>NC_063218.1:48757727-49060757 GCF_020740725.1 Corvus hawaiiensis | reverse complement strand
TTCACATAAAGAGACATCAGAAAGTAAACTCCTGATAGCACCTGATGGTGCTATAGCAAGCACTTCTTGTGAACCAGTAAGTCTGAGAAACTGACAAAACCAGCTAGAGAATAACAAAGTGCCTCTGCATCCACAGGCATCACATCCCTGAAATAGCCTGATGTCTTCTAAACCCTTGGAGATGGTTAACCAGCATCAACTTTCCATCTCACCCAGAAAAAATTACAATTGGAAAGCTTGAGCAAAACAGATTCGGAAATGTAAAAAGCAGTTTTCATTTTGTACAAAAGTCTGACACTGTACATGACACTTGAAAGCAATTGCTTAAAAACTGTTGAAAGTGAATATCTAAATAGATATTCTACTACAACTTTTCAGCCATCCTGTGTATTATAATTATTAATTAAATTAATTAAAGCGTTTTCATTGTTTTATTCAGACGTGAGAGAGGGAATGGCACTCTTCATTGGAAGCTGCAATGTTAAATGCTAAACATTTGGAAAGGGGGAAACACAACATTAAGGTAAGAGTTAAACAAAAGCAAAAAGTTATAGGAGGAAGCATTAAGACCAATTCAACATGCCTTTCTCATTCCCATCTCCTCCTGCTTACCAGCACAGGGAAGATTGCAAACAGAGGGGTTAGGAACCACAAAAAACACTCCTGATCTCTGAGTCACTCCTGAGTCTCACAGAGAAGTGTTGCAGAATATTGCCATATGTACTGTATTGTTATCCTTAAGGTAACATCACTGGCAAGGTGGATTTCCACCCAAATACCATGGATTTTTTTTCCCGTGTCATTTTAGTCCTCTCCAGCAAATGATCTTTCTGAAAGTGTCAACACAGATGTGTATTTTAGAGCCAGTCATACTGATGCTTTTTATAGTCAGCCGAGAGAAACAGGCAGCTTGATTGTAGTCCACACTATTTGTTTTAGATGTCTGGTTTAGGATGAGATGCATCATGCTCTAGATACGAATTTTCTTCCCCCCAGTCCACCTCCCAAAAACACTGAGTCTAGACTGCTAAGATCAGAGATCAACACTTAGAGTAAAATACCCAAAGACTCAAGATGAGTCACCTTCCCTCTGGCTTGAACCCACTGCCCTGCTGCAGTGAATGAGATTCTGCCACTGACTCTGATGAAACCAGTATCACACTTATCATTGCTCTGTCTCCATTTCAGCCCCACTGCCACACCATGCCACATCACAGTCACCAGACCAAGAATCAACAACCTTTGGAGGCTGGGCTTTTCCATTTGGGAAGATAAGCTCCCTTATCATCCTGACGGGAACAAGGATAAGCTGCTAGGGGTAACAACTTGCCTTGGCTAAAGCAGTGGTTCCAACAGACCTGGACCTCAAAGGGAGGCAACAATAGGGGGTCAATGCCAAGGTTAAAACATCACAGGTCTCAAAAACAATTATCCAAACCTTTACATCTCAGCTGAAACTGAAAAAGCTTATGGTGGTCATCCCTTTTCTTCCCTGTTACCGGAACACTCACCAATACTACTTTCTAATATCTCCAAGAATCTGGCTTTTGGTAGTTCTTTAACTGGAGCAGATTAAATGCAGCAGTGAAAGACACAAATGTGGACAGCCATTTTTGTGACAGCTTTCCAAAAAACCATGAAGACAGTGTAATTTTTCTCCAACTAAAATATCTATTCTTATTCTCCCCAAAATTCATTATCAAAGCTTTTGTGGATGGGATTGAATGTAAGAAATTTGTGTAGACTGAAGTCTAAGGAAAAACCTAAGGAGAGTTGTAAGAAGAAAAAATGGCTTTCTAATGAAAAAGTTTGACACAGTATTCAGGAAAGAAAAGTTATGGGATCACAGTAATTCAACATTTTCAGTCAAAATTTCATGGCCTTTCACTCAGTTAATTATGCTTTAAATTGCCCTAGATGGTGCCAGAAGCAGTCTTAGAAGTAGAAGAAAGGATGATAATAACACCAGTTTGGTTTTGTGGAGCCTTCATAGCTGGGTGGCACCTAAATAAAAACATCTAAAGTGCCAGAAGCCAATTTGCGGTTTGGTTTTGGATTAATTTACAATTTGGTTTGGTTTTCCAACAGATCTAAGTATGATTGGGGTAGGGTATGAGAACACAGAACCCTCTTATTTCTGTGAGGTGAGCAAGGCTTATGTTTCACCATCACTGATTTGTGGTTAGCCTCTTCTTTTGGCTATTAAATTGAATCGAGATTACAGAACTGCTGTTTGCCCAAGGCACTGCTAGAGTCAAAGATGCTCTGCAAATGTACACATCTAGGCTTGTGCAGATGTGACTGCAGAATCAGGCCCAGAATTTGGATAGCCTTTAAGCGTAGAACAGAATATAGTGACGTATACTAAAATACAAGACTAGTACCTTAAGTAAGTGCTGACCGTGTTAACAAGGAGAAGTCATTCAAAATACCCTTTTAAGTCTTCCACAACAAAGTGGTTTCAGTGCACAGCTTTCTATCAAGAATTTGCAGGTAATGAAATTGGGGGGAGTACTGACAGCTATACGAGCATTTAAGCCGTAAGCATTTATAAGAGGCTTAAATGAGGAAAATTAAAATTAGAATGGCGTAACAGAGTTAAGTTTAAAACATTTTGACAATGTTTTAAATATGAATAAGATCCTTATGATTTATGAAATCCCTTAAGATGACTGGAGTATGAAAAATGACATGATAACAACATGCCTGGTTCTAGGGTTTCTTTATGCTGGAAGCCATACGTGTAGGGGCACATACCAACTTTCTAAAAACATAACTAGGTCAGGTTACACAACTCTCAGAAGAAGAGAGGAAGTAGCTATTTTTTATTGTATTTAGATCTGCTTTGATTGTCCTTGTGCTGCATCTTCTTCCATCTTTCTATTTAAACTGAGGACTCCAACAGGTCTTTTGACAAGGCAAGGTCTTTGGCAAGAACCTGAACCTTGATACTTTTTTTTTGTTTCAAAATACATGTGTAGGGATACATGTGAGAGAGCATCATTTCTATGTTTTAACACACGCACACAGACAACTTACTGCATGTTCATGGTCTCAAGTTTCCCAGATAGTCTTTTTCTAAATATCTTAAGGACAACCACAGGATTGAAACCAAGTTTCAAAGAAGGATCACAGAATTTATTAAGGGAGAGAGGATGCATCCTGTGATAGGAAAATAGGAGAAGTTGACTTGTTTAGCCTCATAAAGGAAAGGCAAAGAAAAGATATCATGGCCCTGTGTAACTGTGACCATAGAGCATTAAGATCAAATTGCAATAAACTGGTTATGAATAAATGTAGTTGAAGTTAGAAAAAGGTTTTTAGCTGTCTGAAGAGTGAAATTCTGTAAGCTGCTTACACAAGGCTCATGGTGACAGGTTGCCTAAATGGCTTTCAGATGGATTTTGAGGGGATTAGGGAAGGGAATGATTAATTTATACAGAGAAATGCCCAGAAAGTGTGTTCTGATGCAGATCTGTAGGTATCCAGCATATTGGTACATACAAGGGACTTTGAAAGGGGAATGTATCTGTTTGTAGTGCAGTTACACCAAACTAACTTCAAGCTAACTTCATGCCTTGTGAAGAATTAATCACCCTGCTGCCCTTGTTTGTGGTATTTTCCTTCCTCTGCTGAACAACTGGATACTGCAGTAAGATGCAGGCACACTCATGCTTCAAGGCATTACATTCCCTTCAGCATCTAGTTGGCACTCCCCACTGGCACTCACAGAACAGCACAAACTTTTCTGTCAGGTCATACTGGCAAGTCCTTTACTGGGTTTCCCTATTTCCTCAGAAGCAATGGTTATTAGTCAGCTTTCTCTCCACCTGGGAGCTGTATTTCGCACACAATCTCGTTTTGCAATACCCTTGATCTCTCCTGTTATGCTCCTATGGCACATTATAGAATGACTTCTGACCTTCCACTATAAGTATGTATTTTTAAAGGCTAATAAGTAGTATTTTGTGTGCTGTGATTGCAGGAATGAAAGATCCGTGAACTGGGCATCTGTCTCATGGTTGCAGCTGTGGGAGATCAGTCGCAAAGGCAGTAGGTGGCTCTTTCTAGCCTGATGCTTCTAAATACAAACTATTATAAAAGACCTGCATGCTCATGAACACAGGGACTGGAAAAAAAAGTCAACAGACAAGTTCTTTTTGGCTTGGGTAGCATTTGATAATTGCATTTGAGAAAACAGTTGAAAACAGGTTTAGCATGGATTCATCAGAATTAAGTAGAACATTCAGTTCCTTCCTCACTTTGGCCTCTCAGAGGGCAATTTTCATCCCAGACATTTCAGAGCCTCAGTTTTGAAATGCAAATAAAGGGAGATAAAACAGACAGCTATCTGGCAGGCAAGAAATACAAATGGAACAGCGATAGGAAGTAGAAGAAGGTGAGAGAAGTCTGGTTTGGGAAGAGAAGAAATGAGACTGGAACTGCAGTACCCTGAGGTATGGAAAAGCCAGGAGGGCTCTGGCATTTTGTGATGTAACTCTAGTACAAAAATACCCTTTCTGAATCTTCAAAGAACCAGAGAAGCTGCAACTAGTTATATTCAGAGATACGCTTTGAAACAGGTATGTTCATTTTAGTGTTAGAAGAAAGCAACTGAGAGATTTTCCTACCGAGACACGAAAAACCCACCCAAAGCAACAATCAGAACTCAGAACCTTTTTCTCTCAATCCCATATTTACTCCTCTAGTGGACACTGTTTAATAAGAGCAGATGCACAGTAAATGCTAAAAACCACCTTTCCTCTTTTTTTCTTTTAAGAGGCAAGACCCATGGACATCTGTATTCCAGGGAAACATTACCCCTGAACAATTTCTGCAGCACACATTTATGTCTCTTGGGATGAGAACTTGCTAAAGCTCTGGGTAGGCACTATGAGGGTTTCCCTCTCTGTGACAGCACACTGTCATTGCCATCAATAAACCGTCCACGGAGCTGCCACATGTACAACAGCGCCTTCTGCCTTCAGAGCACCACCTTGCCATCCTCATCTCTTTTGAGGGGAATTGGGTTGGATACAATGGTCAATCCTTTCTCTGTGCTTCACTTTCTAGCTTAAAACCCAGAATAGTGACCACCTAACTGCACTGTGGAAGGAGATGTGTAGAATGTATTAACAGGGAAAGAAAAATGAAAGAAAAAGCTTGCAGATTCCCCAGGTATTAGGGTGGAAATGGAGTGGATGCTAACTTGGTTACAGCTCTTTAATGACTGAATAAATGGCAGTAATGAGGCAGTTCCAAGGTTTATCAGATGACTGCATTCATTTGCTCTAAATATCATATTTAGTGATTTGTGCTGATTCGTCAGTTTGTGGGATTAGTTACAGTTCATTGTAAGTTCTAACTGTATTTCCATGTATTGTGCTAAGACCTGATTCAAGAGTAGTTTTATTTGATAAAAACCAGATGTTCTTAAAAGAGACTCTCTCCTTCACAGTACAAAACATTATTCTTAGCAATTGTATGTACCTTACAAAATTAATAAGCACAGCATCTCCCTGCGTGACATATGACATTATTATATTTTTCCCTGTTGAGGGACTTTTAAGCTGTTGGGGTCATGACCCCTGTGCCTTATGAGAAATGGAGAAGCACATGGTTCCAATTTTATCTTCAACCCTGCCCTGCTGCTGACATGTATGTTTACAATATGGTTCATCTGTTGACCCTTCACTCACATTTAAAATATTGGCTAACATTTTTTGGTCCCAATCTCAATGGTGCATGGCGATTAGCTTTTAAGACCAGTTGTTTTCTTTATTGCCTTTTGACATGCACATCTTATCTGAAAGCCCTTGACTGTTTTTCTAATTTGAAAACACCACCAGCCATGAAACCAACTCCAGTTTGTCTGGATGCTTCTGCTCTCATTACGACGCTGGGCACTTCCGATCTTTAAATACACAATATCGCCCCACTTGCTGAGGAGATGGGAAACATCCTGCACTGCTTTGAGAGATCCCTGAGGAGCTGCCTGGCTCTAAGCCTGCTCTTGGCCGCCCTTCAGTCCTGGGCTGAGGTGGGTCAGGGTGAGCTCAGCCTGACGCTTCTCCTGGGGAACATGGCCTGTCCCCCAAGCTCTCCTGCACGAGACTCCCTGGAGGCAGCAGCTGGATCACGCTACAGGCGAGTCAAGAAGAAAACTCTTCCAGAGAAACCAGCCCTTTTCCCAGTCAGGGCTGGGTGCTGAAAGAACACACTTTCACTTTTCAGCATGAAGAGAAAGAAAGAACAATCAGCTAAAACTGACTTTTTGAAGGGGGGGGGGGGGGGGGGGGGGGAGGGGCTAAAAATTGATAAAGCTGCTTATTCTCCACTCCATTTTTCCTTACATCAAAAGAAAGGTGAAGGAAAAAGGAAAGAAGTGGAGGAGGAGGTATCTCATTTTAATTTCTTTTTAATACAGGGAAAATTTGAACTGGAAAAATAAGAGTATTTTCCTTTTAAGTTAAATGACAGACAATTTAGAAAGATGCCTTTAGGACTTGAATTTTTTCAAGTTTTTCTTCCCTTGTTTTAAATGATATTTTAAAATTTTAAACAACATAAAATGTGCTCTGATAGAATGACTGTGAAAAGAAAAAAGAGCACTTTCACTTATACAAAAGAAAATTATTTGCTTGTTTTTTTTCACCCTACTGTATGAAATGATACCTTATTGAGTGAGCTCATATATGCCTTAACTTAACTGCATAATAGGGCATCACATTCCTCGTTGCACAGTTCAAAATATTTTCATAATTCTGAAGCTTGGCACTCTCAGTTTTCCTATAATCCACTGTCCCAGGAGATATTTTCAATGTGCTTATTGATGTATTTGGCTTCCCATAAAAATTCTGTAAATAACTCCCAGGCTTGAAATTTACCAAGCCTTTTATGCTGCTAGAGACCTTCAGAAGTGTTAATGCCTCCTTTTCAGGGAGTGAGAGCACGGTCTCTTTTCAGTGGTTGTTATGAGAAGATATTTCAGTGACAACCAGGCAGGTTCAGGATCACTGTTTCCTGGAGGAAGGGATATGGATATTGCAGGCTCTGAAAACAACTACTTCCTTCGGGTTTCAACCATCATATGTGTCCTCAAAAACCTTGAGAAAGGCCGAATAATGACAGAGAGAAAAATCCTTCTGACATCTGTAGGCTAGAGCCATTGCTTTGTTCTGTGGAATGAACTGGCAGAGAACGCTGAAGCGAGATGCTGTCCTTCCCCTTATGAGCACAGAAGTGCACCTCGACACCACAGAGACATTGCTGTGTACAGCTATAAGCTCAGGATAACTGCAGAGAGATTTCCTGTTCTCTGTGTTTGGGTAACCCCATGCACTCCCAGGTAATTTGGCTACACACACATACAAATATCCACATATATATTTGTTTAATAGCAAACCGATGTATTCCCAAGCTATCTTGTGAGAGTCCAGTCCATAAATAATCCTGTTAAAGTGTTGAAGTCTTTGCTGTTCACAGGGAGTTGATATTAGCTGGAGAACCAGACCTTAAAATTGTCTTCCTTCATCACTCCTGTAATTCCTTTAATCTTCTTCCTTTTTTTTTTTTCCTTTTCATTTTTCTTGATGGCTCCAGTTCCAGAACAGCAGATATTGGCCAAGAGACTTGGCAACCCTGTGTCTCAGGAGCTGATGCCAATGGCAGTTGGGGGTGCAGCACTGGTGTTCAGCATAATTGGCTCTTTTCCTCTGGGTAATAAAGACATCATACTGCTTCTGCCCTCCCATCCCCATAACCTCTGATCCGGGATGTGAAGTCTCTGGAAATGAAACATGGAGTATCTCACTGCTGCATAAAATCAATCAAAGCCAGTGCCACCAGGGAGGCTGTTACTTGCCATGTTGGCAATTCACTAATCGCCTCCATTATCACTCTGGCAAGGAGGACAGATGGATGCAGCACTCCTGAGGTATCTGCAAACTGTGGTCCATTTCCACATACAACTACTTCTAAGAACTTCTAACATAGCCCATCTTTTCTTATTTGCATCTTTGATTCATGCAGGATTTAAAACTGCATCATTAGCCTGTTGGATCTGTGCCAGTTAGGCATGACAAAGCTGCATTTTCCCCTTCAATAGTTGTGCGCAAGTCAGGTTTTGAAGGGAAAAAACCAAACCATAAATTCACCAGCTCAAAATTATACCGTAGCTTATTAATATGTCATTTTAGGAGGTTGGATTTCCTGCCTTCATCTCTACCAATACATAGCAGTGCAAGTAGAGTACTCGAAGCTTTCTTACTGCCTGCTTGCCCACAATTCCTATAACCTTGTGACAATGAAGAGCAGAGAGACTTGCTTCACAACACTATCAGTAATGGTCAAATAATTAGAACATGGCCATGCAATTATTCTTTATGTCCTTAAAAAAACGCTCAGCAGCAGTCAGGCGTAGTGATCAAACAGCAAAGCCTTTCATACTGTACCTTTTCCATGATTTCTGACCTCACTGAGGAAATACTCGTATTTTATCAATAAAGGAAAAGACAAAAATTTTTTCCAATGTGACAACTTTTGCAACATGACAATGAATGACTTAGTACAAGAAAATCTATTATGTCTCAGCATCAGCTTTCTCCTATTTGCTTTCCACCCCACTCCCACAACCATAATTTAATGGATGTTTTACTTTTCGTGCAACAGTTTACAACGCTGACACCACTTCCTAGAACAGTTCTTGGGATCGTGCAACTTTAAATTATGGAATACAGAAAAATGACACCACTGGCTACTTCTCCTAAGGCCTTTCTTTGTGCTAGATCTTTGCTCTGGATCCAATACAAATCCTTATTTTTTGGTGCCTGGAAGAAGAACAGATTTTTAACCTTCTCCTAACAACCTGAGCATGCAAGTCACCACCTAGGGCCCTGCAAGACCATTGAGGGCCTTCACAGATGGCTAAGATATAGAAGGAGAGGCTGATGTACATGAAAGCTATCACTTCTGTCCTGTGAACAAGGCTACCGCCATGCCTGGTAGACCGGGGTAGTTTGCAAAATGTCAAAGAGAGTTGTCTGCATAAACTGAGTAAAGACATTACACAAGAAAGCTTCTTGTTCAGTCAATACATAAAGGGTTAAGACTTGTCATTCTGTTTTTCATGCACTTTTGACAACTTCTCATTACTACAAGCCTCCTCTCTGCTCCCACTGCCAGTCAAGAAGAGGATGTACATGACTCCTAAAAGCTGCTGACCTACTTAATTGCCTCTTGGCCATGGCTGAAAAGTACTTCGGCCTGAGGTACTGAGCTAAGATCAATACAAATACCAGAGGTTCAGCCACATTGCTCCATCCTGTGCAAGAGCATTGAAATGTATTTGACCCTCCAAATCAATTAAACTTGATTATTTCTGATTCCTCTGACACATGTGGTATCCTCACCATTACTTCAGCGCTTCTGACCTGCTCCAGCTCACCGTTCCTCCTCCTCTCCCTGCCTGATTTTCAACTGATATTCTGTCTGTGAAGGGACCCTGACCCTCTCTTTACTTTATTTTGTAAAAACTTAGTGAGAAGAGGGCTGGGCCTTGAGGTACTACCATGACTCAAATATTATGATTACTATTAATAACAACATGAGCAACAAGAATAGGCATATATGTCACATTAATATCAGAAGCACTGTGTTGACAGCTTCACTTATGCAGAGGTAAACACTGATGTTTAAAACCATAAAAAGCAAGGCAATGTCAAGTGTACACTGACTTAAAAGAAGCTTTAACTGTTACAGCACTGTGGAAGACATAACAAGAAATGCTTCAGATACTACATACATACAGATTCATGCACACATGTATTTCATCCATTATTGGGTAAGTGATTTTCACACAAATCCTTTGCTGAAGTTCAGAAAACCATTGAGTTTTCTGTTTACTCAGATAAAAGTTACAAAACAGTAACTCTACTGAGGGTGATTTCAGCAGAGAAAGGAACTCTACAAAGAAAAAAGCACTTTTAAATTCTAACTGTAGCAGATGTTGTTTTGGTCATTTCTAGCTGGCTGTGAAGTTAGAGCCTCAGAACTGTGGTTTCATATGTGGTTCAAGCATTGGCTGCATTTATGCTAGGAGAAAAAAAAAAGGATTGTTGCATGCAGGATCTGGCATGCATTGTTCAAAAAAAAAAACCAAACAAAAACCCAAACCGTGTCTGTCTTCAATTATTTTCCATTACAGCATTGTCTGCATATAATTGCTCCATGTTTTCCATTAAGGAGTGCCAAATAAATGAGTATGTTCGAGTATAGGATGTAGAAATTCCACTGGTGATCCTGCCCTGTATCAGTAAGTAAGATGAAACACAATCCCCCTTGACCCGTGTGACATTTTCATACAATTAATCTGTGTTTTTCAAGTGTCCAGCATTATTTACCATATGTTCCATCAACAGCTGAGACAGGGGACTCAGAGAAAATCCAGGCAATGCAAAGTTAGACAGTGCCTTCAAAGAGGTCTTAACTGAGGCCAAATGGTCAAATGCCTTGTAAATGGGCTGTTGCCAAAACATGCAAACAGGATTTTTGTGTTTTTGGTCTTGTTTCTAACATTTGAGAGATCTACATATCATAGAGTATTTTTTGTGTATGTAAGTAAAGCACTTTCACAGGTTTCCACAAAGATCAGGCCCCCCACAGCGATTTTGTTGCTCCCCAAAATCATCCTTTTTATCATCCGTCTTTCTGCAACAGGCTTTGTCTGCTTCTACATTCTGGCTACATGGATCAGACTCATTAGGCTGGGGACAAGAGGAGCCCCCAGGAGCTGACACCTGGGGATCCCTAGCAGCCTCCCATCTGAGCAGGGCTTGGGCATCCCTTCCCAGAAGCAGAAGGCATGCGGGAGCAGTGCACACCAGGAAGCAGACATTGCCAAACAAGATGCAGGGTCATTTCTAAGAGGTGAGGATCCAGGAGGCACATTGTCATTTGCCAGCTGTTAATGTCCTCCTGCACACAGCAGGTCCTGGGCTCAGCTCAGCTACAGTGAAGGTTTGTCTTTTTGCACCAGTACTTATCAACACCTTTAATCAGAAAAAATAGTACGGGGCCCAGAATAATTCCATTGTACAGCAGGAGTTAATATAACTGGCCTATAGCACACATGTGGCTACTTCTGCCAAGGGGTCTCAGTAAGCAAATTGGTCAGGTTTGGCAGTTCATAAATAAGCTGTAATTATCCACTGGAAACAGCATAATTACACTGTAACTACAACACAGCATTACCATTGCCTTATTAGTCTGTCCAAGCTACTGAGATATATACATCTAAACAAAATAAATCCATGATCTTCACATTGCTGAGGCTGTGCTACTGCCTCCTTTCCCTTTTCCTCATCAGTGCACTGCCCCCACCCCAGCAGTGCTAGCTGTAAACTCGAGACTGCACACTCTTGGGTATAGCCAGCTGTGCTGCTAGAGGGGAAATCTGAGCATATGCACACTCCAAAATGAAACTCAAATAACAGCAGAGAAAACAAAACAAAGCTGCTTGTGTAAGAGAAAACACAGTCACACTCTTTCACATTAATGAGGGAATGATGCCCAAGTGGAGTCTGACACTGTCACAGGAACATCTGCAGAAGAAGTTTTTAAAAGGTCAAGAAGTTATGATATGCAATGGAAAAATATTCAACTGCTATCTGAGCTATTCTTAATTGAACTTGACAGAAGACGTGTGCACTGACACTACAAGGATATTCAGAAACTGAAGCTGGATCAGCTTCCTAACGGAGCAAGAGAGAAATATATCAACTGTTAAAGAGGTTGAACTTTCACTGGAACGGTTGGGTTTTTTTTAAAAACATGATGAGATGAGGAACAAAAGCAATTACAGCACACATTGAACAGAATACATTTTAAGTACAACTGCTAATTCTTACTCATTTTGAGGGGACAAACTACTTTTTTTGAGGGGACAAAAACAAAAATACAAAATAAATGGAGTTTTTAACCTAGTTAATGATTGTAGCTGATTATTTGGTTAATACAAGCAATTGATTTTTTTGTTCAGACTACATCCAAAAACCAAGTGATTAGCCTGAAAGCAAAAAGCCATTGTGCTAAGAGAGCAGACTTTTTTTGTTACCAGTACAACAGCTTTCTGTGTGCTGTGGGCTTCTTCAGGCAGGGTAACTGCCTTCTATGCCTTTAAGTAACTCCTAATGGGCTCCTGATGCTGACTGAATCCTAGAAAAAAGAAACTACACAGCCTCCCATCCTCCCCTCATAAAACAAACAAACAAACAAACAAACACCCCAAAAAACCATATGTGTATATATATATAAAAATCTATTTGATCACAAGAATCTACTTCAAAAACACACTCACCCTGCAAAATGGAACCAAGTCCTATTCTCCTGCCCATTTCACATACAGCTTGCATCTAGTTAGCAGCTAATACCACATTCCTTAAATATTTTCCTCTCCAGAAAGAAGACACCTCCAGCATCAACTTTCTTTAGCCCATACCATAGTGAAGTAGCCTTTCCCAGAGCTTTTAATTCTACCTCAAATACTGTATTCTGTGAGCAATCTTTCCCACTAGAGAGGAAAACTACTGGCACTGCTCAGCATGTGGGGATGCATGCCAAGTGCCTGGTATGCTTGGTACTGCCTTTGGTGGTAGGTGCTTGCACCTGCACAGTCTTGTAGTAATTTATTCTGAGAAAGGGGTAAAATTTGGATGTAGTCTGAACAAAGAGTAAAACTGTGGTCTAATTGAAGTTAAAGGAATGTTTTCTTTAAGTTAATTTACTCACATTTGGATTGCCCAGTCCCAAAATGGGAGTAACAGAAATCAAAGGGTGGAAGTGTGACTGACACGTTTTGCAAAACAGCACATGCAAATGAGTCTGACTGAAATGCAGAAGGGGTTCCACAAGCAGCATTCCCTAACATGTCTGAGCTCAAACCTGATCTTCAGAATATGGGATTGGAAAAAAAGAAGTAAGGAACTATGTAATCCATAGTGACCTAAAGAAGAGTAAGAACAAAAGCCCCAAGTTTCCCACAGTAGGTGGGACAGAAGGGAAGTAAAACATGTGCTTCCTTTTACCCCTAGCTCTACCAGTACCTTTCCATGTCTTTTCTGCATGTAGGAACTGCATGTGTAACTGGGAAGTAATAATTTTCTACTGCATGCCTTTTCAGCAGCTGTTAGGACATCTGGGTAGAAACCCATCTGGTGCTTAGCACAGCAAACACCACCATGAACTTTCAAAGTCCCCTTCCTTTTGCAGTTACATGAACATGAAACAACAGCAAGGCTCTGACATAAGTTCTGCTTCCAGGATGGGAGGTGGGGGGAAAATAAGGAAGATTTTTCAACATGGAGCTTCAGAAAACATCCTGACTCCCTTCAAAGTCTCAGGGACAAACTTTTGACTCCCCAAAGACAGCAGCATCTCCAAAGAAGTATAGAGAGTTTGATTTCATCCCATCCCATCCCATCCCTTCCTGGGTATTTTTCCATTAGGGTTTTGCACAGAGCCTGCGGGATTAGGGAAGTGCCAGCTCTGAGTCTGTCAAGTTCTGGTTCTGTTTTCAGTAGTTATATATATTGTGCTCTGTGTTGAATTAAAACTACAGTAAAAGTCCTCTCACTTGTTACTGTATTTGTGTAACGCTCAAATTAGATGGGAAGAGTTATTTGGGAGAAACTAATCCAATGCACATCCAAAACCACATCAGGTTTTAATACAGCAGCGATCTGCTAAAACACTGCATGGTCAAGTGGGGAAATTCAGCCAGATATGTGTTACTCAATGTCAAAGACGGGCAGAAATGGTGCTTCTGACTTATCAACTCCCCTACTGCACAGGACAACAACAAGAATTCATAAAAATAAGTGTGAAAATCTTTTCTGTAGGATGATAGCTTAACACGATTTTGTGCTTCAAATGATTCATTTGCTCCCTTCACATTCACGGTGGAAGTCCTGGCATCGGAGAGGTGAAATGTTAGGAGGCAGATGGGATATGCAAGAGCTACAGCTGTGTGTCACTAGAAGAAGGAGGATCCTGTTTCAGGTTCCTGAGCTGTGAAAGAGCCATGGTTAGAAGACATGAAGAGGAGTTTATAGGTTTCTTGGTATATTTTGGCCCTTCATTTTCTGTGTATGTGTAGCCTGGCCTATATAATTTAGATGAGGTGCAGAGTACCATGGAACTAGTTGCTACAAGAGATGCTTCTAACAAAGGATCTGTTAATCAATTTACTATTTTGAGCTAAAAAAAGATTTGCTCCTTTTTTTTCAAGAGCAATGTGGATTGCCTTGTGTACACACAAATGATTTGCATTGCCCTCACAGGAGTCAGGTATGAGGTGTTAAAAAATTATCCTTAATATTTACATAATATCTATTACAATAATTTTTGATGTTTCAATTGGTACTTAATTACCTTTCATCTTTCATCATTCATAAGGAAGTGGAATGGAAAATCTACCTCAACCCTGGAGGCATGGATACATGAGTTGCAAGGAAAAACAACCTCAAAAGGGGGTTCTTCCATAAAAATTGCTGCTCATTTGGGCCAAAGGGCATGACACTGGATGGGTACATTGCATCCCCTACCATGCACCAGCCTGTGGGAAAATGGAATGATATAATGGACTGTTAAAGACTACACTGAGAGCAATGGGTGTTGGGACATTCAAACATTGGGATACACATTTAGGGAAAGCCACCTGCTCAGTCAACACTAGGGGATCTGCCAGTTGGGCTGGCCATGCCCGGCTCAATTTATTACATACTAAAGTGCCCTGTAGCGCACATAAAAAATATGCTGGGGAGGACAGGCTGGGTTATTCCTGTCAGGCAAAGGCAAACCCAACCATGGGATTGCTTTTTCTCAGGGACCCGGATGCACGTCATGGGTGATGCAGCAGGACGGGGAAGTCTGATACGTTCTTTCAGGGGATTTGATTCTGGGTGGGAATAGCCAATGATTTGAATTGTATGATGTTAATTCTATATAATAATATATGTAATCCCTACTATGGTTGCTACATGCAGTATCAACAGCATTACAGTCACAATTGCCCAGATTAATGAAGAATGAAATTTGAAGAAACTCTGGCAATAATAGAACCACATAAGCACAAAGGTGATGGAACCAGAACTGGCTTCAGCATGCAACGATCCAACACCATAGACCAGTTCTCCTGCCCTTTGGGCTGCTATGACAGAGGGATCCCAAAGTCTTTGACTAAATAAACTCAATGGACATCTTAAAGGTATGGCACATAGACAAAGGGAACAATACCTGTGTGCATATATCCAAAGGCAGGGAAGGATGCAGGGGAAAGTGTGGGCCTGGGCATGACAATAAATGGTATAAAATAAGGGATGGGTGCTGTGTTGGTTTCAGTTGGGATAGAGTTAATTTTCTTCCTAGTAGCTGTTATAGTGCTGTGTTTGGGATTTAGGAGGAGAATAATGTTGACACACTAATGTTTTAGTTGTTGCTAAGCAGTGTTTACACTAGGTCAAGCACTTTTCAGCTTCCCGCACCACTCCACCAGCGAGCAGGCTGCAAGGCATAAGAAGCTGAGAGGAGACACAGCCAGGACAGCTGACCCAACTGGCCAAAGGGATATGCCATACCACTGAATGTCAGCCCAGTGAATAAACTGGGGGAAGTTGGCTGGGAGGACCCAATCACTGCTTGGGAACTGGCTGGACAGCAGTCGGCAGGTGGTGAGCAACTGCACTGAGCATCACTTGTTCTGTATATTCTATTATTATTACTATTATTATTGTTGTTGTTATTATTATTAGCTATTCCATTTCAACTGTCTCACTCTCAGCTTGTGGATTTCACTTTTTTCCCCCCAATGCTCTCCCCCATCCCACTGGGGTTGGGGGGTGAGTGAGTGAATAGAATTTGATGGGGGGCATGTTCCGAGTCCCACACAGCTGGTTGCTACAAGGGACATGGGATCTGTTAATCCAGTTTTGAGTTCAGCTATGTTAAACAATTGACTGTTTTAAGCTACAAAATATTTGCTACTTTTTTCAAGATTGCCTTGTGTACACATGCTGGATTTGCACTGCACTCCCAGAAGTCAAGAATGCAATTTTAAAATATTATCCTTCATATTTACATAATATCAACATTTTTTGATGTTCAAATTGGTACTAAATTACCTTTCATTAACAAGCTGTTCACTACAAGCAGTAAAGAACAGAAATACAAATTGAAGTTGGAAGTTGCAGATGATTTGGGGCAAGTCCATAAATTTTAAAACTGAAACTGAACTGCAAAAATTAGGAACATACATGAGCTGAGCTTTGGTTCAACCAGAAGATTGATAAAGACTGAGGGGTGTTTGCATTCGCAGTTATGAGTTGAGGATTTCTGGGGACTGGTACACTTGTAAATTTGGATCAGAACTTCAGTAAATTACTGACATACATAAATACATACATATATTCTGTCTAAACAGTAACAACTCCAACCAGAAAAAGCCTTTTGGCAGATCAATACTGGGAGGGTTTTGTTTTTAGAAAGAGAGAATTAAAACAAGGACTGCCCAGGACAACATTATGCCCTGAAGCTCTGACTGAATTTATTTCTCATGTTATGTAGTTTATCGGGATCTTATCCATGGAATAGTTTGCTAAATTAACAGCTCAAACAAAATAGATTGCATTAAGTGCTGTGGGTCAGGGGAAAATTAATTCCAAAGTTTTAAACTCCCAAGCCCAAATCCTGCACTTACATTACTGTGGATTTACGCCAGTGCAAATGAGAGAAGAATTTGGCCCCTGACCTTTTCCAAGCAGGTCATTATAGTTGAAATAGTAACTGATCTTAGAAAAACATTTTTGCTGCGAGGTATTTATTTCTGTATAAAGGTTTATGGAACATCATATTCTTTGCCCTTTAAGACTGATACTCGCATATGTAAACACCACTGGGCCATAGCTTCATCCAGCCTCTCTAAATCTGGCTAAAACAATGGAAATATCTTCTGAAACCATTGTGGGTTATATCCAAGATAGTTAAAAACATCTGACTGCAACCGCAAATATGCTGGTATTTGGTTGTGCTATAAAAACATTTTTATGTCAAATACAACTGGGACTAATACAGTAAACTACAAGTATGGTTAACCCTTGGAATGAACCACATTTAGTCACTTGAAAGTTAAGGTAGTCTGCACCGATTACATTTTCTTATGAAGAGCATAAAATGAATGTAGGGTATAAAAAACTAATTACTAGTATTAATAGAGTAATTGGCACTTATAAAGCACCTTCCATGCTGTACTATGAACATACCAGCAATGTGATAAACTCCTGCAGCTACTAGCTCTCCTGAGTGCTCAAGATAAAACTGAGCCCAAATGCTGCTTGTTAAGTGAATAAACTTGTGCCCCCTTTCCCCTCCACACCTACATGTGCTCAACTGCACACACACACACAAGGAACCATTTCAATGCTCACCAAACCTGGTGTTTTCAGAGGGTTCTAATCAGTGCTTAGAAAAGCACGAATGAGGAAAGAAAGGGAAAACTGAGTTAGGTGGGGCTGCAAGGGGAGTGTTTAGCTGGCACAGAATGGTATTACACAGAAAGGCAGGTTGGACACTTGGTTACCACAAAAAAAATCCCAAAAACCAAAAAAACATTTAAATAGAAGTAATTGAGAAATTTTGCTGAGAAAAAAGTTTTCCAAGTAAGTGGTGCTCCAGGGCAAGACAGAATAGTACTGAGTATAGTGCAGGGCCTTGGATTTTCTGCCTGGGCCCTTGTGACAGAGCTGCTCAGTCCACCATCATCTGTTCAATACACAAATAATGGAAATGTTTGTGGTGCATGTGTAAAATGTGTTTGTAAAACAATGTATATCGTTAAATAAAACTGGTATCTGAGAGTTAAACTTATATAAATATGTAATGTAAAATAACAAGTTAAGACATGCTCAGGAACCCATGCACCATTATATATAAATGGACTCAAGAACTGCAAATTCTACATCTCATAAAATCCCTTTTGGACAGAGGCTGCTGACAAGTTCTGCTGTGCTGATAAAGAAGATACTACCCCTAACTGCCCCCTCTGGTGCTGCTACTGGACTTACGGCAAAATAGGCAGAAGGGAGCACTGTGCCACTCCAGGGACATTTGCCTGTCAGTACAGGCACCATGGCTCAAAGCCCTGATCCTTCCTCAGGGCAGATTCTCAAACACTTGATTAAGCAGGGCTTCCACCCTTGTGCCATGTCACTGTTTCAGAAATCTACATTTGTTCTGTACTATATGAGTAAAATATTTATTATGTATGTTTGTTTCATTCTCTGCGCCATTGCTAATTCTCCTCTGCACAGCATCTGGGTAATGAGTGGAAGCTTTCATCTACAGGGACTCCTCATCTCTTCCCTGAGTGGTAACAGCTAATTCAGTGCAAGCCTTGTATAAGGCAAGAAGGTTTCTCTCTGTACGTGTTGCTTCCCATTTACTTACACTGAATTTCATCAGCCATCCAGTGTCCTGCACACAACTAGTTTTAAATGCCGTCAGCTAGAATAATCTTGGACCACTAGCAAATACTGTCAGCTCACTGTTGTGCAGATCACTCATGAATATGTTGAACAGCTCAAGCTCCAGGCCAGATCCCTGTGGGAATACACCACTACCACCCTAGCAATTCACTCACAGCCATTGCTTCCCATCTTTCAAATCTGTGGGGAATCCATCCAACTGTTCTCAGAGTGTTTAAGAGCCCTTCAGCAGGGAACTCGTCAAGCCCCTCTGGCAATCCATACCCAGCATTTCAAATAGGTCACTCTTGTCCATGTGAGTAGGGGCTCCTGTATGTTCAATAATTACACCATTCCCCGACTGGAAAGTCATTACAATATTGTTTCCTACTATAATATAAATGTCAGTTTTACACTTCTAAAATAAATAAACAAGGCTGCTATGGATTTCAGCAGTAGTCATTTTACAGTTATGTGTAGAAACAGTGCAAATAAGATAACCTTCTCCAGCTGCTGGATAATCCAAACCTGCCTAAGTTTCCTTGACCTTCACTACAAAGTCATTGTCAACTTATTTCAATTAATTTACAAATATTCGTGCCATCTGTTTTTGTAGGAAGCAGCCAGTGTTTTTTATTTGTTCATTCACTGCAAACCTCTTTATCCTCACGGTCTAACTACTTGCATAATTTTAATAAGACCATATATATGATGTGGCTGAATACACTAAATACTGACAGCAGCTCATCCAAGCAGGTACACAAGCAGGTTCCTCACTTGACTGCTATCCCCATCCAGCCACAGACCAAGTCTCACTGACTTTCTTGCATATCTCTGCCTGTGAAGACTGTGGACAACATCCAAACTTGGACCTGATCCTACTCCATTCCATTCAAGAGCAGTGTTTTCAACAGTACTACAGAAGTATAAATGCAGATCTGGGAAACTTGTCAGCTGCTCAGCTACAACTCTCAGCACCTTTCAGAGCTAAGCCAACATCTTAACAGTCATGCAATGAACCTGTACGCTAATAATTCAAATTGCCATATCTGGAAAGATTAAAAGCAAGCACAGTTAATTGCTACTTAGCCTAGCTCAGCATTCAGCCTTTTCCTTCCATAACAATATTGTGATCAGATGGTGAGCACTGAGCTCCTGTCTTAGATTGATGGTCAATATCCACCACAGCAAGATAAAAAATAACATCCCTTAACGTACTTCATCATTAAGCACCCTTTTAAAATGAGCTGCCAGCATTGTTAAACTTCCCAACTCTTTGATATCAGATTGGTCAATCCTTATTTTCCAGGTGGATAAAGTAGAACAGACCCAATGAAAAATGTTCTGTTCTCAGTTCACCTTTTGGTTTATCAATAACTACAACTGCATTTGTTAGTCAAGAATATGAACCTCTGGTTTAATACACAATATCGAAGAACCAAAGTTATCCTTTACAAAATGAACAACAAAATTTTAGTAGCTTGTTACAGTGATGAATTTGCTTGCTTCATGTTTTGAGTATTTAAACTTAGATTTATATATTCCAGTACAGAAAAGCTTTGTGAACTAGGTAAGAAAGCATAATGTGTATCTTACTTTTTGATATCAATGAAATAGAGAAGCAGCCTTAATCATGTAACTCCTCTGATCTTCATAATTGAGACCATTCCATTTGTACTGTATCTCATATGTAACCGATGAAAGAAAATGTGTGGGAGTAAATGTGTGGGAGGTGAATTTATTTGTTTTTCAGAGCTGTAACAGCAGCTGGTCAGCAGGTTCAGTCCAGTCCTTTCTAGTCAAAGTAGCTCAGAACCAGTCAGATTTAGATCTTTTATTAGGAGAGGTTTGGGAGGAAGTGCAAATTGTTATTCAAAAGCAGACAGCTGGAGAGCAGGAAAAGTGGGGAGCAGCCGTGAACCATTAATATGCACTTGCTAGTCTGATTACCAATGAGGAAAGAGTGGGACATACTGTGTCTCTTTATCTACATATATTTTGGTATTTATATACACCCTACTGTATCTATATATGCTTGTTTTAAGAAAGGGACAAATTTTGCCAAAATAAAAATCCTGCCAAGTTCTGATGAGAAGTTCACCCCCTTCCTGCTCCTCTTCCTTCCCTCGAACGGACACTGCCAGCACATTAGTGCTGAGCAACAGCTGAGAGAGGGACAAAGAAAGCACAATACAACCTCAGTGTAACAGCAGTCAAGCACTCAGACACAGGAGTGACCCCCTCAATAAATACCCTTCTGGCTTCCAGAGGAGAAATTAGGAGGATGAGTTAGCACAGCTGAGCTCATGTACATGGAGGACAGCACCATGTATCTCTGTAGGAACGGAGAGAGCACAGCAAAAGCCCTCTCTGCACTCATCTGATTGCCAAATGTCTTAGTTGTGCAGGGGCACCTTTGGTTTTTTCCCAGGCAGAGGGTAGGAAGCCCACAGCCTTCTGCTGCACCTGAAGAGAACTTAAAAGCAGACTGTGATTTTCAAAGCTGAAGGTAATTTGTCCTGTATTATCTCTAGGCTGCCTTCTTGGAGAACATGTACAGAAAATAAACTGCACAGTGGAGGAATACCTTTCATGCTTTCCATACTGGAGCACACAAAGACTCCAAAGATTTTATTAATTCAGTTCATCCACACTCTCAAACCTTTAGGCAGTGGGGAATAAGCTATTTATCTTTTGGTTTCTTGTAAGGAATTCACACTAGACTCGCTGCTAAATCATTTTCCCTGTACTACTAGTACAGGAAATTAACTATAAATGAACTATGAAAACAAATCATTCTGCTGCAATTTTCCACTGATATTACTTTACAGTTTTAGTACATTTAGGAAAAGCAATATAGATTCAAAAAAAGAGTTACAACTTATTTATATACTGATCCTTAAATTATGCTCTTTCCTCTTTTAACAGGCCCTACTTATAAGATATTTCTTGCTTATTCTGCAGAGCTATACTGAAGCTGGAACCATCCTTATGACTATGCCATCATAGCACGGTTTCACAGTTGACACTGAAGATAATTTCATTCTGAGACTACTATTTACTGAAATCTGTGGGGGAGGAGATAAAAGTCAGTTTCTTGTATTCTTTACTATAAAGCAAACAGCTTCTGATGTTTATATAAATGGTGATATTGAGATATTCTGTGCTTTTTCAGTAGTTGCTTTTTTTTTTTTTCATAATTTCCTCCCTGTGCAAACACTACTGTATTTCTTTCAGAAGATTAAACACCAAGGATTTATGCCTTCATTAAGGTCCACGTTTTTCACCCGTTTGAAGAAATAAGAGATGGTGTGCTTTAAATATGGTCTATGCAGTTTGCTCTGAAAATGTTTTTTAGGCAACACACAGGGGCAATTGTGGAGAAGCTCTACAGTTTGGGGGGGGGGGGGATCTACTCCACACTGTTTGAAACTCCCTTGATAAAGTCTTACACCAACAGACTGTCAAATTATTTGACACAGAAAATCTGCTGAGAGGTATTTATTGAAATACGGTAACTAAGAGTATGTATACTGCAAGTTGGGGGGTTTTAATACATATTTACAGGGCAAAGAAATTAGAAATTACAATGCTCTGAGCTAAACACAATTAGCAAAACATGAATTGTGTCCCACTGTAATGTGTTTATTTTAAGAAATATAAATAATTTAGCTGATCAGTGATGTGCATTCACAACAGGGCCGGGTTCTGAAACACTAAGTGGGAGCTGGTGGACAGCAAACTGAGTGTCTGAGCAAGGGCAAGTCTCCTGTGCTGCAAAAAGCAGGCAGTAAACATCTTGTTCTCCACATTTTACAGCAGATGAGCCATGTGGAAATGAGGTTTTCCACCACTACAGATTGTAGGCAACAGTCATATCCATCAATTTTAATGCAGTTTACCATTTAAATAGCCAGGGCCAAAATCTACAGTAAGGATTTGAAGTCTTTATAGGCTGAGTGGGAGTAGAGGGTGCTCCTGTTTTATTTGTAGCAGTACAGTGGTAGGTGTTAGAAGTGAAGAAATCAATTTTCTTTTGTCATGAAAAACATGTAAATCTACAAATTGAAATCTCAATTCAGAAGGAGTTTTCTCTGAGAAATCTTGAACCAGATGTTTTTGTGTAAAGTCCCAGCTTCACTGAATTCAGTGGATAAAATACCAGTTCCTTCACTAGAGGCACCATTTCACTTTTTGTTCGAATTTCTTCCAAATTAGCATTTCCCTACAGAAAATATTTAAAGCAACTCTTCCTCTCCCCCCCCCCCCCCCTTTTTTTTTTTTAAATTTCTCCCCTCCCCAATAGGAATCACTTTTTTTGCCAGAAGCACTTTGGTCAGACCTACAAAGGAGCTGCAGACAGAAGCCATGAACAGATGTCCTCTTTGGGACCCTGCTGTGAGCTGGAAGGGGTTACTACTCTCAGCTGCTCAGCACCATTCCATGCTCTCCTCATTAAGGATCACCCCCACTGATGTGCTCATTGAACAGTTTGTACGAACACTTCCTACATGGTGCAGCTTCAGGCTGAGCCTCTTATCTTGGTACAGACCAATGATGAGGAAAACAAATGGAGCTGAATTTTGCTCAAAACAAACGAGGGAGCTCCTACAAAAGTGGTGTGAGTAGACGGAGAGGGCAGCAGCCTTTGGCAGGGGCACTACAGCAAGCAGCTAAAGACTGGAGCTTTTTCTGGTGGCATGGCGGGGTTTGGAGAAGTCTGTCCATGGCTCAAACTAGCAGTTCCTCCAGTATGTAATGGATGCAGAGTTACGCAGACATCAGCAGGGATCTGGCTCCAAGAAGTTCAACTAAAAGGGCATTTCTCCCCAGAGTAGGAGCACAGACATTGCAAGCTACTAACGAATTACAGAAAACAGCTACCCAACCTGCAGTTCAATAAGAATCATAAGTAAACTAATGACATTGTAACTTTCCTACAAAAACATATTCTTGTAGATTCCTGAGCATCAGCATCCTCTGACTACTTTATAACTCTTGGTGTATCTTGGCCCGTGAAATCTGCCTGATGTGCTGGAACCCAACTGCCCCCACCAGACAAGCAAACAAGCAAACCTCCATGGCCATGCAACTCTTTCAGGAATTAAGAAACATTCACAGGGGCTCTCACGTCTTCCTAACGACAACAAACAGTTAGTCAAGTTACCTTTGTTAAGCAAACCAATTTTCATTGCTTTCACTTAAACGGCCTTAAAATAGAATTCTTGCCTGCTTTATTTTGTCAGATGCAAAGAAAACTGAGAAACTGTATCCATTGTTCCTTAAAAGAGCTTATTAGTGAAACAAAGACCTTTTTTTTCCAGTGAGTGCTGTTTGTGCAGTTACTTCATGACATTTATTTGGATTCCATCCCAGGGGAAAAAGGCCAAATTCAGTTTCAGCATTTGCCTACTTCAGCATAAACAGTCATTAGTTAACAGATCTTTTTTGGCGGTCTTTATGTAGCCTCCAACATCAAAGCACGTGATATCCATGAAATAATCAAAGCAACATATGTACACTGAAGCACTGTACGTACATTATTTTTCAGTAGCCTAGCAATCCTCAGAAATTTGAAGAGGTTCTCCTAGGCCTTGAGCCAAAGCCCTTGGAAGCTGATGCTTTTTTTTTTCCCCTTTGACTTCAATAGATGCTGAGTCTGGTTGTCAGATAATCACTGCCATGTTAATGGCAAACTACTTTCCATTTTTGTATTAATTTCCTGCTCAAGGAAGATACAGGACCGAAAGCACTGGAGAATAAAATCATTTGCCCTGTTTCTACACAGGGCAGAGGAAGCCTGGGTAAGAGCAGCCAGATCCCCCCTTAGGGCTTCACTGATTCATCCATGGAAGAGTGAGTGGATACTTCCTTTGCCACAGCTTTTCCCCTTATGAAGGGCAGTACAAAAACCTGGAAAAATCATGATGTTTTTTGTGCTGTGTCCACTAGAATTGGGAACAAGGACAATTTATTTTTTCCTTTAATGCTAAGCTGCTGGCAGTCATTTCTCCTCTAGGTGCAAGTTTTTAGGGAAATGCTGGCTATTTCAATGCTGGCTGTCTCATACCTGACTTTGCCACCCATTTTTCTATCTCCTGCCACATTATTGGCACTGCCTATAATTTCAGGTCTTGTCTAACATCACAGTTCTTCTCCAGGTCCTTCAAGGTAAAAAAAAAAAAAAATCCAACCAAAACTAACAAAGTAATGCATTTGCCAACCCCTCCTAACATGAACAAGTGACATTATATGACATGAGTCAGGGGGGATAATCTTTTCCTGCTGTTAGCAGCAGAGAGTCCTTCTGCTCTGGCTCTGCATTTGGTCTTGGGCACTGCTGAGATCTGGCTTTTGAACAACACAGAGGCGCATCTATAAAGCAGCAGGCCAGCAGGTCAAGGGAGGTGATCCTGTCCCTCTGCTCTGCTCTGGTGAGATCCCACCTGCAGTGCTGCATCCAGCTCTGGGGTCCCCATCTGGGAAGGACATGGACCTGTTGGAATGAGTCCAGAGCAGGTCCACCAAGATGATCAGAGGGCTGGAGTACCTCTCCTGTGAGAAAAGGCTGAGAGAATTAGGATTATTCAGCCTGGAGAAGAAAAGGCTTTGGGGTGACCTAATTGTGGCCTTGCAGAGAGACTATTTACAAGAGCATGTAGTGAGAGAATGAGGAGAAATGGCTTCAAGCTGAAAAAGAGTAAGTTTAGGCTAGATATTAGGGAGAAATTATTTGCTCTGAGAGTGGTGAGACACTGGCACAGGTTGCCCAGACAAGTTGTGGATGACCCATCCCCGGCAGTGTTCAAGGTCAGGTTGGATGGAGCAACCTGGTCTAGTGGAAGGTGCTCCTGCCCATGGCAGGGGTTTGGAACTGGATGATCTTTAAGGTCCCTTTCTACCCTGGCCATTCTATAATTCTATGATTCTATGAAAAGCTCACTGTCTGAAATGGCTGTGAATATATGGCCTGATTTGATGAAATGAAGTCTATTTTAATGAAAGAAATTTGCAATGTGTACTGCCGAAGAGGCACAGCAGACAAGTTTTGTCGAAGCTGAAAGAGGTGGTGGAGTTGGCTTGAGAGGAACATAGGTACTTCTGGAGAGTGAAACTTAAAACTAAACCCCCATAAGAAGCGACTGTAAGTAGTTTATTGCTAGCTGAGTAAAACCAGAATGCTGAAAAAGAGTATGAGGGAGCAGGAGAGTAAGTGCATGGGTAAAAGACTGCAACAGGGTTTAAATTTTACAAGCAACTGATGGAATAAAGACAGTATTCAAAAATATAC
The DNA here is from genome assembly GCF_020740725.1 of Corvus hawaiiensis. Lineage (NCBI taxonomy): Eukaryota > Metazoa > Chordata > Aves > Passeriformes > Corvidae > Corvus > Corvus hawaiiensis. The sequence continues at coordinate 49,034,954 of NC_063218.1, read as the reverse complement.
AAAATCCATGAAGGTCCAACAGTAAAACATAATTAATTTTAAAATAAAATAAATTTGAGACATACTTGAAGGTTGAAAATAAAATGAATTCAGTGAAACTATTAAAGGCAAGATCCAAAGCCCATTGAAGTTGGTGGGAAGACAATCACTGACTCCTACAGTGCTGGACCAGGACCAAAGAGAACAACAAAGAAATTTCCAATGACTGAAAAAGTATCAAGAAAATCTCAGTGGTTTCTTCACATCTGTGTTTGATAACAAAGGACACTGGTGACATTCATGAAGGATGCATTTCTGGGTACTAATGAGGACAAAGTAAAGGAATCTGTGAAGTAACCAAGTACAGGAACAAAAGAAAGACAGATAATAAGTAGCAATGGATTATACCCATAGATGAAGCACAGCATTTTTGGAGTTCCTCTGTGCAGTGTATAATTTTTCCTGTCATGTTGAGGAAAGTCTTAGCAATTGGTACTCTAGAGCATCTCCGAGCACACTGGGCACCTAATAATGGAATGTCAGTTGCTAAAAATCAAATAGAAGGCTAGTATTTTTAATTAATTTCTCTTTTAAAAGGACTTCTACATATTTAGGCCAAATATTAGTAAATGAAATTGACATTTTCGGCTATTACTTTTAGAAACGCTCCCTCCACAAAAAACAAGCCATGACACGATTTGCGATGAGACACAAAGTATTTGGACTTAAAGTCTGGACTTTCTCTTGTTTCTGGTTACTTTTATAAACAAAAAAAGAAGTCATACCAACAATAAGCAAGCCAAAATATTTCTGAATATGAAATACCATGTATACTGCTCATAGAGCACACTCACTGGATTTAAATATGTCATTATCAGTATGAGCTTAGGCATGTCTGAACAAAATACTCGGTATCGTTGTGTATGAACATGCCCACTGGCAATCCATGGTTGTCTCAACACATCCTCAGGAATTGCACTGAACTGGAGAAGTGTAATTTTCTAGGCTATCACCTTAATCACTCTTTCTTGTGTGCTGGGCTATTCCTCTCTTCCTGCAGGACACTGAAAGCAAAAGTCTGGAGTGGTGAATAACTGGGGGTTAACTGCAAGTTTCTAAGGGTGTTTTGTAAACTACTTTGCTGTTAATTTTTTTTTACTTGCCATGCCTGTTCCAGATGGAGAAGTTGGGGAAGACAGGACAGACCCCAGAAAAGCTGAATATGCACTGCAGTGGAAGAAATAAAGTGGCATTTGCAAAGTCAGATGCTAAGGCTATTTAGGAGAAAAGCTTCAGTATGTTCTTCCTTTGGGTAATGCAGAGAAAAGCAGACCATGCAGAGACGGAAACATGCAGAGCTACTCCATGAGCCCAAACTGGCTGCAATTCTTCCATCAGTCAGTCCCTGTGAAATCTTCTATAATCTCATGACCCAGCTGTGAACTGTTCCCTTAAAAAGCAATTCCTCTGGATATTGGGTTTCTGATTATCCAAGAGAGCCACATGCAAACAGAAGACCTGCAATACATATTTCAGGTGCTATTGAAATGCAAATACATAAAAGGTATACTCTTTCTACTTCTCCCAGAGACACATATTTCAAGCAGTTTCATTTGCAATGCAATTTTATTATGGGAAAATATTGTGCTCTAAAGTTAGAAAGAGGTAGTTTACTCTTAAAGGTCTACAGACTTTATCCTGATTTCTGCCCACTAAGAACCAGGAAGACTTTAGACCTCTGTGGTTGCACAGACAGGATTGCAAAAATGCCCTGCAGTACAAGCTCCTGCACTTCAGTCTGAGCTGCTTTAAATGTCCAAAAAGATGTAGCCTCTGGCTCTCCATCGTTTCCTCTGGGAGACAAGTTCTATTATGTCAGAGCTTTTCTCCCTGTTCTGTAATACATAGCCCCTACTGATTTTTAATGATATAAACCACAACAGATGGCTGGCAGAGCATTGTGGTAAGTTAATAGCAACTCTTGCAGGCATTTAGAAGCTTAAAAAATCTTGGAAGAATCCTCTAGTGTGCATTGTAACTAAAAGAAAAGGGAACCACAGAGATAACATTAGAGAGATATTTTTGTCCTACTTGAAATGTAGGACCTGTCACTGGTACCAGAAAAACTAAGAAAGATTTCATTAATAAACTGAGAGTCAAGGAAAACCCCTCCCTACACATAAGCTTTTGGCCTGCTTTCACAAAAAACTCACAAAACCAAAACAAACCTCCCCTTCCTACCATATTTTGTATATGCTGCTCTTTCAAGGAAAGGCAGAGTAGCAGGTGGTGTTTCATGGTGTCACACGTCGTATCTGAAATTCCTGAGGGAACCTCCCAGTGTGGGATTTCAAAAGGGAGCACCAGCCCAGTGTCCATTACTGACTAGCTGACTGTGCAGATTTGGCAGGTGCCAGGTACAGGTGTGGGGCTGGATGCCTGACTGAAGAGGCACATCACTCAATTTGACCTCGAGACAAAAGCTTCCAAAACATTTGCCCTGTAGAGGTGAAGTTCAACGTCTCTGAAATCCTTCTCTTGAACTCTGACATTAACCTCTGAAAGGTATTTTAGTGTTCCACTCCGACTGACTACAATAGCATTTAAATACCTCTCAGTACCTGCCCGACATGAACAACAGCTACTTGCTTGAATAATTTAAAACCCGATCCCAAGCACCATTTATGCCTTTTTGTCTTCCCAGCTATCCCCAGATCCTGATATTTCACTTTCATTAGACCACAGCTACCAAAAACCACGCACAGCTTTTGCAAACCCCTTCCCCTTTGCTGCTCACGTTCCCTGGCTGTGAAGGAGGACAGTGATGTGTGATGTGCTTTGGCTGACGATGCCCCAGCTCTGCCAACAACCGCCACTGCCCCGGCTCAGCCCGCTGCAGGGAATGCTATGGGATTTCTTACACGGAAAACAAACAGTGCCCCCGAGCTGTGCCTTGATCCCCAGAGCGATGCTGGCGAAACTCGTAACGCCAAAGCTCAAGCGAAGGGAGCTCGAGGCTGAGTTTTTGTCATGGCTTGCATTGTGTAACATTGGGGTCTGGAGAGCTGCTGATTTCTGAGCAAGAGGGTATTAAATAGAATTGTACAGCTTAAGAGCCAGGGGACGAGGACTTCTGTGAGATTTTGATGAATACACATTACGGCTCAGACTATAAATAAGTCACTTAGGAGGACTGGTATGTACACACACTCGTGTAACATTCCTGTTGATTTTATTTCCTGCAATTATGGCATCTGGGTGAAATGACTGCTCCCAGTTATGAGGTGGGGACTGGCTTGGCCAAGCACCCTCTCCAAGGTGGCAGCTCTCCTTCCCTCAGGCTTGGCACACAAAAAGGGATGGGCTAAATGGCTAACCTCAAGCACATGGACGTTTAAAAAAAAAAAACCACTTCAATACTTTAGTACTTTCAAAAGTTCACAGGGTTTATAAAAGGAAATATGAAATGCTTGTCTATATTTAGGCCACTTATATAGGGCTGCATTTACTTTGTAAATCTATCACCTCTCTTTTTTTCCCCCCAGTCCTCTCCATTCAAGCCAGGGGCCTTTCACTTTTTCCTTTATAGACTTAAAAGCACTGTTTTGGTGTCTGGCATAGTCTTCTGGCACTTCATCCTACCTTAAAGTTTTGGTAGGGGAAGCTGGAAGGATTTCCGTGTAGAAAAGCAAGAAAGTTCCTTCCTATAAATATCTCCTTTTAAATTCAAAATTTCAGAAAAGTAGCAAAACTTGTTACATATGGGTTTAGATCCCAGGTCCACACCACAGGCTGGAAGACCACTGGGTCTGAACCTTCTCCTTGGAGCCTCTTCTTTCCCAAGTTAACAGCTGGGCTAAAAGAACAGAGATGAGTGGGTAAAGCTGGTGTACCTGTATACTTTGATAGAGATTTGCTCCTTCTTTTGTGTTTGCTGAACACAAAAATCTAGGTCATGGAGGAATACCAAATCAAACAGCAAACAAGTTGGCAAGGGAATCCAGAAACGACCACACCAGGGAAAAAAGGAACTTTTTAACTTTAACACACTTATCAGTTGGTTTTATGACTTTTCTTCTTCCTGGAGACACCCAAGTGTGGACAAAACACTTGTTTTGGGAGAGATTTGAAACAGTGATGGATCAGTAAATACATAGGACTGAATATAAAGTATGTTATAGTGCTTTTCCAAAATATGCCTGAATTTTTATATGTTCAGCTTCGAGATCTATTTTAAGTAGTTGAATTAAACGGGAATTTTGCCAGTGACATCTGACTGACTAGGGCTTGACCACAGCTTTTGTCACACGTTATTAAAGACCAACTTTCTGAAGAATGGTTTTGTGTGCCTTTCAACATGCACGTAGCCTAAAGGAGTTTCCTTGTACTGTTACTGTATTCCTTTTTGCCACTGACTTCTAACAATTTCCTGTTTATCTAAAAATTTTTGGAGAATATGTACTGAGTATCTCTGAATCTTCCTAGAGCTCTGACTGACAAATCTACAGGGAAGTCTAAAACCATCCAGGACTCCATGCGAGTTACACACCAGCTGAGAAGTTTCTTTGTGTCTTGCTATTGCCAAGTGTAGGTGCAGTGCTACAAAATAGTTAGTCTCTTTCACTTTTATGTTCATCTAATAGATGCCAGCACCCATTTACTCTTAATCTAAAAATAAAACTCATTCACCCACCACAAAAGTATTCTTCACTATTATCATGATGTAAAATGCCTTTGCCTTCAGAAACTCTGAGCTGCTGCTGAATGTAGTGGTATAGTTTTAAAGCTAGCTTATAAAGAATGAACAGCAGCCAGTATTTAGCTTTATTTTAGTTTTAGAAAGGAAAGTGTTGTTTTCTTGGTTGCACAGACACGCAAAGGGAAGAAAAGGGAGGTCATCCTCCTAGAGAGTCAAGACATGCTTGGCACACTGCAAAGCAAGGCTCTTCTATAAGAAGATAACAATGCTGCAAGTACGGAGTAACATTCATTTTTCCCATTTTAAACAAGAAAGTGAACTGCATCAAGCTAGGATATGGGTGAATAAAAGTAATTTTTTTTCAATAACATGCAAGAATCACTCAGGTAAATTAAAAATCTTTCAGAACTAAGGATTATTCTGGTCAGAGAAACTGTGAGCTGAGGCAGCCTTTGTGGAGCAAACTCAGCATCGCCACCTGAAGCTAGATTTAACAGAAACACAACCTCTGCACGCGGTAGGTAGAGCCAGCCTTAGTTTCTTGAGTGGTCTCTTTGATGTAACTAATTGTATGCTGTATTTTACAATTCAGAATAACATGGTGGCCAGTTGGCTCTTTGATGAGGTATTATTCATAAGCAAATGGAGAGGTTACTGTGAGTACGTGCTGCGTGTGGCTGAGGTTAAACACACCAAAACAACTGTTCTGGTTTCTAATTTGAGCAACACAGCAATTACTTCTCTCTGACCTACCTGGAAACCAAACAGAAGAGTTCATCCCCTCTTTTTATTGACCAGACAAGTTTAGTCACACATTTTACTTACCCTATCATCACCACATAATTGCTTACAAATCTTCAAAATTAGCCTGATACTCTGACAGACTTAATATGGAAATGTTAACAAAAATACATTATAGAGTTGCTGTCTTCATCCAAACTAAACAAAACATAACCTCACTTTAGGGTCTTCATATTCCCTTAATGTTAATGCAAAATTGCTTTTAAAAACAAGCTTTTATTCAATTGACTGCTATATTTTTTGAGTGCAGGATGAGCAGGAACAATCCAGGAGGCAGGTGATCCTGCATTCAGAACCTGATCTAGGGGCTGGTAACTATACGCTGCAGATAGGCAGGATGCCAAAGAAACCAAAATTCACTTATTCCAGAGTCCTGAAAAATCCCATTTTCTAAGGAACGGCAAGATTGTGAAAACTAGCGGGTAGTATGGAAGGCAAGGAGAGCAGAAAGAACTAAACCATACCCTTGGGTGAGAAGATCACCACAACCTCTACCCTTTTGATGGGCCTTGCTTATTCATTTAGTGACATCTGGGTCAGTGAACCCTTACTACCTCTGGTCTTTGCTCTTGCTGTTATGATAAATACTGAGCCCATTATTGTGAATAGTTTTGTGAATGACAGACACCCGTGGGCAATACACTCATGAAAACCTATGCTTGTTTTCAAGAATGCACTGCCCACAGGGACACGTATAGGTTTGGCCCACTTCGCAGCACTTGCTGCTAAATGCAGAAAAAAAGGTAATTCGGTTTCTAGCATGCACATTACTTGTCTGTTCCTGAAATAAACAGTGCTGATGTCAAGGTATGCAACTCTGATGTCCCAAGCCTGGAGCTTGGAAAGGACCCACAGATATTGAAGGACCTCTTCTTGAGATACTCTTCCCTCAGAAAGCAGGCTGACATTGTTTCTAGCACTCTCACTCACTACTCCCTTCAAGTTCTAACCCTTCTACAAGCAACATCACTCCAGAAAGTGACCAGCAGACTGACCTGATGTACCACATGGGCTCCATGATGTTGGCCCTGGAACAAATGCGACCTCTTCAAACTGCAGTTATCAGCTGTGGGGGCCAGGAAAAACAGTGTTTTCTCTACTGCAACCTGTCCAGGCTTGCCCAAAGTGGATGTGTGCCAGAGGCTGTCTGCTGAGTGCTAATGGAGGGTGAATTTTGTGGAAGCCAGTGTTTCATTTTAAACTTGGAGCTGGCACTTCCAATGCAAAGCAGAGATCTCATCATGGCCTGTGAGGTGGTGCCCAGATCCCAGTCTCTCATACACACTTCTGCTTTCAGTGGCCATTAACAAGCCAAATCCTTTGGACTTCTTCGGAAATCCAAAGCCATAATGCACAGAATGACATCTATTGCCTATTTCTGACCATATTTTCTGCCATTGTATGACTTGCTTCCAGCCTAACAGTACCTGTGTTAAATCCTGTTCACCCTGGAGTTCACACACTATGGTGAACTCCCTATGGTGTGGATATTGTCCAAAGGTCTTCCCATAAAAGACACTCACTGCAGTGTGTCTCGCTGGTAAAAACAGTGAACTGTGTTACCATCTGACCAATTGCTGATATGCAGATCTGATTTTCCTGGCATTTAGTGAATTTAAGTGTTCTGGGCACAGCATCAACATTCTGGAATTTTCTTACACTTTGGGTTTCTCAAGGACAAAAGGAGAAGAATACAGAAACTGTTTCATAGACAGCGTCACTTTGGATTCAATTCTGCTAGTTCAGATGGCATTAACACAACCAATAAAACAGGAAACCTTTTCATATTGGTATTCCAGTACAGGTTTTTGTTTTTGTAGCGTTATTTTCATCCTGTGTCAGACAAAAATTCACTGCAATTCTGAAATGCTGAAAATATTTTCAGAGGATTTGATTAAACAAAAAACCCCAAGCCAAACAGAAAATAAAATCCACACAAAGATAAATAAGACAGCATTCCTCATGGTAGACTTGGCAGTGCTGGGTTAATGATTGGACTTGATGATCTTAAAGGTCTTTTCTAACCCTAAATGATCCTGTGGTTCTATGAAGCAAAAACCTTGTTTACCTAGACATGCAGAGCTGAAGCTTTACAATCTAAGGGAATGTCTGCATCTTTTAAAGCCTCTCTTATAAACATCCTTTTCTAATACTGTCAAAACGCAAAACAGACCCCAATTTTTAAATTAACTTGTCAGCATTTGTGAGATGCTAAGCTAAAGAGAAAAATACAGAAGCTGTATGTGGCCACATACACAGATTTTGTATATTCATGATGTTTTCTTTTGCTATGTTTACAACCTCAGTCCTTCACTCCTCGAAACCACAAGAGAGATACACCTGTAGCAACTCAGAGCCTGGAAATCAAGCCTTTAAAAATCAACTTCAATTAATGTGTCTCCGTGTCACCTGATGTACCTTGGAGGTGAAAAAAGTGGATATGAAAGTGTGTTTGTTTTCCTTTGCCATGCCTTGCAATAAGAAATTTCATTCAATATTTATCCAAGGATTTCAGTAGTAAGTAGAGAGTTTGTGGCAATCCAGTGAATGTTTTCACAGCGCTGTTGTTACTGCAGTTGTAAAGTTTCACTTATGATTGAATGTTCAGGGCTGGTAAAACCCTGTGTCTCTTTACTGCTCACAGATGTGTCAGAAAAAAATTTACTAAATGCCTGTTTTTTATTAGTGCTCTGCTGATCCTTTTTCTGTGGACATTCCAAAATGCAAGTTAAATCCGATGGTGAATGTATCTTCCAGATATTCACATTAAAGAGCGTAATTCATGTAACATAAAACATACTACCATAACAAAGCTGTAAGATTTAAAAACAGATTTTTTTTGGAAGCAAGATCTAATTTCATCCCTCACAAATGTTCTCAATTCAATTATTGAAATAAATATATACATGTATGTATATATATGGTTTTTATATATTTACTTTGTAAAAATATATGCAGGTAAATGTAGCTATCTGCAAAAGGTACCCATAGGTTCTGCCAGCTGGATGCAGATGTAGCTACCTGATTATGAAGGAGTGTGTCACGAATTTTTCATAGACATTGAAGTCTATTTTGGCACTTTGTTCTTTCATTTAATCTGAATCATCTACGTAGTAACTCCTGGTATTTCTCGGTATCAGAGACAAATCTCAGAATGCCTCGTACATCCAGCGTAAACAGTCCTTTGGTGGTACAAGCTGCCAGGAATTCTCTGGAAGTCAAAGGTCAAACACACACTGACTGTTCAAGGTCCTATTTTTATAAACACTGGTGACCAATGAATACTGTGAATTTCTTTTCCTCTTTCAGGCTGATAACACACCTTTTTGGATAATAAGTTTTAGAAGGATACCAGAGTCTATTCCACCAGTGACACAGGGATATCACATTGGTTCACATGTGTTGGGTTTTTTAATCCCCTTACAACTTCTGTGGCCAACTGCACAGAACAGATACAACTGGGTTGTATATTTCTTTTCTGCAAACAGATTAGGCAGGAATGAAAGGCACTTTTTAGATAATCAGAGAGAAGAAATTATTGGCACCTTGCAAGACCAACTCATCTATTACACATACACTGGTAGAAAAATGATTTAAACAGTCAGTACAAGTCCTTGGGCTCTTAATTTTTTATATAATTGAGATGATGTAACTCTGCACAAAAAGTTGCAATGTGTTTCATCTAATTAAGTACACGTAAGACTGAAACTAAAAAAATGCCATTACCTCCATTCAGACTGGAAAGCACATTAGATGTACCACAGAGCAATGCTACAACCAACATCTTGATTTTATAACTTTACTTTTCTTTTGTGAACGTACAGTCAGTTATTTACATTACCAAAATGGATTTTTCTGTGATATATGACTAATAAACACTGATGCTCAAGCACCTGCAAAAGAAATGTCGCTGCTTTGTAGTCTCTGCCACGAACATTTCACCTTCTATCATCTGAAATGATCTCAAATTCTTCTCATCAAAGTACGTCTTACTGAGGCAAGGAGCCTACTTCAGTACATTAAACACATGTTGTAACATCCACTCTATTTAATCTTCCTGCCTTTCCCCTCTGAAAAGGATGCCGTCATGCTTATACCGTTCCTTTGCGCAACTCCTGCCACAAAGCCAACCATGTCTTCCACACAAGCTTTTGCCTTTGTTGTGGTTCACTGTCTTTTAAAATTATCTTTTCAGCTGCACTGGAATTAGTCATCATCCATCATGCCATGAACCCAAAATGCAGATTTAATGAAAACAAAGTCTAATTTTATAGGTTTTGTTCAATGGAAGCAAATCTGTTTTATGCTGGTGTTGTTGCTAACCAGATGACAATGCAGATTCTAAACATCTACTGAGGTGCCAGAGGGGGAGAAAAGTAGCATCTCCCTCCAACTCTCACGAAGACCTTCTGTGTTGGGGTTACAGGAAGAAAGTAATGCTAACTATACTGAGGTAAACATCATTTTTATAATGATAGCACAAGACAGAGCTGTCTTATCATATTGAGTCTCTGTGATGGAGTACCTGCTTCTTTCAGAGTGCACTTGCTTTCCTGCAATGAAACCAGTTCTGAAACACATCAACTGTTACGAGATGAGATCCACCATACACAAAAGAAGTACTGCAGCAGTTCAGTATTAACTAGTTTTGACACAAATTACATGTGGCATACACCATCTGGCTTCAAAAAAAAAAGGCAGACAAGGCAAGGAATAGGCAGGGAGACTCCACTGCCTTTCGTGACTGAGTAGGATCAGAGAAAAGCAAGCTTGAGCAGCAGAGATTTGCTGCAGGTAATGGTATCAGGGTATAAAAAATGGCAGCTGTCAGAGAGATCCTGAACTTATTTCAAAAGGCTCAGAAACAGGAGGACCTTTGCTAATTAAATATTCTATAAAGCAAAGAAAATGTACAGGACAAACAATAAATCACACAGCTCTTTAGAAGTGATTGCGCTTTGAAAAAAAAAAAAACCAAACCCTGGTGATCTTTATGTAAGGAAAAATATTTCAAAGTGAGTATTCTGTGCAAAGCCATATGCAGAAAGTGTTTCTGTGTCGTGTAAACTTCATAGAGTTCTTCTGTTCTCTGCTCTGTGCCTCTGGGATCCTGTCTGGCACTGTTTGACCTCCAAGGAGCTCTAATGAAAAGCACATCAAGCCCAAGTGAGGGACTTTTTGATGTTAGCACTGCACATCACCAAAGAAACCAATGCTTTTCAAGTGGTGTTGCACCTCCTCCAGTAAAAGCAGCTTGTCCTCAAGACAGCAGTGCAAGGGTTTGAAAATGCAGCATCTAACTCTTGCAGCTCTCACACTTGCACAGAAAAGGTTTTAAGTCCCATCATGACAGTTCCCACAGGAAAAGAGACTATCATTGCATTTATCTTGCAGGCAAAATGCACATCGGCCCCAAACAAAAAGCGCCACAGTGTCTTATCTGAATCCTTTCTGAATGAGTAAAACAGACACTGTCAGGATTCTCTTTCTGGGATTGGCAAGACATTATACGATGTCCACCTGGAGCAGCAGAGCTGTCTTTGGCAAAAGCAGTTCTGATGGTCAACTCCCCCCATCATCTTACACAGACCATGCTCTTTGGCTGAAATATATTCACCTTAATGCACCTGACCAACCAGCCCTACAGCACACAAACCCCTAAGCACAGAAATTCATAGGGTCAACCTGATGGGCTGGGAGAATGAAGATGTGCCTTCCCAACTGCAATTAGATAAGGCAGCAGTTCATCTGCACATGCCAGCACAAACTTAGCTGACCTCTGGACACGTTCTAAATGGCACTTGAGCACCAGGCAGACTTGCCTGGTCAACAGAATTTTAGACTGATCCCTCAAATGAATATTAAGTGCTTTAACAAAAATGTACTTTTACAAATATGAAATATACATTGCAAAATGTGATTTCACGTTTTTTTTTTTTCTGATGGGGGAAGTACCCTATTAAAACTTCCTGGCACAAAATTCTCAAATAGCTTTAGAAAAACAAATAAACCTCACTTAAATGATGGAAAATGTAATGAGACATTTAAAATCAGTGATCAGTTCCCCTCAGAGCTGAATACAAGCACTGAAATTTACTGACTTTATAGGTGCTACTATCCTGAAGTGTAACATTGCCTAACTTGCTACTTGTGATCCTACTTCTGATCTTAGAAGCAAGGTCACGATCCTACAACCTTAAAGTTAATTGCCAGTTTTTCTACACACTTTGATGTGAACTGAAGTAGGGCTCAAAGCAATCATGGATATACTTAAGCTCCTTTAAATCACAGTGACTACGGGAAGGGGAAGACGGCAGAAGCAATGCCCTTGGAAACACCCTGTAAAAATGGAAAATCTCCCTTCCTGAAGCAACTCCCATTCTCTGTGTATCTGGAGACTTTGTCAGCAGTTAGTAAATTAGCTGTACTTTTTCTCCCATCTTTCTCTTCTGACTCTTAAGACAGCTATAAAAGATCAGAGGTTGAGCTATGAAAATGTTAATGCAATAATATTCAGTGGAAAATACTGAGCATCATACTCAGTATGTATTTAACAAAACTATTTTTGATGGACAAGGAATTACTACATTTAGGGAAAAAACCAAAACCAACTCATTATCCAGAGAACAGATGGGAGAAATGCCAGATTACGTACAAGCACACAGACGAGCGCTTTCATTGGAACACAGTTGAAAGAGATGTCATGGTTGGCTTAGGAAGAAGTGACAAATATTGATATAATCACATTAAATGCAGAATTTCCCATTTCATGTTTGTAATTATTACTGTTTTCTTTTCAATTTTTAGTATTTCAAGTCTTTGTGGGTTGTACCTTTTGGAAGAAGCTGCTGAAGGAACCTCATATTTTCAGTAAAATAGGGATTTCATTTTAAATTAAAGACTTTCAGTATTCAAAGGTAAAGTTCACAATAATTTAGCTCATTAGTTGTTTTCCCCCCATAGTTTTTGTAAACTTACACTGTTTGCACATAACCAAACAACTTAACTCTACAACATTTCCATAAATTTGATGCACCCGGATTGGGACAACCTCAAGCTCAAATACAGGCTGGGTGGAGAATGGATCGAGACAAGCTCTGGGGAAAAAGACTCACAGGTGTTGGTGGATGAAAAGCACAGTATGGCCCAGCAGTGCATGGTTGCAGCCCAGAATGCCAGCTATATCCTGGGCTGTATCCAAAGGATTGTGGCCAGCAGGATAAGGGAGGTGATTTTGTCCCTCTACTTCATTCTTCTGGGACCCCATCTGGAGTGCTGCATCCAGCTCTGGGGCCTCCAACACAAGAATGACGTGGACCCGTCGGAGCAGATCCAGAGGGAAGCCACTGAGTTGATCAGAGGGGCTGAAGCACCTCCCCTGTGAAGACAGGCTGAGAGAGCTGGGGTTGTTCAGCCTGGAGAAGGCTCCAGGAAGACCTTACAGCACCACCCTGATGCCTAAAATTCATCTTACTTTGAAGCTTACACATCCCAAAAGAGTGACTTTCTTACTTCGTAATGGATTTCTTTCTAAGCAGACTTCACAATTATTTTCAGCATAAGGGATCTGGTCCTAAGACTAAAACGTGACAAAACTTTTTCATTACGTAAAATAAGAGAAAAATTACACATGGACGTACCTTGCAGACATCTCAAAAGCACTTCCAGCTTTAATCATACCCCATTCTCATTAATCTGTACTGACACGTGAGATTTATCAGTGACTTCCTAAATCCTATACAACAGTGCTGACTGGTGAAAAGGAGTAAAGGACTGGCAAGAAATCTCATGAGTCCTGCATAAATGAACAGGACACAGGAGACTACTGCTTTTTACCAGTGAACGCTATAAGATGTAATGTATTGGCACATGAAGTGAAGTTGTTTAGCCCTCATTTCATTGCAGTGACCTGATCCTTGGGAATCTGATGTTTTTGTCCTGGCAAATTGTCTGGTCCTTATCACCAGAGATAAGAAAGTTAAAAATTTCTAGACATCCATGGATTTTAGGGCATGTGGTTAGGGTCCTCTGCTTTCACACGCTAAGCAGGATTTATACATACAGGGACAAAAGGCCACAGCAGTTGTGATTCCACTCTCCTTGTAAAAGCTGGGAGCTTTTTTAAAACAGTAAAGTCAGAGTTGTTTTTAAAGTTAGGAAAAAAACAAAACCAAAACTAACTGCAAATGAGGAGCTTTGTTCAACAAGTTACTCAAGCAGAACATAAATCTGAAGCAATAGGACTTCCATCTGAAGTGGACAGTAATCATTTATACTTACACATGACATACTTAACTACCTTGATGAATTAAAGCCAAGTGTGCAACATTCAATTTAGGAATAGTCTCTTTCAAACAAAATGTTTTTAAATGAGCAAAAAACCTTGAAATGTACTACACCTTAAGCTAGCACTTCCAGAGAAAGCAACCTGCTGCAGTGAAGGCCAGTGGAGTCGGGTGGGTTAAAGCAGCAAAAACAAACAGGTGTGTAACTGTTCACTTGTGCTTTGGCCCGACTTGTAAGCAAAAGCCAAGCAACTCTATTATCCTGATGTCCACTCTCTACCTTTGTTAAGTTTTGCCATTCACATGCATTTTATTTTTTTTCATGTTTCAGGGAAGTATGTAAAGAAGAGCATCTTTCCATTAGATTAAGGGTTAAATACAGCTATTGCTGTCCAGTTCTTGGTGCTTTTCAGAGCCAGTTCCAGAAACTTACTGCCTTTTTCTTGAGCCTGCTTGTAATCATATTGAGATTAATGAGATTAACACATGAGAAGTTGGAGTGAAAACCATCCTGAAAACAGCTGACTGATTCTTAAGCACCAGTGCATTGCATCATCCTTAATTCCAGAGGGTTGGAATCAATGGCACAGGGTCTAGTTGGAGGCCTGTCACTAGTGGTGTCCTCCAAGGCTCAATACTGGTCCAGTCTTGTGCAACTTATTCATCAATGACCTGGATGAAGGGGCAGGTGACTGAGCACAGGACCAGGTTGCCCAGAGAGGTTGTGGAGTCTCCCTCACTGGAGATACTCAGGAACAGTCCGGATGCAATCCTGTGCAATGTGCTCTGGGATGGCCCTGCTTGAGCAGGGAGGTTGGGCCAGACGACCCACTGTGGTCCCTTCCAACCTGACCCATTCTGGGATTCTGTGAATGCTGAGGAAAGGGCCTGGCAATTTTACTCAGCTGAATTGTTGTAAAAGTGCCCACAACAGTAGCTCACGGCAAGTTTGCCTTTATCTCTTTTATGTCCTGGCTTCCCTTTGCTTTTTAATTTGCACTGTAGCTCACCCTCCTCTGCAGAAGCTGTCTGGCTGATTACAAGCAGGCACAAGGACCCTGGCAGAGAGTTTGTTGTGCTTAGGACAGAGATGTGCTGTCTGAAACAGTCCAAGAGGGCCAGGACAGATTCAAGGGACTCACAGCTGCATTTATTTACTTTTTCCTACCCAAACCAAATTCACACTTAGATAGAATTGTATATGCACACACACACTCTTAGTAGAGAACTGTTTTTTCATCTCACTAAAACTTCCTGATTTTTGAGCTTTCCTGGAATTACACCCCTATTAACCCAGTGCAGCAAATTGCTTGTTCACTGATAAGTAATTTCACCTCACCAACAGTGCATTTATAGAAGAAGAAATTATTACAGGACAGAAAAGTCAGACCAGAAAACTCACTTTCTATGCTCATAAAATCAAGGCCTTAAGAGGGCATCACACTTCCTCATTCAGTTAGCATTTGACACGTGCTTAATTGTAAAAGGTTTTATAATCATCATCGAAATGTACATTTAAAAGTGCAGAATGGGTCAGATGTTCCTCTCAGATAATAAGAAAAGTTGTAACAAATACATTAGGAGTTGTATAGTCTATCCCATGCTTCCTGTGAGATGATAACTCTTCAGTAGTTCTGCCAAAGTACAACCCTTGGGCCTGATTTCCTTAATGCTGAATATCAAAGCTTTTTTGAAACCTCAGACAAATTAATTGCCTTTTCTTAGAGCAATGTCAACAAAAAATGAATTTCCGTCCAAAAAAAAGGAAAAAAAGACTTTTTAGGAACAACTCTGGCCCTCCATCTTCTGAAGCAGAAAACTTAATTCTGGTAAGACAAGATTTTGGACAAAGGATGTGATTTCTTGCTAATTATGTAAAATCCACAGTATTACTGTTTGGAAAATGACAGATTTTACCTTCCCAATGCAGAGATGCCAGCAGTGAATATCCCTTAGCAGTCATTTAGCCCACGCTCCCAAGCAGCAAAACCCCAGCACTTTCACTTTCTATGATATTCAGGCCTGGTAGGGGTGATGCTGAGATTGAGATCAACACAAATGAGTGCAGGAGTCTTTCCCAGCACTGCCAATTAATCCTGTCTTAGCCCAGACAACGCAGAAAAAAACCCTCCCTTTCAAATGTAAACAAGAAAAAAAACAAGAGAAAAAAGACTGGAGTGGGAAGCACCTGGAAAAAAGTTACGGCTGAGGTGAGTTTGAGAACTGCAGGGAAGTGAGATAATAAACGTGAGTGAAGGCTGAAGAGAGTAAAGGAAATCAACTTACAGGCTTCAGAAAAAAAAGTCTGGGAAAAAATCGTTGAAGACTATAGAGTAAAAGACAAGAAATCTGCAAATTATTTTACTTTTCAGATCCTGCTTTATCCACTGCCAAAACTGTAGATGCAATTTGAATTTTTGGTTTTTGTTTTCTCTACCCAGTTTAAGGACGTACACAGCCACATTACCATCCAAATATATCAATTCTGCAAATGAGATAGTCCAGTTCTTAACACAACCTTTATTGCAGAAATTTTCCTCATTCCCTCTAGCCCATGCAGTTTACATCTGCTCTTGTTGTATTCCAAGTGAGGTGCATCACAGATCTATGTAAGAATGTTACTGTATTCTCTTTACTGAAGTCTTTAAGTTGCATTTAATGCACTTTGTGACCAGGAATAATTCCACAGTATGAAAGAACTCAGCGTTTTTCCTAATGCTGCTGTGTCAAGCAAGCTATGCAAAATAAACCCTTATCCAAACAGAAAGGCAGAATTATAATCAGTCATGGTAATCAACCAAGGACTTTCCTTATCCAACAAAAGAATTTTATTAGTCACTCATATCCTATAAGAATTTCTTTAGGAAAAACAGAGAACCCCAAATCTAGGCATGCCTAGATATTAACTGCAATAGTCTTTGCAAAATTAAAAAGGAAATGTTTCTTCAATGGGTGGTATTAAATTATTTCCTTGAAAAGTCTATTAAGATCCTGGACAACATCATAGTAGGAAGTGACATAATGGAAGAAAAGGTCCGGCCTGTGGTGCCTGCACATGATATGCTGTGGGACTTGTCCCCAAAGGAAGAATTTGGAGCTAAGCATGGGATAGCCTGGATGTAGCCTGGCTATTCCCACACATCTCTGTCAACAGCAGGAATGCCTCACCAGTACTTTCCATCCCCCTTGTGATCATGTGCATTTATCCCTCCTGTTGGGCATCATTTATCATTAACCTGGTGACTCTGCACCGACTGCCTACGAGATGCAATAAAATACCAATATGAAAATAAAGAAGCTGTTTATGTGCTTTGACTTCTTTTTATTTATGCATTCATAAACTAGAAGAAAAGATTGAGAGCCTGAACTGTGTGACTGTTCCTGATCTGAACTGGACCCAAGCATAATCCACAGGCTGCTTTCTAGGAACTGGTGTAATACAGTGTGTAGCTCAATACTGGCAGCATTTCATTATGTTACTGCCTCAGAACAGAAAAAAGGGTAGCTTGCTCTAGACAAATCAAAGACTGGGGGGGCCTACCAAAACTAGAAAAATAGAAAACCAACCTCAGAAACATTCAGATAAAGGTTGAAGATACAAATCTCATGAGTTCCACATTTGTGCAGTTTTTTTGAGGATTTTTGCCCAAGAAGAGAACAGCAATAAGAAACAGATGAAGGACAAATTATTTACAAGTCAAGGCATGGCAGAGCTTCTTTAATTCCTGGGGGACAGAGGGAAAGGTAGAAAGAGGGTATCAAGAATGATACAACAGGAAACCAACATTTTAATGCGAATTCTGCTATATGCAGATGAAAAGCCTTTTTTTCCTTCAGTTTGAAAAAGCCACGTCTTTCAAACATAGCAGAAACTCTTTTCTGATAACAAATAATTTTATTATAGTTATTGCATATGTGAATCCAGAGCTGCTTCTCTAATACCATTGTATGTGCTTTATTGAGACAAGTTATATCATTGCAGAACCAGAATTACTTGCCTCTTTCCCTCCCAGGGAACTCCTCCTAGCAAGGCATTTGCAACACAGGATCAATATAATTAATTTCATTCATTTCCCAGGGCTGTTCTGACTAGAACAGTTTTGATATTTGTATAGACACTAAATTTGCAACCAGAGATGTAGGTAGATACATTACTGCTGAATAAACATCACTCAAGTGCAAAGAAAAACAGGATGAATTCTAGAACTGGGCCAGAATTCCCTGCTATAAATACGTATATTAAGTGTGTGTATATCTAAGAAACTGCTGACACAGCACTGTGGAAAGCACTGCTAGAGGGCTTTCTGCTGCTGCCAACAATGTCATCATAAATCAGAAGGATTCTCAGGAGCAGCTCTGTGGTTAACCTACGTGAGGATACTGAACAACAGCCCATTGTTGCCAGAAAAAGACTATTTGACACCACTTGGCATCACCTCACACACTTAGTGAACCAGACTTTATACCTATTTCTTGCTTAGCTTAAGCAGAGAACAAAAAAAAGTAATTAGTATTCCATAAAAATCACAACAAAACAGGCACCAGTCAATATCAGGAAAACCCAGTGCTCTCTCCCTGATGTTGAGCACTTCTCCAGCCCATTTGTTTAAAGACAAATATTTGAACAGCTTTGTATCAGATGTACCTTTAGAAGACCAGAAACTGAGAGGGAAAAGAGCATGAGAAATGCTTACTTCTGGAAAGGTTTCATTGCAAGAACTACCATCTATGGAGGCCCCTGCAAAAAACCAGCTCACAATGGACCCACTTGTACTGTGAGCAAAAGCAGAAAACTGCCTCACAGAGTCTAAACCAGGCAGTTTTAAAGACCCCTCACAGAGACACCTGGCAATTGCTGCTCCCCACTGCACAATGCAGCAGCCTTGGGTTTGCCCCACCTTCCCTGCAGAAGCTGCCTTGAGGACAGAGACTTCCTGAGCTGCCTGGAAAGGGATGGTAGTGCTGTGGTTCAGCGTGCCTAAGATGACATGAAATTAATTCAGGCCTCAGCCTCATGGTTTCACCAAAACCAAGGTCCCACAAATGCTCCAAAAATACTGGGGCCTTCATAATTTTTCTAAATGAACCATCATTGCTTTGGTGACGTTTTCTGAGAAATATGATGCTCGGGTACAGTTTTCTACTGTTTGCTTCATGTTTCTAAACATGAAGTTTTCTAATGTTTTAAAGCTACATACTGAAAGTGGCAAAGTTTAGACTACTGTGCTGGTGGAGTTAACTTGTTGATATTCAAGGATGGACTTATACACATCGAGACAATTTGCAAACTTCCCTAAACCATGTGGAAAGATGGTCAAAATCAGATTCCTAACATTTTCTTTTCTTTGTGATGGAATTTTTTCTGTGAATTACTGCAAAAGAAAAGAATCAGATAGCATGCCACTGGAAAGGCTACAGTGCACCAACAGATAAATGAGCAAACCAAACAAGAGATGCATTTCCTCACTAATTTGATGAAATCAGGAAAATGAGATTATAAAAACACAAAGCTTCACTGCTGCAGCTCTCGTAATGCTGTCAAGTCTGTTGTTACTTGAACTCAGTATTTCTAAGAGCCTGTTTCTTGTCTTTCTGTCTTTTTTTTTCTGCCTGAGAACCCTGGAGTAATGTATGAATATGATTTACTAATTGTATAGGGCCACCTTCAGCATCAGGAAGAAGGGAGCAAGGTGAATCCTCTGTTTGCAGGAATGGCTATTTAAGATTCCTAATCCTCAAACTCAAAGTGTGTTGTGCATTTGCTCCCAGAACAACAGTGTACCAAGATATTTTGCATGAGATACCATTCTCCATGGGTATGCATGTGAAGAGCCAAAGCACACAGGACTCACTGGGAAGGAAATGAAGACATGAGTAGCTCTCACCTCCTCTGATTTCCCAAGAGCCAGAGAACTTCATAAGGATTATCAGATTTGTGGGAATTTTTTCGCTGTTTAGTATTTTCTGAAGTTTTGTTTTGTTTTCTCAAGGGTGGTTATTTTGGCCCTCTGAGGGTTTTATGAATTTTTCCTGCTCAACACTGTCTTGAGACAACTCACTGCTGGGATCTTAAAGACCCCAAACTGATTTCATTGTTGAAAGAGCCATTCACCCTGCAGCCTTCATGTACCTTGCCTGGTTACCTTCTGACCGAGTACAGATCTCTCTTTATACAGGAAACTTGAGACTCCATGGCCCTGTTCCAGGGGCTAAACAAAAAGAGGTTGTAAACTTTAACCAATCTGCCTCCCTACAACTAGCTACAGAGACTCATTTTCTGAAATCAAATCCTCTTGTCTGGACACAAAACACACTTTTGGAACAACTTTACGTCTAGTGACTACCCTGAACCAAACCCAAGCTATC
This sequence comes from Corvus hawaiiensis, assembly GCF_020740725.1. Lineage (NCBI taxonomy): Eukaryota > Metazoa > Chordata > Aves > Passeriformes > Corvidae > Corvus > Corvus hawaiiensis. Next base: position 49,014,824 of record NC_063218.1, on the reverse strand, counting down.
CTCCTCTTCTTGCCTCTGGTAACCAAGGATAACTTCAGAAAGTCTTTGACAGAAGCAGTCAAACCTGAACACTCAGGGAAAGCATCAGCACCAGCAGTCACAGGAAATAGACAAATCTAAGGTAAAAACGAAGAAGATAAAAAATGGGTGCAACATACCATGGTAACATTCCTATGGTAGGGAAAAGCCCTTTCCTCAGAGTTGAGAAAGAACAAATCATTGAGAAAATAGGGAAACTTTTGATCACAGCCATTTTTCAATATTGTGTTTAAGAGCTGTTGGTTATTGATGCATAGGAAATAGTTAGAGATGGCAAAAAAAATGCATGCACAAGAAGTTCTCATTTGTAATGGATCTCTAGCAAAAAAATGCCAGTAACAGCTCACTCACTCTCTTTCACTTTGTATTCAGAAGTTATTCTTCCTCAGCCTCATCCCTAATAGCACAGATAGGTAGCATTTACCAATTTCATACAATGAATAGGAAACAGGAACAGAAAGGTCCCTTTGCAGTTGAAGCTGGGTCTTCTGTTTGTAGTTGAATGGAGCCCCATCCATGATTATCCATTTCATGCTATTATCATGAGGTTAATTACACCATTATCCTAAATTACAGATTGTTTGAGAACCTTGTTGAACTCTACTCTTCCTGTTTTCATAGAGATTAGCAAGGGTAGCTTTAGCTTTTCAGGTGCTCAACATCCTCACTGTGAAAAGCAGCTGCGTCTCCAGCCCTGTATAGGCAACAAGGCATCACATTCCTTTCCAGAGCAGAGGTGGGGGTTGACTTTTCAGTGATGCTGAGCCCCCACAGTGTCTGCCAGCACCTCTGAAAACCAGGCTATTGGGACATGATGCGGAGAGTAACAGAACTAGATCCTTCCTATCTTACTTTTACTTCCCTGAGCAGCACAAAAATTGGAAATCAACATGGAATAAATTGTGACCATTAGACAATTCTCTCAGACTAAGCATCAGAGCACATGCATGGCTTTTCGGGTGTTTCATGGAAGACCATCATTTATTTCTCACTGTCCTGAGTAATCCAGTCACTTAAGCATACTACCAGAGAACCAAAACCATGGTAGAAAAAAGTCGCTAATGAAACACCTGGACAATCTTGCCAGAAAAGCCTCAAAACATTCCCCACAATCACGAAGTTTCTTTTTGCTATTTTCTTTCCCCAGTAACCTTCTTTGTTCTTAAACATCTATAGCTGTTGGAAAGAATATTATCAATCTAAAAACAAAGAATGTGTTTGTTGTTGTGTTTTTCTTTAAAAAAAAAAAAAAAAGTCCTCTATATCCAGTGGAGCTTTTTGATTCTGTGCCCAGATACCGACATTACAAAACATTAGACAAAATTATAGGTACACAGCGTGCCAAGAAAATCAACTCAGCGTGGCTTGCCCAGGCTCTTTGAAAGAAGGCATGCACACTGTGTCACTATTATGATTTAAAATAGCTGGGCCTCCAGAGCCAGCGCACTACTGTAGCACAGCTCAAGGTGCCTGCAGATGCCTGTAGCAGCAAGCCAAGTGATTAGCTTCAGCACTGCCATGAAAGCACCACTTTGATTCCTGTTCAATGTGTATCTCGCAGCTTCATTTGAGTACAAAACAAACCTCTGAAGAAATGAAAGAAAGCTTGGGAGGGGGGAGGAAATAAACTAAACCTCATTTACACTAAACCTCATTATTATTTACTACGGAGTGCAAATTTCTTGAGTTCAATGGAGAGGGGGATTTTCTACAGCAAAGGAGAAGAAAATGGCATTTCTCATTGTAAAAGGACTTCTGCTTCTTTTGGGTATCAAATGGGTCACAAAAGCTTGCAATTGCCTGAGCTCAAGGTTTGCTAGAAGCAAACAAGAGTCTGTATGTACACGCACATGGATCACCCTGCCAGAGAGAGCCCTCTCAAATGCTTTCCATGTTACCTTCTCCCTTCTGCATCGCTGAGAATCGGGACAACGCCCAGGGAGGTTTTGGATGTGCTCTGACACTTCCCCAGACAAATTTTTTTGAAACTGGAAAGGATTTTTTTATTTGTTGGCATCAGTTGTTGGGTTTTTTTACAATGCCCTCCAGCTGCTCTGGGATCCAGGTTAGAATCAAGGTTCAAGCTGCTGCAAGTTCAGAGATGTCACAGGGTCCAATTCACGTGTTCACCAGCACAGCTAGGGGATGCACTCTGGGCCCAGCTCCCTCAGCCTCATGGGAGGCTGAAGGAGGGAAGATCCCCATTCCATAAGTTATTGCCTGATTATTGCCAGCTCAGCTCAGCTAATACAATTTCATCCTTAATTAAATCTCTAACTAAACCAGTCTCTGCCCTTACCTTCATACCACCATCAATTTGTACTAACTTTCTTAGATAATTTCAAAGAGGTATCTAGCTGTCCCTTAAACTAATGTGTACAATACTCTTCCAAGAGTTTCCTTAATGCTTTGCTAACTAAAATATTGGTCCTGTTCCTACACTTTTCCACCCATGTCCTAAAATGAAAGCACTTCTGAGTGTGACCAGTATGTACCTACTCTGCAGACATCCCTTAAGTTACTCAAAATACTCACTTTTATTGTGAATGAATAATAGACTTGTAAGAATTTTTTACCAGAAGGAATCTCAATTTAAAGTTTACCTGCCTGCCTTTTCCAAGGTTAGCAATAACTTCCTCCAGAAGAAACAGTGATCAAAACATCACACAAAATTTTTGATACAGTACTGTATATGTAGCAATTATGTTCTTCTGAACTTACATTTAACCTTTTTACCTCTAGTTACCTCTAGTAACTCATCACTACAATCATACTACAAAAATGAACGAATCCACATTTTTCTATGACAGTTTCTGAAGTTCTTTACTGTTTTTTAGAGTTCTCCTAGCTACCTACCTACTAGCAATTTATCTAGCATAGAAAATACCTGTTTCATTACTGCTGTATTTACATTGGTTTTATGTTTAAAAGCCTATGCATCTATAACACACAAATCTTCTGCTCTAGAATACTGTTTAATTGTTTGTCATTGATAATATCCAAAATCCCAGCACTAATGAAAATCCCATCTACATGCATGAAAAGGCTGGAGTTCTGAGAGCTTTCAGCCTAGATAAGCATCCCAGGCTTTACTCAGGAGCTGGAGCTGAAATGTCTGAAGATGCCTTTTTAAGGTTACAATACAGGTCAAAGCTGAGAGGGAGATGCAGGGCAGCTGGAGAGAAAAATTAACTTGAATTATTATCAAGTGAGAGCTGGATTAATTCCATTACATTATGATGCTCCTGCACTGCAAAGAGGCCATAGATCCCAAAGACTTTAACTCCCTGAGTGCATCTCTGTGTCTCTGAAGACAGAACAATCTTTTCTTAAGTTTTTCTGCTGCACTTATAAGGCTAACCCTCATTTGCTTCACAGCTATTGATCAGCACAAGCCTCTCTCAGGAACGGTGCGTGAAGAGTAGAGATGGGGAACTTCACTGCATCAAAATTTAGGTCAGTTGTTTTTAGGGTTTTGTTTCACAGTATAATTTACACTCCTCTAACATGTAGCTCTTTGAAAAATGTAAGTGTAGCCGTCACTGATGTATCTAATGAATCTGCTTGTGTCCTAATTTAATTGTACCATCAGATATGCCATACAGAAATACTGATCTTCTACTGTGGCTTTCCTACTCTCATCTCACAGCCCTTCCAGTGGCAGTGGAAAGAAAGGATGCCAGCCCTGTAGCCATCAAAATAACTGAAGCACTGACCTTGGTCAGTAGCCATCTCAGGACTGAACAGGGACAAAAATTAGAGAAAAAAAAGGAAATTATTTATTTGGACTTGGACAAAAGAAAATGCATCAGTCTGGGCTCTCTTCATTTACCACAACTAATCATGACCAAAAAACCCCACTCCAAACCAGCAACAAAAATAGTTCTCATTTTGCTTCAGGTCTGGTGTGATGTTCTTTAACTGTTTTTTTACTGAAACTACATAGCCAGCACACAGAAAACAAAATGAAGGTGACCTTGTTTGTAGGAATCACTGTCCTTTCCATTCTCAAGTGAAGCACCACTAACTGATAATCCTTCTCCTCCCCTTTCTCTCTGCAAAGGAAGTCACTTTCCACTGAATTCTTTTCTAGCTACCACGAGGTTCATAAATTCCTCCGCACAGAGATTCAGAAGGCTGGGATTCAAAACCAGCTTTGTCAACTGCTGTCTTAGAGCAGCTTTTGAATGACCCATCCATTGTGAGCATTGTGTCAAGCCAGCTACAGTCAAAAGTGTGCTGCAAAGGCAGCTGGGCCAATGTTGCCCATGCTAAATCCAGAAACAGCTGGATGTTTGCAGAGCATCATGCCCACACCAATAAACCATCCACACGTGGATGCAGTGCCACCCAAATGCTGCTAGATGGATCCCTAGGCCCCAGGCCAATGTGCCTGCAGGGTGTTGTGCTGTACAGAAGAGTATGAACTCTGGGCTGTAGCAGAAACCACAGCTCTTTTGCATCAGTGAAAAGGCACTGCGTTCCTCCCCACTCACTTCTGATACCAAAATTCTCCTGAGAGATTATGGTGAAATCTCTGTGGGACTGGCTGGTTGACCTCAAAGCTTGGCCAAAATTCCCTTCTGTAATGTGGAGCAAACACAGAGGCAGAGGATCTGTGATTGTGGCTCAGCCAGTCTCTTTTTGAGAAGAAGCAAAACTTCCCTTGCCCATTTCCTTTCTAAGGTGCTCTGCTGTAAAACTCCTCTGGTTGAAGCTCTCTAGAAGCTTGGGACAGAAGCAGAATAAAGGCTTTCTTCAGTACCCTGACAACCCCAGCATGCCATCACTGACACTCATGGCACAACTGGAAAGTTTCCAGACAACTTCAGCTATGATGAAGCAAGGACCCCATCTCCATTCAAGTTAACATTTTGAATATATTTTACTCTTGGGGTTTTTGTTTTGACTGCCTCATTTGGCAGGATTATCCTACATGATAGTCAAGCCAAGTCAGATGTCTCTGTTGCCAGCATTAACTAGAGTTGCACAACTGATGCTCACACATCCCTCTACCCTGGGACGGATAAGCTATGACAACCAGAGACAAAGAACTGTCTGAAGAATCTGCCCAAAGTGCAAGTGAACAGGAGGAAAATCGTACACAAGTGGTGGCCGCACCATGAAATGATAAAGCAGAAAAAGGACAGCCGAGGCAGGGCAAAGAGCCAAAGCACACTGGGATTGGCAGACATGCACAAACACAGACAGAAATGTAGATGTAGCTCCTGTTGTCAACATATATTTTTATAGGCATAATTTTAGAATACTTAACAAGGCCATACACATTTTCGGTTTGGAAACACAATCTATTTGTTCACTCTTTTTCTATGGCCGGACAAAGGGCAGTATTTATTAGGTGAAGTGTCTGACAAAGCCTTTAGTGCTGTTAATCACACCAGCTTCCTTGATATATTAAGGCTATTAAGACTTAACTAGATAAAGATGCACATGTTACTAAGTGAATCACCTTCTATCTGTCTAATGGAAACCAAGTGTTGATTTAAGTGGAGTCATCTGTTTAAAAAGGAGAGAGAAAGAAATTGAAATAAACCCAAGATTAACAGATGTCACAGAAGGGTCAATGACGAGCAATGTTGGATCCAAGACTTTTAAAATAGAAACTTACATGAATATTTGAACTCACTTGAACATTTCTCTCTGCTTGACTGTGAAAATACAGCATTTAATATAATTTATCTTTCAAAATTACATGCATAATTATCTATATGTATGACAGTTTCTGTGTCATGTAAGCAAGTTTAGTCCTCTCCTAGGTTCCCGGGCTACAAAATGATGTTAGTAGATTAATTTCTAGATGATTTAAAATGCACTGTCTAAAATAGACCCAGTACATTTATATTGGCTGGGTTGGTGTGGTTTATGTGTTTATATATGCTGTTCTCAAGTACTGGATGGTTTTAGTATTAATGGGCTATGATTAGGTTGAACCCTGCACTGGCCAATATAACTATTCAGAACTAGAGGGGCGTTTAAACACAACAACAAAAAGGAATGCTGATTTGTGGTTAAGTCCCAGACATGGCTTAAGTTGAATTCCTGGCTGTGCCACAGATGCCACTGTGATACCTCAGGCAAGTCACTTCCTGCACGCTAGCTGTAAAAGCTAACCTTCCCTTCTCTAAGCTAAAGCTAAGTTCCCTTCTCTATTTTGCGTGGTTAACCTGTCAGAGCAGGAGCTTTCATGCCACGACGGAAATAACAAAGCTGCCACAGAGGTGCATCCAAAGGGAAGCAGCCAATCAGACTGTTACACCCATGGCATACAAGGTCAATCACACTGTGCCGGGTGGGGCTGCTGGATGGAGCCACCAAGTGGAGCATCACTTAGTTTGGGACAGAAAGAGAGCCTGTGACATGGATTCACAGCTCTGTGCTAACTGCTGAAACAGTGGGATACTTTGAAAACATGTAAGATGATGTTGTAATCATATTTGCTCTAGATTTTTATAGATTTCTTTTTTCTCATGCAGATCTTAACTTTCTTGTTGAAAGGTGAGTTGTAGTTTTGGGACAACCCCAGTGGATAGGACACAAGAACAGAGAAGGATCTGAGAAAACTGTATTTGCCATTTTGGTTTCCTGAGCCCTAGGAGTGGTAGGTATATTTTGAACCATGTGCTCATATTCTACTTTCATTGACTGCCTGTTTTCCTTCTTATCTTCCCTCTGACTCCCATAGCTCTAAGTAGGAGTCAGAGAGCAAAGACTTCTTCTCCTATTTCTCTTTCTGGTCCAGTTTTGGTGTGCAATTTTTAGCTGAGGGTGGGGAGGGGTGGGGGGGAACAGGAGGACCAGATAAGGTATCAGAAGGTATGGACATTGTGTAAGAAAGGGAGTATACCTCCCTTTACTCTTCCAAGAGCTGAATAGATTCCAACTCTGAAAAGACTGCAGCCTGAATAGAGTCCTTTCAGCTCCATCCACTTCTCCTCCCTAATACTCAACTGCAAATGAAAATAAAGTATTTTAATTCCAGCGAGATCACTCTAAAAACAGACCTTTGACAAGGAAAAATTTCAACTTTGCTGCATCTAATTTCAGTAAAGGTTCATCCCAGTGTATCAAACCCAAAACTTGCCATTTATGTTGGGCTGTTTTTTGGTTGCTCATCTGCAACACCACCCACCCACCGCCAGAAAAAAAAAAAAAAAAAAAAAGGCAGAGATTATCTTATGGTCATTTCTTTTCCTTTAACCTATAAGAAAGACAAATAAAAGTTGTCTGTGCAGCATGCTGTGCACACGTGTTGTTCACTTAAATCCCTTTTCTCTGATCCGCTCTACAGGGCATTTAGTCCATACAACTGTTCCACATTCTCCCTCAGCATATGCACCATGCATTTCCATTCCACATCAAATGTAAACAGTCTCTGCACAAGAATGATGGAGGCTAAGTTTCAAATCTTGCTTGGGTTTATCTCTGAATGCCAGACAAAACAGGCTTTATGTGGTTTGATAAAAGATCGAGTCATCCCCATTTGCAGAACTTACATCCACTTGCATACCTACTCAAATATAAACACCGCCAGCAGATCCCCAAACCAGCAACTAATCTGAAGATTGTTTAAAAGATTGTTAACTGGTAAGGCGTTATTTAATTCCTCCAATCCCCCCCACTCCCCAATTTCCTAGATTTTATAGGATATATTGCATGTTAGCTGAAAGTCCTCTGGGATTTCTGCTCTTAATAAGCAAGCAGACATCTGTGTGGATCATAAGCACACACCCACTGCCAGTGGTTTTATATATATGTATACGCATATATATATATATGTAACACTTTGAATTGTAGATAGAGAGATATATATGTGTATATATATATAACACTTTGAATTTGTAAAGGTTTACACTCTGCCCTCAGCATTATGATTCCCAACTGCTGTCTGCATCCACAAGCACTAGAAATTTGCAGTAAAATCTATCACAACTCACTTAAACAGGAATTCTTCTCTTCAGGAGCATTTTTTTTGCCTTTTTACTTTTCATAAAATCTGTAGAGGAGTATCACAGACGACTCATGCAAATGAGTCACCAGAGCTTAATTAGTCATTGCTTTTGAGTACTAGCGTAGCCACTGTATGCTAGCATGAACTACCCTCAGCCAGTCTTCTTGAGAATAAAGATCATATTTTGTATCACTTCATTTTTCAGTGCTGAAGAAGTGTACACTCTCATTTCCTGTAAATAAGCCAATGAGCTGCAGTATTCTCACTATCTGTGGATTTATGTTCAATACTAGCTTTTTTTTTTTTTTTGATGTAATCCCATTTACTCTGATCCAAGAGCTGACACTTCAGAAACAGACCACAAAACACCACAAGTGCTTGTAACACTGCTCTGTAGGCCAGGCAACTATACCTAAGCTACAGTACCTAGGAACTCTCCTACAGGTTATAGATAGCACTTAACATAGTATATATTAAACCATTTCAAAATTTGTGCAAAAATTGGTTGGCAGCAATAGGATCTAATGATATTCAAACAGATAAAATTAGTGCTAACAAATGGATGCAGGTGAAGGCCACTCCAAAGACCTTGCAGTCCTCAAGGTATGGCTCTGCCAACACTCCCATGGAGGTTCTCTAGACAGGCACAGGGGGCTGCTTACATGGCCTTTGTAAACAGATCAGATCCAAGGCACGGCACAGCAGTGTTCCATGAGGCTGTGTGGGTGACCAAATTCAATAGCAAGCAGATGTGTATAAAGCCTAGCATAAAACAGGTATATTGAACAAGACCTAAGTTTCTCTGCCCCAGTTACCTTGCTTCTAGTGCAAGGCTTGTAGCAGAGTCTCAAGAAAAAAGTGTAAGAAAGTACATATGCATAAAATCATGGTTTTCCTTTTTTTTTTTTTTTTACCAACTCATCGCTGACTACTGTTTAAGGTACTTGCTAAACTGGAGTTTACATACAGACATCCTGTTTAATAACCCTCTAGTGAGCCTTTCTCCATGGCTTCGCCTAATCTCTCTCTCAGTTTGTTTCTAGTCTAGCTACTGAAGCTTCTGGCAGCAGTGAATCCAACAAGTAATTATTTTTTGTTTTCATTTTTCACTCTGTATGCCTGATAATTTTATTTTGCTGTAGCTGGCAAGATGGGAAGTATAGGATACTGGACACAGAAATCTGTCGTTTTTTATTGTTTACCTACTGAAATATTATCAGATTGGTGAGAGAGAAGCTATTAAAACTGTAAGGCTGCCTAACGACCCAGATTGTTGAAGGATGTGCTTAGTTGTAGTCCAATTTACAGAAAATGGCCATCCTCCATCACAAAGTTCAGCACGGAAATTGCTTCCGTATGCTTGTACTTCGGCATCTGGAAAAAGACTAAGGATTAAATTAATAGGCATACTTAATCTTCCATATGCCTCAATATTCCTCCACATCCCCCAGGTTATTACTTCTGCATTACTGCAAGAACTACATACAAGATGAGTAACTGCTTGGTGGTGTTTGTTATGATTTTTATTGATTTCACATATCTTTTAAAATTTCCAGCCAAACCCACAGCTTTTACACAGAACCCACAGTTCTGTTTCTCAGTATTGGGAAGGCAAATCCTCACAGACCTACTGCAGAAGCTGCCAGTATTCAACACCTGAAATTCCTAATGCATGTTCAGCCTGCAAAGTGCTGAATATTTTCATGCCAGACACTTTCTAAAGCCATCTCTCCAAGTGATGGTTTCAACCCTGCTTTCCAGCACTGGCCAGACTGTGGGGTTCTTTTTCAGTCTTTTACCATCAATATCTATTTAAATAAATTCAATTAATCAATTTATATCCAATTAAAAATAAAGCTGAAATGTGCAACAAGGGCATCATCAGTCAAGGGCTTTTCTGAAGTTTTCACTAATTGCTCTGCTACCCTAGGAAGCACAGTAACTGTTCCCAGGCTACAGAATGACACTAAAAACAGAAGAAAAATCCGCCAAGGTTTGATCCTGTGTTAGATAATGCAGTTGTTTCACATGAAACTGGAAAACTGGCCACACATGAAGAATTATTTTTGGTGAACAAGCTGTCAACATGAAACTGGTATTTTTGAACTTGGGAAGATGTAGATGAGATAACACTTTTCTAAGTAAAAGGTTAAACTATCGAATGTGTGCTGGTAGGATTGTAAATATGGAGCATCAAAGAATGAGACAGAAATAGGTACAGATCTATATTTTCATTTATGACAGAAATGCTATCATAAAAGTAACATATCCATGGTGCTGAGCAAGAGTATGTCACAACAACCAAAAGAAGAAGTTCTCTCAAAGGCACATAACTTTAATAAATCTTAATACTTCTGCCTACCACAATAAGGGAAAGCTAAAATGTTGGCTTCTCAGGTCAAAGGAATGACCTGTCACCTTCAACGGTCTCTGCAGCATATCCTAAACTTTTCTGCATTGGATGGGCTGGGAGTTCATTATTAGAAATGGCATGATTACAATTTGCCTTATGATACAATAAAATAGCAGATTTATTCACATTACAGTGAGATTCCTCTGCAATGTATAGCTCAAGTTCATATATTTTTAAGGAAATCAGTAAGATAAATGAATCAGATATGAAACCTTTTGCAATAGGGAACTGTTAGTTGATTAGAAAGCAAGAGTGGAAAAGAGCAAGAATCAAGTCAGAAACTGGACCTAGACTTATCAATGGTCATTCTGTTCACTGGAACTGTTTTCAACATGGTTCCAGTCAAACTGCTTTCTAACACATGTGTGGGCAACATAAATGCTCTGGTGAAACAATTACAGAAAATTATTTAGCTAGAAGAAAATGTCATACCATATATATAAATGTTGTAAGATACAGTCTTCATCATTTTTGAAAGCCATCTCAAAGAAGCCTTTGCATTTATTTCTCTTTAAAAGTTACATAGTTGACACTCACTGCAAAAAATGTATCCTATATTTATCATATCCTTACAATTTAACTGACCTCTATATGTTTAGCATTCACAGACATGGTAGATGGAAGACAGAAAACCAAATCAGCATAACCAGAACTGAAAAGGCCTGTGAGAAGTACACTGCCTTCCAGCTTTGGTTTCCAAGATCAGTTCATATTTCCACTAGTCAACTCAACAAGCACAGCAGCACCTATTTTAGGTTAGGTGTTTTCATGTAAAAGATCTGTTTTTAATTGATTTTAAAAGTGGTGCTATCTGCTTTCCAAGTAAATCTGAAAAAATTCAGTGATCTCTATGTTGCTCTCTGGGTTAGTATTGGTTAGAAAATAAGGGTTCACCTTCTCAGCTGTAAGCATGCAAAATGTGTGTAAGTCTGTATAAGTAATTAATACTGTCTTGCAGAACTGTTTGATTCACATTAAAGGTGTCACATGTCTCACTACCACATATTTTCTGTACAAATAGAAATCTCCATTTAAATCTCTACAGTTCAAAATTTAGCAACAGGCAGCATAACTCCCAAAGTTTTATGTAACTGAAAAAGATTATTATAAGATTTTAGTTATGACCTTGGCAATCCTGATATTACTACTGTACTTACCATCAGATACAGGACCAATCCTGAGTATATAAGAAGGGATGCCCAGAAAACTGCTTTGGATTGCTATAAACATTCTTAAAAGGCAAACTTTAAAGTGTTGAAATCATTGCGGAACGTTAAGTCCTAATTTTAAAATAACAGAGAGCATAATGTCTACTGCTCAAAATGGTTTTTAACATTTTTTTGTAAATCTGGGTTGTGCTGTTCTGCTCTGGGAGGTCCACAGGCAGGACCTACAGACATCTGGGGCAGTCTGGTTTGTAGGGACAACAGGAAGAGTCCAGGGACTGGCCACTTTTAGCCTTCACTGCATAGTCTAGATGGTTTTGTGCAGTGCCCATATTTAAGTCTGAATTTCCTTAGCGCAGCCAAGCAGAAAGCCTGGTTGATTACTTGAGAAGTGCAAACTGCGCCTGTTATAGCTAAATTAATGGTTGGCAAAAAGCTGAAAAAGAACAGATTAATGTGAAAATTAAAAAGCTAGCATTGCAGTCATTTATAGCCAAGCTGAAGTTAGTGCAGTGAAAAGAAAATAGGAGGGCAGGACACAGAATTTCCCAAGTGCACTGTGGGCTTGCTCCTGGCTGGAGCTGCTGGGCACACCCAGCATTAAGCCCCTGGCAGGCAGCACTTGTGGCGTGAGGATGAGGAGTGCCATGTGAGGAGGAAGGGCACTGTGCACACACAGCTGGGCCCATCTGGAAAAACTGTTTTTGATTTTGAGCTTGGTAGCAAGCCAGCTGTGGCCAGGTTCCTTGAGGGGAGGCTGAACAGTCACTCACAGATGTTTCAAGGATAAAAAGAGAAGGCTAGTCACCGCAAATAAATTGATTTGCTGCTGTAAGCCTGCTCAACAACATTCCCTGAGGTATCTACATGCACACTCTGGGACCATTGGCACTTGGCAGGGTGTGTGAGCCCCGCCTGGGTGCTGCACTCCTGCTGTTACATTCCCGCTGGACCACACCTGGCTGAGTGGGCTGTGGGCAGCCCCCTGCACCCAGCATGGCAAGACACCTTTAGGAGAGCACAGCATTTGCCACCCTCAGCTTGGTAAGCAACAGAGAACAATGCAAAGTCAAAATACGCTGTGATTACATGTTGGATCGTGGTTTCTTTTCACGAAGGCCTCTCAGGCTGTGCAGTTTCTAGTTACATTCACAAAACCACCTTTTCAGTGTCTTGCCAAAATTACAACATTCAGCAGGAAGGAATCTGCAGGAAGGTTCTTGCAAGTGTGATTCATCCCTTTGGCTTCTGCATGTTAGGAAACAACCTTTAGGTTCAGGATCACAAACTGCGTAAATCACAAGGTCAAAGTTTCTCTCAGTGCACAAGATGAACAGACTACAGGACTCTCCCTTAAATGAGCATGTTCCTAAGTTTACAGAAGGAAACACAACATTTTGCTGATGTCAATACTTGAAAATTCAGGCTTTTGCCATGAAGAACCATAATTCCTCCTCTGACTTACAGGAGATTTTTCAATTGCACAAGAGGTGTTTAGATGCTGACACTAGCCTGCAGCACTGAAAATCTCTCCTCCTGAAGTCCAAGACTGAAAACTAATTCACAAACCAAATGAGATGAAACTGTTTAAAATATTTTGTCACCTTAAAAACCATCTAATATCCTTAATACAGTGCTTTGCTCAGGAAGGATTTAACTGTACGTTGAAAGCATACCAAGCAACATGTACTTTATGGGAAAGAGAGGGCCAATCTCTGAGAGCAAAAACACCAAAAAATTAGCTTTGGCCACCATCTACAGCTGCAGCAAAAATGTGATTCTAGTGTTGCCAGTGTGTTTTTATGTTAACCACTGTTTGCTGAGTCCAACTGAAATCCTCTATTTTTAGCCTTTCAGCTACTTTCAGATAAAATTCCTGCAGATAGGACTAGCTGTATGGGGCAGATAACATACAGCTCTGAAACCACAGATGACCTCACGCAACTGCAAAGAAAGAAGGGTCTGTTACTTAAAACAAGGCTAAAATTTAACCCAGCTATACTAAAATTATACAGGGAGTGTTTTACAGTCCCATTACAAGACATAAAAACCCAGTCACTATAAATTCACGGTGTACTTATTTGTAAGGATGTAAAAAAGAGTAATTAATAACCCCCAAACAGCTTATCTCTGAGCCTGTACAACACCAAGGCTTTCCCAGGCTCGCTGGAGATTTTACAAATAGCACTGAGAAGCTGCTTTAGCTGCCATTTGAGAATTATTTGTCCACACTGAAAAGTCATTGCTCTTTGTCACAAGTCACAAGACATTTTCTAGTGTTCCACACTTTTAGTTGACATTATGGAGAGAAAATAAATAAACGTAATCCAAACTTTCTGGAAAGGGCTTCCATGTGTAAGAACACATATTAACCACAGATATGAGGGAGCACTGCACAGTGATTCTTTTTTGTGCTAAATGCACTCTACCTTCCTCTCTTCTACTTCAGTCTCCCTGTGTGTCCCCCCATATATCAAAAGAAACCTGTTTCCCTTAAAACACAGTTATTTCCAGGAGACTGCAGTCCTGAGTACTATCATTCAAGTTTATGGAAGTATTTAAGGAGGAATATGTAAGAAACGGGCACATCAATACAGATCAGGGTGCTAGTTTGTAACCCTTGGGATGTATTGATCACACCTCTTTTAGTTTGCAAAGTATTTGCTGGATGTTTCTTCAGAACAAAACCTTCATAAGGTTACCACATTTTCCAGTAGTGGAAGAAACACTCTGAAAGCTCTTTTCCTCAGGAAAAAGCTTCAATCCTTAATAACGAAAGAACAGGTCAGATATATGATTGAAATAATCTTCAAGAAAAGAAATGCTTTCACTCCCTCACCAAATCACTCTAAGAGATCAGTAAAAGATTCAAACTGTTATTCTTAACTCCTCCTTTCTTTCTTAAATACCAGCATAGGCAAACCTGTATTTTTTAACAATGACACAACCTCTACCTGTCATCTATTTTTTCAAGCATAGCTAGCATTGAAATAAAGGGTTACAAAGCACTTAACTGTTAATTTGGGATTATAGAACAAGTCTGATTTTTTTGGATTCACATCACTTGGAAGGAGAAACTCCATTTATCATAAGGAATGAAAACCAGGATGGAACAAGGTTTGCTATTTCCCTCTCTGAGGAATTGTAGGTGGACTTATGTAAACAACAGAGCAACGATCAAAGGCAAATCTTAGGCACCATAATATGCTGAGGTATTAAAGGAACAGAGCCTTTTATCTGTTGGGGAGGAAGGAAGTAAAGCATTGAGATATAGGTAATATATACAATTAAAAATAAAAAACCCCAAGCAAGTCCCAAAAGAGACTGAAATCAATTAAATTCCGGTTCTTTTTTTATTCTGTTAAAATGATGAGAACCAAAAACGCAATCTGCGACAAAACTTACGCTCCATCACCTGGAAAAGCCAGGCATTCAACTCTCTTTTAAGTTGAATTTTCCTTCACATCCTATGAAACAAGCACTGTTTGGTCACAAACCATGTCCTCATTCACTGCCTGTTCAACTGAGGCTTACCTTGTCCTCCACTCTGTTCAGCCTGGCACCAACCGTGTTATTTCCTCGATCTTTGCTTTTCTCTGTGGAACAAGAAACATTTTCAAATTAATATATGGTGGTATAACAAAATAGCAGCAAACCACAACAGGGTGTGTTTAACTAGCCCACCAACACCATGTAACTGAACACCCTTACCAGGCTGATAGATCCATTCCTTAAAAGTAGTTTTTTGTTTCTTTTAATAGTACTGGCCCACACCAGGGCTTTTAATAGCCCTGAGTTTAGGGCATTTTTAATCTTAAGTTTTATGCTTTAACCATGGAAAGCAAAAATGTTCCCAATTAAGTTAATGTTTTAATTGCCACTTAAAAACAATCCGCCAGTATGCAAAGGACTCTACAGACAACTTGAATAACACATTTGGTAACATTTTATCTTTTTTTCCCCACTATAAAACGTATAGAAAGATGAATTTTCAGATGACATAAACAGAGAGTTTTCATTAGCCACACTTGTCACAAACTTAGTGCTTTGTGCTCCTTTTCCAGCCTCTTTTCAAAGCTATCAAAGATCTATGTGAATATTACCAATTTCACAGGAACTCTGTAATCTTACCACACCAATTTATTGAAAATATGGTGAGTCTCAGAAAGACTAGGGCCAACATTTTGAAAACTTCAGTGAAAGTTGGCGCTCTAAGAATCTAAATAACAACAACCCCCATTTAAAAGTGTTGATGACTAGATATTATTGGCAATGCTTAATCTTCAGAGCACAACCAGTTGGCACTGTTTAAAAATTTGGCAATAAAATGAAGTATTTTAACAAGTATTTTCCATTAATTATACGTTCATCAGATTCGTTTTAGACACATCCTTTGCATTAACTTACCTGAGACAGAGATAAAAAGAGATGGCTTTCCTATGGACTGGTCCAACCTATAAAACAAAAAGAAAACATTTTTGTTTTTTATCAGTCTGAACCAGCCTCTTCACTCTCCCTAGCTGAAGCAGGGAGGCCTCTTCACAAACAAACAAAGTGAAGTTCAGACAATTCTGGTTTGTCCTGTAAGTGAAGCAGTTGCTTTATTGAGAATAGCTCAAGAGTAGCTTGAAATTAAAAGTATAGTAACAAAATGGGATTTGACTTAGATTGCTCTATAGCTTCTTTAACCACTGCAAAGTTTTACCATGCCCATCACTTTTCCACATGATCAGCATTGATTTGTCTTTTCCTTGTTCTTCTGCAGCTTTCTTGTTGCATCTGTCATCTCTTAGTTTGCTCTTATGTGCAATTCTACCAGAGCAGGTGAGAGTATTGCACTCTCCAGGTATGACACAGCCCCTAACATATAGGGATTGCAGTCTATAGTCACAGCTAGCAGGGACTGAGGTAATACATGTAAGTCCCAATCATCAGATTTTTAAGCTTTTTTGCCTTTTCCTCCCTGTGTGAAAAAGAAACTTTACACAAATGCCATTTCATATTCCCTAACTTTGCACAGTCCTGCCAATATGGCACCTTTACCCCTGTCAGTTTTTTATCCGTAGACCCCAATCACTGCCCAATTTACAAACATCCTTCTGCTGCTGTTTGCAGGTACACCAAGGCTGGGCTTCACTGATGTACCTCCTCTGTAGCTCCTTGATTCGCACCATCAGGTTGAGGTGGCCCTGGGAATATTGCTCAATAACATCTCGGACATCATAGGGCTTTCTGGCTTGCTGTAAAATAAGAGATAAAAAACATGCCTTTTAGTCAAAAGGATGGAGGAATGGTCAGTGGTGATGGAGATGTTTTTGAAGAGTAAACAGTAAGTTCTTCTAACACTGTGTAAACATATGAGTTATTTTGATTGTTGCCATGATCACACATTTTTGGTGGAATAATTCTGACAGTTCTCATTTCATCCACTTTTTTCTTACTGCAGGTCTGTATGCCTTTCAAGAGATAATCCACTGAACTTGAGCTCAAAAGAGCTTGGAGCCAAAAATGTTTATCTGGCACTTTGCTCAGCAGTCTGTGCACACTCTAGTTTTTTCTGGAAGTAAGGTTCATATTCCTTGGCCACTGAAAAATAAAGAGGTCGTGCACATGCACAAACCCCTGTTCTCAGTCAGCAGTTGGGGTTCACAGTTCAGGTCTTACCATGGGAAGTTAAAACACAGTCCTAAATGAAGGTGCATGACTGATTTCCTCTTCCAGAAAGACTGGCTGAGCTTTCAAAACTGCTGGGAAACACTGGTGCAAGAAATGCCCTGTGTCTGTAATTTGCACCTCATATATGGAAAAGACTTAATTTGACCTATTAGTAATAAAACAAGTTTTGTGTAGTATTAAAGGCAATAGTATCAACCTATAAACACCAAGACTAACTGCAAAGCAAGTGAATGAACGTGTTGAAGGGCAGCAACAAATTTAAGATACCTTTAATATAGAGTCCAATCCATGCCAGAACTGGGGTTCCCAGCACAGAAAAGACATGGACCCGTTAGAATGAGACCAGAGGAGGCCACAAAGATGATCAGAGGGCTGGAGCACCTCTGCTATAGACAGGCTGAGAGAGTTCTGTTGGTCAACCCGGAGAAGAGAAGGCTCCAGGGAGACCTCACTGAGGCCTTTCAGTATTTGAAGGGGGCTTTTAAAAAAGATGGGGACACATTTTTTACAAGGGCCTGTAGTGATAGGAGAAAGGGGAAATGGCTTCAAGCTGAAAGAGGGCAGGTTTAGATTAAATATTAGGAAGAAATTCTTTAGTGAAGGTGGTGAGACACTTAAACAGGTTGCCCAGAGAAAGTGTGGATGCTCCGTCCCTGGAAATGTTCAAAGTGAGGTTGGGAGGGGCCCTGAGCAACCTGATTGGGTGAAGATGTCCTTGCTCATGGCAGGGGCTTTGCACTAGATGGCCTTTAACAGTCCGTCCCAACCCAAACTATTCTATGATTTCTGACTCATTCATTATGCTGTTTATAGAAACTCCACAGATAATTTTCAAGGTTTTGTAAAACCCTTGGTAACGCTGAGTTACAACTTCTCCTTTCTTTTGAGAACAAGGAAAAGAGTTTTCAGTGGTAGCTTCGACGACACCAGAACTTGGATCCCTTTTGAAGTCTCAGAAGTATTTTGTCACCTGTAGTTCAAAAGCAGATGTCTCTGCACTGCTTTATCTTATTTCCCAAACTTCAGGATTTCCTTTTGCCATGCCATAAATACCTTTTTTTTCTAAGCCAAAGGAAAGTGAGATACAATACAAAAAACAGGCTGTGGTACCTTTATGCAGTCCTCTGCACCTGCCTGGGAAGTAGCACCCACATTTCAGGAATAACATCGCTTCATCAAACAAATTACATTTCAGTCTCCCAGATTCCCCAAGTGAACTGCAAGCCTTGGGTGAATGTGAGATACTCTCTAGTGGAAGGCTGAGCAGGACTGGGAATTGCTTCAATCTAACCAAGAAGCACAGAAGAATTCCCAAGCATCCCAACTGCTTACACACACAAAAACCGTAACTGACATCCACAAGGAAAGAAATATGAATCAGCCATGGCACAAGCCCGTAAATCTTTCCATGGACTAGTACTGTAAACATGGTGATATTAAGAAAAAAAAGAATTCTTGGATTCTTTCTGTTCTATAAATAAGGGAAGATGTTCAGTGAGAATAAAGATGCAGAGCTTTCCCTTGCCACCCTCATGCTCTGCCACAGGAGCCTGACAGTAGTGTAGGTATTTCCCTGCCTGTTTTTCATTTACAGGGCTGTTTCTTTCTCTTTAAAACAAGAACTGAAAACCTAGAGTAAATAGAATTTATGAATAAAGACACATTTCTAAGTATGACTGGGTATTTAATAGTCAGTACTGATTTTTCTGTAACTACTTGATATTGAAAGCTGATCTTCCATGAGAAAATATTCTTGATGTTGACCATATCATAATTTTTTAAAAAGAAAAAAACCCTGCAGCAGGCAACAAATGAGTATGGAAAAGACAAAAGCAGAAGCCAGTCCCACAGCTTTCCTTAACTGCTTCTCTTCCTTACTTTTGGTCCTCTGCTAATTAACCAAAACTCATGGCAAAACTCTTAAATAAGTTAAAATTTCCCCCATCATAAATGAAAGTTTGTAAAAGGTACAAAAGCCAATGCCAAATATTAAATGTACACCGCTGGCTGTGGCTGTTGTTGTTCCCTAGTAACTGCATGGGCAAGGAGGCAGACCTGGGAAAGGGAGAGGGGAATCCAGGAAAGGGGAATTGCCGGGAAATGGAACCAAGTAACAGTCAAATAAAATGGATAGAACACCCCGTGAAGCACAGGGCACTGAAATACATAATTTAGTAGAGCGCAGTACCGAGATTAGAAAAGATTACACACACAATTCATATGAATCACGTAATATGATGAACTACAAGACTAGAAATGCAAGATTTTCCAGGGAAATTGTAACAAATCAGGCAACAGTTACGTCAGCAGTAGAACTGCAACCTGTATTTTTAATTTATGTTACATATAAAATATTTGCCATGGTAAAAATCAAACCACAAGTTAAAAAGCTATTTTAGAAGGAAATTAACTTACTCAATTGGAAGAATTTACGTGGAAAGAAAATCTTTAAAGTTTTCAAAATGAAAATGGGAAATCAGAACAAATTCCTGGTCTTTGTGTATCACAGCTGTATCCATGTACGTAAGTTTTAAGACTTCTAGAAACTTTCATGTTCAGAAAACAAAGGTTATTTACTCATTAATCAGTAAGATAACCGAGTATAGTGATTTTCTTTCTGAAATTCAGTTGTAGTATTAGATTTTGTCAAAAACATCTGCTTTATAACTAATACATGAAATTCTTTTTTGGTAGGTAGGGTGAATGAAGTCTAGAAAAGCATTCATTTTTAAGTCTGCCTTCCCTATAACCTACAAAATCCTTCCTTAACCACAAGTCATTCACCTTCACTGATGCACAGGACTTGTGCTGAATGTGATCTTTTGTACAGAATTTGAAACAGTCCTACAGACTTTACGAGAACATAAACGCATCCATAAAAAAGGTATTAATTCTTTATAATATTGTGCTGGGTTCATGGTTATACATGGGCATCATCATAAGGGCTATATTTAAACCTGGACTTTGAAACACAGCCTAAATTTCTCTCCTTCTTTTTAAAGAGGAAATGATACTTCACAAAGACTTGCTTTTCATGTCCTTTGAAAATCTTTGTATCCCTGTTTAGCTTTTCTTTATTTGTTTTATTTATTTATTTATTTTTAAACAGGAAAGCTTTGCTTTCTAACTGGCTTTTGTCCTTCTGATGCCATCACCCCCTGTTATTAGCTGAGCTCTTTAAAAAATATATCTAGTCAAATTTAGGCCTACAGGTGTGTCCTGCAAACAGCTGGTATAGTTTAAGAACCATGCTGGGTTCATGCTGGGACCTATTTTGCAAAATTTTCCTCTTCCTCTCCTTCTTCCTATGCTGCCCTACTCAAAAGCTTCACAGGCATCTCTAAAAAATACTCCTGTAAAGTGCTGTCCTTCCTCAGTGTTCCAGCTAATTTTAAGCATGAATAGCCCAGAGCACTTCAGATAAAATTTGGTTGTGGGTTTGTTCTGGTTTTTTTTCAATAGTTACAGAAAGAAAATATCTGAATTTTCTTTTTTTTTGGAACATACATTTCACATAAACATAAAGCTTAGAAATCAAATATCTACCAGAAGACAGCTGTGCAGACCTCTGAAATGCTGAAAGATACATTTTTAAAATGCAGCTTCTGCTTTACCTTATTTTCAGATATTACATTAGTCTGCTTATTAGGAACAGTACAGTCATTACTTGGCACATGTCAAAGCAATTTAATTTCTTAAGATTATTTTATGTGCATGGAACAGATTTACAACACACTTTGATGAAAGAATAATGACAGTGGTTATCTCTTAATTACAGAAGAGATTTTCAAAAGCACCTTGTGGCTTGAATTTCAAGGTGACTTTGTGCACTAAGTTACTTGGGTGCTTTAGAAAACTATACCTTTGGTGCTCTCCAAATTTTTAAGCTGGATCATAAACCTGCATACAAAAACTGTGGAGAAGTATGAGATATTGCCCTACATTCCTATTGGAGATTCTGCTTCTGAAGGAACAGCAGCGTATCACTTGTACACACAGGGGTGACTTGAGATCCACCCCACTTCAGCCAAATGACATCTTCAGTTCTTTAGCAGCAGCTAATACTGGTTATTCAGGAAGAAGAAAGACTGCTAAAGACAGATGAGAGACAACCTTGTTGGGGAGTTTTGCAGATGGCCAGGACTGGGCCTTTTGCAGATGCGAAAGTGAGAGTACAACTGAGAAGCCAGATTAGCAACCGAGATACTGAGAACAAACAAGTTTTAAGTATGAACTCAATAGTCCCATTCTATTCAGTCAAATGCTTTTTCAGCTTCTATCAAATCATCTGCCGCAGGGGACTTTGGTTTATTTGCCAGGTGGATAATGTTGCACGCAGTGTTCAGGCATTTTCAAAATCTGTTTCTGACAAATACCACTTGGGAGGTAGATATAGAACGTGTGGATTTCTTGTTACTGAGCAGTTTAGTTAATACCATGGCAAATATTTTATGATCTAAATTTATGAGAGCAATGATTCAGTAATTACCACAGAGCAAAGGATCACAATCAAGTTTTAGAATGAAAATAAATTAGATTTTAATGGAACAGGCCACATTTAGGCAATTATTCACACAACAGCAGCAGACACATGACTGGAATGGGCCACATCTCTTGCCAAGTTTCAAGTGCTGACCAGCAAGTGCTAAGAAACTTCTCAACAAAATGACTATAAATATTAATTTCAAGTAGTTGAGACATTGTGCCTTTCTTAATTTTAGTTTAATAATGATAATAAAAGGTGAAATGTGCTAGAAGAGTTTTTGAAAGCACTCTTTTCAAGAAAACTCTAGACATGGGAGATTTCAGCCTCAATGGTGACAGTCTGAATACATTATACATAACTAATGCAATTTTCTGAAAAGCTCAGGCAACCTTAGTCATAAATTAACTCAAGAATTTAAGTAAAAATGAAAATATGCAAAGTAGAAATGCGTTAAAGAATTCAGGCAGTGCTTCTAAATTTTACAAGGAAATCAAAATTGTGGGTTTGAAGTAGCAGAAGACTTTGCCTTACAGATATATTGGACTGTCAATTGAAAATCATCATCATCATCATCAACATCTTTTTGATCTTAAGTTTTGTGGCCTTCACATTTGAAGGAGAAATTACATTCTCCCTTTTTTGGAGGGTCTAGATTAGAGGTGGGATAGCTTTCTGGCCTATTGTAAGCAGTAGTAGTGAGGTCATGTGTGAAAATGGATGTAGGCAGTTAAGACTCTCTCATCCTTTGCATTTTCAGTTGTGAAGCCTGTTCTCTGAAGATTAACCCTTATAAATTAATTTTAAGTAAAGTAATATATTTATTACCTATATATATATGTATTCATCTGGTTTAAGTCAAGCTGAAGGCTGTTGACACGTGTTTTTACTGGATTAATGAAATTGATTTTTAGAAAGCGTGCAGTCAGAATTTTTTATTCAGACCAGGAAACAAGGTTAATTAGCTACTGTTAAATGCTTATGGCATCACAAGACCACAGCAAGTGGAGCGGCACACAGGAAATGTGTCATTGAGGGCCAGAGGAGGAAAGATAATTGATATCTCACTAACTGGGAAGGAGGTCTCCTACCATGCAGAGGGGAGAAAGGAGAAGAAATGAGAAACCTTCCAATACACTAACAAATTTCCACCTCAGTTTCTTATCAGGACTTCATTATCATTGAGTAAGGGACAGAAACAAGGCTGAGGTAGTATTTTAATCTCTAATCCTACTGACTCGGCATGAAAGCAGCACACAGCTCAGAATTAATGGAGACATACGAGAATGTTTGCACTGCCAGAAAGAGACAGCGATAACAGAGGGCTAAGGGTCAAGTCCATTAGCAGAAAATAACATTTTAATTCAGACTGCATTTCAGGAGTTTAGCCTATTTCCAGTGCATCCACAGTTGACTAACCTGCCATGAAACAACCACCCTATTGAAGGAGGGAGAGAATAGTGGGTGTAGCTCACCATTACTGAAATGAATTGTGTTAGTCTCTCTTAAATTTCTAAAAGAAACAATGGATCAGGTGAATAAAAGGGTTTATTTAGAAAAGGAGCTTTCTATTCACAACTCACCTGGAACTTTTTTTTTGCCACAAAATACTGCATCCTCCGAATCACCTTGATTGCAGCACGGTGGTGCTCCCTCAGCCTGTGGAAAAAAGGAGGAGAGTGAGGGGGGGAAAGAGCATCTCCATCCAGACAGTAAATATAACAGTCTGCAGAAAATCCTTCACCAACACATCAGTGTGCAGTGTAAGTAGTTGCCATCCAGCCTGGGAGCACAACACACCATTCTGCTGACCTTCCTCACCTTTCAAGAAGGCTCTGAAAATCCAGGGTTTTATCTGACCCACGCTAGGTTTGCACACATTTCAGAGCTAAAAGAAGTGTCCACATAACTTCCTTCTGTCTCTAAGCAAACCACCATGCATACCTCCCAGTTTCATTTCCACAAAAGAACCCCCAAACTCCCAAGTTCATGCATATCCAGCCATGAACAGCTTTTATACAGTCACTCCAGAAATCCATCTTTTAGGGTTTTTTGGTTTGTTTGGTTTTTTTGTGGTGTTCACCCCACAATTTCTGTATTACATGTTTCTTCATTTAATGAATCCTGTTTTTTTCCAAGGAATTATTTAAAAAAAAAAAACACTTGAAAGATTTTTGGTTTGTTGCCTGCTAAACAATCCGAATGATCTTGTGGTTGCTGGATATAACATCTACATACATATTTATCCCCAAACTGAACTATAACTTAATACAATGACAAAATAATCTGACAGGTCTTTAAAAAATATATCCCCCTCTTTGTGCATATGCATATGGTCTGAAAACAGAATAAAAAGAAAATAATTTGCTCATTGTACTTTCAAATGACAGATTTTCATAGAACCTGACATTATTTTTCAAAGAGTGCCTTAAGACCAACAGGTACTTCAAATTTTTCAAAGCTTGCAAAAAATAATGCATCTTCCTTCTTAACATTAAAATACCATCTCAAACATGAAGCCAATTATTCAGATTGCTCGTTCTATTACTCTTACCAAGATGCACTTGAATGACATTACAGCACCACCTTTATTTCCTTTTTAACTGCATGAACATCAAGTGTTTCTAACTCTCATCCCAAACAGACTTCTACTGATGGCTTTGGGGAGCAGCTGTAAAAGCAGAGTTAGATGTTCCAGATGTTTTATCTTTATAAGCTTATTATTAGTAATACTGATAGACCTGCATATTGAGATGTCACTTTGCAGTGCTTTCTGTTTCTGCTGAAGATGACAGCATTCATACTCACTAAGGAACAGAGAAGTCATATTTAAGTTCTGTAAAAGTTTATACAAGTCTGTGTCTTTAGTAGGATATAGCCTGGTATCACCCAAGCCTCTTCAGCTAAACATAACCTGGAATTTTAATGAGTATTCACGTGTTCCCTCAGGATAGATCTCCCCCAGCAAAAAAAATGTTCTGCATGTGCAAATGGTGGATGCCTGCTGTCTGAATAGGTGTAGCTGGGGTGTTCCCCTTCTGAAAACTCACCCTTTTTTAAGCAGAAAAACCACTTTCTGCAAAGCCAGAAACAGAACCAAAAAGAGCCATCATTTCCTACTTCTAGCTATTGCCTCTTGGGTGAGTTCTTTCTGTTATAGAAATTGTTCAGATTTAGCAATGATAGAAAAGATTACTTTCTCCAGAAACAGCATAAAATGCACTGCTTTTCAAGCTAATAATATACAGCTTTTCACCACAGGTCTACAGATTGCTATGCCTCTAAGTTATTTATATAAATTGTCTGCACCTCAAAAATTATACACCAAACCTGCAGTTGGATCTGCATAGGAAGTCCTTTCCCTCTTAACACCTTCCTGAGGTGTCTTGGAGGCACTGTCTCCAGGTCCCTGTTCCCACAGATCTGACTGCAACATCACGGTTCGAGTTACAAAAGTGGAAATTTGCTACTCCTGACTGGAATGGCCGTGTGCTTGGATCAATTCCCAGTGGACAGAGTTAGCCTAATGCTACTTCAGGAAACCCCTGTTCTGTGAGCCTGTGCTGCATCATTCTGCTGCTAGGGACTTGGACGACTTCCCCAAAACCCAAAGGAAATAGAGTGTTTGGGCTTTTAAGTTCTGCTTCACAGAGATGGGAGCCAAAAAGGTAAACACTGTTTAATTTTCTAGTAAATATCAAAGGTATGATATCATGCAGCTATACATCCTATACATAAAAGCACACAAAAACATCTTTTGACAAATAGAAATATATTTGAATTGCCATAAAACTGCTTGTAGTATTTTGGTTTATGCCTCATTTCCTCTGGGGTGTTCTTCACAGTCCATTATTTCTGAGTAAACCATTTTTCTTTGGGACAGCCAGTCACCAGTAGAGCACACCAAATCCTTCATTCTCTATCTAGAGGACAAGCCCCATCTATAAGCAAGGCAGGCAGATAATAAAAATGATATTTGCCATTCAGTGAAATAACAAAGCTACACCAGCAAAATGATTTTCCAATGCACCTATTCACCATCAATCATTTTTCAGTGCTAACATGAACTACCATGCCAGGAGGGAAAGTTAATATTCTCATTTTAATCCTTCCCATTTTCAGCTCCAATAGGAATGCTTACAGTGAGCTTGTTTCTGCTTATGCTGTAAAATGTAATTCTGCACAACAGGCTGTCCTGATTCCTCAAGATTAAATGCTTCTGCGATGAGAGAAGGGAATAAAGGATTTAATTAGTAGCCAAGGTTATGATTCACGGTTGTTTGATCTCTTTGGCAAACTGGTAACAAATGCTTTAGTAAATTGAGAGCTTAATCATTAACTGGTGATATTTGTTTGTTCAGCCACTTGTGACATCTCTGAATTTTGGTTACAGAGGGACTGTCTGCAACCTCTGGGCACATGGAGCATGCTTAGACATCAGATGGGCACTCAATACCTTACCGCCCTCACTTCTGTGAATACTTTATTTTTTTTAGGAGTGTGGCTGGAAATGACCTCACCTGAGCGTGCTGCCAGAGTGCAGCACCTCACCTTCCTGGTGTGTCCATCCCCACACCCTTTGGAGAAGCACCGCTGTGCACAGTGAGTCTCCGCCAGCAGCGTGGAAGGGATTTTCAGGGACTGCTGGGATACTCCAGAGAGCCTGCCTGCTTCAGTGTGGCTGCGTGAGCTAAGCTCTCCTGCAACTGCAATCCCTCATTTTCAGATGTTTAGTTTTGCCTGACTTTGGGGGAAAGCTTGTTGGATAAGTGCATTAGCAACAGGGTCAGCAGGCACAGCTTTTGCCCTTTTGGCAACAAAGCTATTTTCCTCTCTGGAGCATTCATCAGGCTTTGAGCCTCATCATCCCCATGCCCATTAACATCATAACTGAAATCTGAGGGAACTTGCCAAACACCACTTGACTTGTTCTAATAACCAGCAGCATGTCACCTTAAACAGTAATATACATAGCATGCCTTTAAAATCAATCTGAAGATTAACATTTCTGATACAGGACAGCTTCTCAGCCTGCACTCTTCTGAAGAAAAACTGCCAATAGCTTTCACTGGCTACCAGTAATTTTTTTCTCAATATGAACAGGACATCAAGATCACCTTGAATATAACACATACTATGTGGCATTTCTCATGGACTTAAACTCACAGAATTAGGTCCTGAAGCCACCAAGGAATCTACAGCATTGTTATAACCCTTAGGAATCCAGATGGATGAAGAAGGATGTAACAATTCAAAAACAGAAGACCAGCCGAGTTGTAATAGGACCAATAGATTCATACAAACCTACATTATTTGCAGGTATAAACTAGGTCTGCTTTGTACTTGCACTTAAAAATGACCTGCTGTGGATGCAGGGGCTATTCAAAGCACAAGAAATGAGGATAAAAAAACCCTGGCAACAAAATACTATGGATTGAGCACCCACGTTAAAAAAGAAAGCCTGGCAGAATTAAGTGACTAGAAATCCTTAGTTTTTCCTGCCTCCTTTAGTTGTTAAGATAAATAACCTACAACCAGGCACTTGGAGGAAACCTGATCTCTTCATCAGTCCATCAGAAATCTGAACTGGAATTTCATTTAAATTGGAAAACAAGCATGATGAAGTACTTTATGTAATTCAACTGACATTCCCATTTGGTTGGAAAGTTGTTAAACATCAATAAATGCTCTGAACTGTTGCAATTCAGATTTTTGTACATTTGACTACGTATTGTTCATTTTTCACAACACAATGAGCCCAAACCTCAGTAGGTTTCCGAAGCTGTGGCTCATTCCCCAGTCCCACACTCACTGACAGCCGCAGTGAATGTCACTGTTCAGCCAGCACCCGCCTGCCCTCTTCCTGGCAGGGAACCTGCAGGGCCACCCCAGAAGAATGCTCTGGGACAAAGGCTAAAACCTTTTGGTTGCAAAAACTGTGTGGCTTGATGAAAAAGGAAGTAAGCAGGTGTGTGGTTTGGTTGCTCTATGATTCAAGAAAAATAAAAAACTTTCTTTAAAATTAAGTTTTACAAGATTAATCCCCATGCTCAAATAGAGTTATTTCAATAAAGAGTAAGAAAGGAAAAGCAATTACTAATTAGAAATACTTATTGTCCTTATAAAGCTGCTAAATTTTATATGAAACCCTTAGTAAATCCCTTAGAAGTTTGTTCCCCTTTTCATCTCCGGAAGGTGTTCTACATATTGGTTTAGTGTTAACAGAAATATTAAAGCAACAGGGCAGGGAAAAGGTGGTGCTAATTTCCTATTTGTAACACTTGCCTTTTTGTTCCTGTGCAGAACATTTCATTATCAGGACCGTAATGTTTGGCACAGGCCTCCCAACGAACGTGGACGCTGATATTATCGGAGCTAAAAGGTCAATGCTGTCTATTCAGAATGAGTTTAATAAAAATGAAAACTCAGTTGGAGAGCGCCACAGATTTTTAATATCTTTTACAAAATGCCCATTTCTCAGTAAACCTAACACTAATTTGAAGTTAAACTCAGTTTTTAAAACCTATTTAAATTCTCTGCAGACATCTTAAATTTCTGACTTGGGACAGGGTAAAGTATTAAGAAAGAAGTCTGAAGTTGGTTGGTCTGAAGTTTTTGGCAGTAATCATTATTTAGATTTGAGCTTTATCTTTAATGCATCAGTTTTTAATCATATGTTGTGCATGTGAACTGAAACACTCTTTTCCATTCCGGAACTGAAAAACATTCCTTGTCACAGAATCTGGTGGATGAGATTCAGAGTAACTACATTAAACCATTTCATTAGTGCATTTAAGTCTAATGAAATCTTCCATCCTTAGTCCTCCAGGCACTTTAGGTATAGAATTTGCTGTGGCTCAAGGTTATTCTGTCATTCCCTGCCCATTCCCAGATGGGAATCTCTCTGTATTGAGCAACACTTTAGAATTTGCTGTAAATTGGAAGAGATTAGGTTGCATCGCTGTGTATTCTGAAATAGGAAATGCTTGATCGCCATACCCAGGGATAAAATCAGAATCACTGATTATTTACAATATTGTCGACTACCCAGTTTCTCCTTTTGTTTGTTGCTAGTTTAGCAACTGTTGTTTGACATCATTATGATCAGTTTACTGGGGGCTCTCTACACGTAGCCTGGCCCATACATGACTTGCAAAAACTATCTTAAGGATAAACCAGTAAAAGCTGCCCAGAAGCATTAGAAAAGTATGATGACATTTGAAGAGTAAACCAGCTACAAAACTGAAGTTTCATAAAATGGTCTTAGTTTACACAGAATCATAGAATGGTTTGGGTTGTAAGGGACCTTAAAGATCATCTCATTACAACCCCCTGCTGTGGATAGGGACACCTCCCCCTAGACCAGGTATCTCAGAGCTCCTTCCAACCCGGCCTTGACCATTCCCAGGGATGGGGCATCCACAGATCCTCCAGGCAACCTATTCCAGTGCCTCAACACCCCCATAGTAAAGAATTTCTTCCTGATACCTCACCTAAACTCACTCTGTTAGTTTGAAGCCATTTCCCCTTGATCTATCACTGCTTGCCCTTGTAAATAATGTCTTTCCTGTAGGCTTTCAGGTACTGGAATTTACATAAATGCTCCCATAACATTTTCAGTGTAAGCAAAGTTAGAAACCAGTGACAAGACAAATGAAAACTGGACGAATTCATCTATCCCCCATGGTCCTCACCACTGGGCTCTTCACAGGTTTAAATGCAATAGAACTACAGAAATAATAGATACACATAGAACAAGAAGAATCACAAACAGCAGGTAGGATAGATTTAAAAAATTTCTTTGGTCTTAGCATTCAAAGGCGTTTTAGTAATTACTGGCAAACAATCTGTTTATGAAAGATCTACATCTGCTGAACTCCTGTTCGTGCTTGTAAACTAGTTATGAATGGGTAAGATTTCATCAAATGAATTTGTTCATCTAAGCACCGAATAATTCAACAACAATAGCTAATTATTTCTATGAAGACATCTGATGAATAATTTCTATAGAATAGTAAGTTTCAAGGGTTTAATTTTAAAAATAAAAGTTTCTTTGACTTAAACACATGTCTTATAACGTAATTTATGTTCCCCACCTAAGGGAATGCAGGGGCTCACTTCCACAGGAGTATCAGTGATTCTAAATTTAAAAATTGCTCTGCTAGGGTAATGTCAAATTCAGGCTTTTGGTGAACCCTTCAGCCACTAAACAATTTGATTATTTACTAATTGTGAACATTAGCCCATGGGCAATTAGCTTAAGTTGAATTAACATTTGTACTCTTCTTTCCCCGCTATTTAATTTCCCAACTACATGTGGTTGGTCTTTTTTTTAAATTTAAAATATGTAATTTTAAAACCACAGCCATCTTTTAATGGATTTGTATCTTATTTTACAGCTTTCATGTCTCCCTTCTCAAAAGTCATGGGTTTAACTGAGAAATCCTTTTATGTAGTTATAGCAATCCTCTATTTTCTACACACAGTCTGACTTAGCCTAATTTGGCTTGCAGATTTTTAACAGACATACAAAAAAGGACAAGTTTAAAAAGTAACATCTCCTTTGGGGGGGATTTTGATGTTTTAAACAAAAGCAAACAAAAAATGGTTTTCAACTAAACCTAAGGGGATTCAGAATAGCTAAACAGCGTAAGATTTTGGAGCATCACACTTAAATTTGTTCAACTTTCCTTGGGGGAAATGGTCTAATATGCACTATGTCTAGAACCAAGACAAATCGCTGTACCTAGAATGAAGATCAGCAGTAGGTTTTCACAACTATTGGCAAGCGGGGGCAACAGATGTAGCATTAGAGATTTCCTTTGTGGTCTGCCCACAGTGATGGCAGCTAAGAACACAGCCCTTACTAGAATAATAATATTCTTACTAGAATAGTTTGTACTGAAATCAGGCAAGAGCATGAGATTTCTTGCACATCCTAAATTGCCTTTGCTGCATATTTTCACAACTGCATTTTAACTTATGCCTGTTACCAGGACATGATGAGCTGCACAAAGAACATGGGGAAAAAAAAAAATAGGAAGACAAAATTATCTTTGGAAGTGACTGAAAAACCACATAAAGAAAGCAGGAAAAATATACAAGCCAGTTCCCATTTTGTTAGAATAGATTATTGTTTCCCAGCTTTGGTGATGTCATTATCAAATACCAATTAATACTGATGTCCATATCAAATCACAGAGAACCTTTATTCAGCTCTTCACTCTCTGCATCTCACTGACTTAGAAGGCTGTTGCTTTTTCACACGGTTTCAAGGCCAAGCAATTTGAAAGTAGTGAGACACAAATGAGATCACAGATAAGTAAATAATAATGTACAGCACTCTTACAGACACAGTCTGACACATTAAACTCCTTTTCTAAAGAAGCTGAATTCAGAACACAACAGAGCTTCTTGTTCAGTGCACACAGAAAGCCATGGATATTATTATTTTGCCTCCTCTGGCTAAAAGCAATCTTTTCAGATTGAAAATAATATATTTTTTGCAGAGCTTGTAATTTATAGCTCTGAATTATACAAGGAAATGCAGGGCTACACTTGGAGGCACTAGGAAGAAATAACCATATTTCCTCTGGCTACTTGCCTCTCTATTGTTTTCCTATTAAACTTACAATAACCTTTGAATATTTAACTGGCTGATGTTACACTACTTCATTATGCTCGAGAAGTTGCTCACACTACACAGTAGCTCTTTGCTGTACTCATTGTAGGGAACTACAAGACCTCTGCAAACTCACGGCTGTGTTTGACTTTTCTATTTGGCTTAAATTGCATTGCTCAGAATTTACCCCAGATACAACCTATACACAAAAATATCTAATGCTGAATATGAGATGTTAAAGCATCAAAACCCATCGAGATTTCTCAACTATTTGTTTCTATCCTCAATCATTTGTTTCTACTCTACATAACACATGCTAATTTAATGTATGCTGTATCTCACATCTTAATTAGGACACATCATGTACCACTACTGCTGCCATCCCATTTAACCTTTTGTTTTGAGACAAAAGAAATAAGCTTTCATTGGGTCAACTACTGACGCAGTTCATAGGGGATCCATGGAAGATCAAAGCAATATTGCATTATTTAAACCTCACACAATGACTTTAGCCAAAACCCCCTTCAGTTTTTTCCCCACACCTCAGTGATATGTGTATTTTCAATAATGGTGAATAGATGTAAAAGCACTGTCTCTTCTTTGTAAAACCAACCATGGGCAAGAGGTTAGAGTCACGTATACATCTTCCCAAGTTCAACTACTCTACCAAGGCAAAGCTGAGAGAGCATCTCAGCTGTTTAACACACATGAAAGTCATTGCGTGGTCGTGACTGAAGAAATGAAGCAGGTCTCCTGTTGCAGAGACAGGAATTACAACAGGAAAAATATCTGAAAGGAAAAGGCCATTGATGTGAATAGCAATATTTAAATAATTACCAAAATCAGGGATGATACTATTTCAGAAGTCCTAACATTTTCCATGTGGTTTTTTTATTACAGAGGTGATTGGCGAATTCTCCTGCTGCTCAGTAATGAAAAGGAGAAGGTGGAAGTTGCTGCTGTGAAGCTCTTTCTAAGCACTGTATTCTGAAATTAAACTATATCCAAACCCCCCCACCATTGCCACAGAAATCCACTGAACAACATGAAGCCAAACTCTGCTCTTGTTTTCCCCACAGGACAACAGAAGGGACTGGGAGCTGATGGACTGTTAGGTCACCTTGGCTCCTGGCCTACCATCTCTGTAGGGGCTCTAGATGTTACTTATGCACAGTGATATAAGTGTCTTCTCACAGCTGCACTTTTTACTGGGTGTAGCCTCCAAAAATAAACTGATAGAAGACTGCAAATGCAAGGGTGTTACTGCGGTTTGTGCAAGCTGCAATGAAAAGCATGGCAAACAGTGAAAAGATGGCATTAGGACAAGGGGATTTCACCTCCCTTGTCGAAGCCATCACTTCAGGGAAAAAAGGCAGTTAAAAAGGCAGTTAAAAATGTAGTTCAAAACTGCAATTTTTGCAACTGGAAGCATTCTCCGGGATTTGTTATTTTACAATGGTGGAGAAACACATGGGATTTCAACTTGTGGAGAACAGCCTTTCCCTATAAATCACAGAGTGTAATCTGAAACCTAGAAACAGCACAGGGGCTCACATTTATGGATTTAAAACAGATGAAGAGCAAGCATGCTCTTAACCCTTTCCCCATAATTTCTTCCCAGTACAAAATAAAAACGAATATAAAAATACTGAACAGAAATTAACTTGGCAAAAATCAAGATTAATACAATTTTGTAAACACTGAATAGTTTAGACTTCCCTAAGGACACAAACACAGAATTGTGCTAAAGCAAAGCACTGTAAAACTGTTAGAGCATAATCCAGTCTCTGGACTGTTCTTTCATCAACTTTTATTTAAGCAGTTTATCTTACTGAGATTAGGATCTCTCCTATAGAGCAAGACCTGGCAAACACAGGCCTCTGGTTTTGAATATCAGGCTATATTTCACTGGGAAAGAAGTAACTAGCAGCCTGTCATCTCACCATAATGTTATAAACTCCTTAATCGGGCAATAAGAGAACTAATACTAACACATTAGCAATAATTTCTCTTCAAAAATATGTAAGAGCATTAAGATGACATATTGTTTATTTATTGTTTCTTAAGATCCCCAATCATTTCTATATCAGTTTAGCCTCTCTTTGGGTCACTGGACAAAAAAACTCCAAACCCAACAAAGCCTGTTCCAACTTGAATCCTAAGACATGCCCTTCTTCTTGATTTTTTTTTTTTAATTTAAATAAAAACCCCACAGTGTAAAAGAATGGACTGGAATATCAGCATTGCCAAAATGCATTAGTCCATACCTTGTCAGAGTCAGAGTTCCAGTACTTCCAGAAATTCACTCACACATGTAACACAATGGTGTGATTAAAACCAGAAATGGGCCTGGATTGAAATAAAGTATGATGGCATGTCATGTTAAATCTCTACCCAGTGTAATATTTTAGAGAAAACTCTAAACCAACCATCCCAGGACAGTTTACAGGAGAAAAGGAAAAATAATTTTAAGCTTACTGCAAGATCACTCATCTGCACACACAGTGTTTGCCTGTGGTAATTCGAGCTCTGTCCCTTTATTGGCTGCAGTTCAGTGAAGTGGTACTTTTGTCCATGTCTCCCGATGAAAAGCCATGGTGTCTCTAGACTTCACTGAAAAGGTTGCAATTGATAGAAAAAAAAAAAAAAACTCTAAAGTGGCAATGATGGGCACCTGAATATTTTTCAAGTGAAGAAATAGATACCTGAGAGCATTAGAAAAATGCATCATGAAAAAATAATTCAATCTTAGCAACTGGGCATGTTGTGGAGCATCCAAAAAATGCAGTCATGGCTAGAATCTTGTGCTACAATAATCAGAGGGGCAACCTGAAAAAATCTGAGCTCTTCTGAAAAATCTTGCTAAAGCTCTTTATG
This sequence comes from Corvus hawaiiensis, assembly GCF_020740725.1. Lineage (NCBI taxonomy): Eukaryota > Metazoa > Chordata > Aves > Passeriformes > Corvidae > Corvus > Corvus hawaiiensis. Next base: position 48,980,579 of record NC_063218.1, on the reverse strand, counting down.
TAATTGTAGTTGCAAAGAAAGACTTGGGGAAAACAGAGAGTGTAAGACAGAAATTATGCTACTAGCCCAATTCTGTCTTATGACATACATTTGGTATGTCTAATCTTGTGTTAGCACATCTCCATAGCCGGAAGAGTCATGTTTTGTTTTAAACCATTTCAAAGCAAAGACCGGTTTTTCACAAATGCATACTTGTTGAAAAATTTAAGATAGACCATCCACAGCTCCACCTTCATCCTTTTATCACTAAAGCTTCTTCAAGATACTGTCCAATTTCAAGTAGATCCCACCTTCCTTCAGTTTATTTGTGCAGATGCTCAGATCCAGACCTCATCTGTGTCTCTTGTGAACCCATAATGATGTTGGTATACAAACACCATTGGGATTTCCAAATATGTGTATCAGCCCATCTAACTAAGTTGGGATGGATACGCGGTTCTGAAAAATCTCATGAGACTATCTAAATGACTGTGGCAATCTGACCTATTCCATATGTAAGCAGATATACAAATTCTGAGTAAGAAGGAAGAGGTACTTTGCATCTTGAAAGCCACTAAAATTAGGGACTGCATCACATTTACTGAATTATGTATTCCAAACGGATGGATAAACCCTTCTTTAAAGCACATCCAGGGAAAAAAATCCTGCCTAAATATAACCAGGTTGCTCTGAAATCCCCATCTTGCCACAGTGGGTGCAGGACTACATGCATGAAGTCAAGGGGAGAATACAGGCCTGAAGCTACACACTGGCTTAGCACACCAAGGCATCAGTAGAAACATGGAAAATTTGTACATACAAGAAGACATTTAAGACAGCAAATGCAGATTATATATTGGGAGGATTCTAGATACACACTTACTAATTAGGTTCATGTCTTTTGTGTGGAAAAATCTGACCTGAAAGATCCGAGTTCTCCTGTTCAATCTAATAGTTAAAGAATACACTGTTATTACTAGTGCAAAAAGGCAGGGAATTTTATGAGCTGATATGCTGGAGACAGAAACTGGCTGGGACAAACTTCTCTGGTATGTGAACTCCGTTTCTTTCTGTGGCTTCAAAGCACAAGCACAACTCAACAATGTATTTTTTTTACTAGAATTATTCTCTGGTAAGTTAGATATGGAAAGCAGAATATGTTTTAATTACTTTTCCCCCTCTTAATTAAGAAACCACTAACAAGCCCAGCTGTACGTTTCAATTTAATTTCTGTTACATACACAAAAATATTTTTCTTAATATTCCTACTTCATTGTGTAAATATGTGATGATGTGTACAGAACGATTAACAGTTGAATACTTTGTTAGAAATATCAGATTACTTTGTAACTTTACAGTCTTGCAACACACATTTTTGCAAAGCAGTTAATTCCTCTGTAAGGGTTGAGCATCAGCTCAATTACACTCACTGTAGGGAACAGAAATGCCTTGATCCTGGCCAGTTTTAGGTGGGCTTTATTTATTCTAGAAATACTAGATTTTCCCTTTTTTTGGTGTGTAAAATAGATGCACACATAGCTCTCACTCTCAAGTGTCTTTTCTACAAAAGAGGTAGAATCAGGAGGAGTTAGCCAAACCTTCAGCTGGTTCAAATCAGAACTCCACTGATTTAATTAGGCAATCCTGAAAGTCTTACTTAGAAGAGCACTGTATCAGGCCCTCCTGTCCTCTTTTCTCTCCATATGCCTGTGAGCCAGCTCTTTTCCCTACCCACCTTCCTTCACATTAGCTCTTGGCCTCTCTCTCCTCCTCTGACTCTCCTACAGTTACCTTTTTGCTACTTTATGTTTTCTGGATCTGTCCCAGAGTTCCTCCTCTCTCTTGTATCAGTCAAAAGTTATTTATCCCCATTTTCACAGCCCTTCATAGATTACTGTGACTTCAGCCATCAAATCTCACAGCTGTCTTCACGCTATGTACCACCACTCAATAATCACGCAAACATCTCTCCACATTTCTTTTCTTGTTGCCTTCTACCAACCAATTCTGCAGCAGAATCTTTTCCTATTTCTTCTTACTCTTTGGTTCCACATCTTTTTCTTGACAATTGAACACAATTTAGAGAATATAACCCATCTTGAGGAGCACAAGTGCTGAAGAGGAACATAGTAAAATTAGGCTTTCAATGTAGCTATTGGTTTTGCAACCATGCTTTCTGTTTTAAACTAGTGATACAGATGCCTTAAAACCAAGCAAAAACTTGTTCTTTCAAACTTTTGCAAGACCAGAGTTGTTTTGGAAGAAAAGGACTTATCAAACCTAATTAGCCCTTCCTAGTAAGCACTTTGCAGATACACTGCAGTACAAGGCTTATCAAGAAAAGGACTTATCAAACCTAATTAGCCCTTCCTAGTAAGCACTTTGCAGATACACTGCAGTACAAGGCCATACATTATTCCATTTCTGACTGATTATTTCATAAAAATATCTATTTGTCTAAGCTAACATACACAGTTACTAACATACATAGTAATAAATGTCTATGAAAAGCAAATTGCAAACAAGACCTGGGGAAAAAAGGAATAAAATTTGATTTTTGAGAAGGTATTTTAAGGTGATGAGAAGGTGAGGAGACTTTCAATAGACATCGCAGTGACGCCTCACTGAAAATCTTCTAAGAACGTGGGGAAGTACGAAACAGAAAAAGTACACTGAAAATCAGTAATACTTATCTACCAGCTACTTTTACACCTTGCCTTTACATCCATGAGTTCTTCACAGTCCAAGAGCAGAGAGGAGAGCAGGCTAAGCATATGCAGAAAAACTTAAACAAAACTAGCCTCATTTGTGGTCTAGAGCTTCACAGAGTGTTTATCAGCACTGGAGGTACTAATGCCACCCTCATATCAAGAGCAAAGAGCTGACTTGACAGTTCACACTGTTCAGGTCCTTAATTTCAGTCTTCATTAGTAAGCCCTACTCACTTTGGGGACTGAAAAACATTTAGGAGCTTTGAAACAATACTAAAAAGAGTAGGCACAGCCTTACCGTGCCCCTGGAAGAGCTTTTTGTTCGGCTTTAGTGCTGCCTTCCTCCCTGCCTACGAGAAGGCCAGCCAAGGGTACTCAATCTCTGGATGGTGTGGTTTCAGCTAAACCAGGCTCTGAGGCTGTATTTGCTCTTCCCCCCTCACATGCTCTTTTCATTCATATTATTTTCCTCTCCTTCCAGTTTATGAAAGCATGCTCTTACACCAGGTCAATCTACTGAGAGCTTAATGAGAGCCTGAACAACATCACAGGTATTTGTGCAAACAGGTAATTATCTAGGCTCTTCCCCGTTCAGAAGTGCAGGTGATATTCCTCCTCCTCCCCTGCTTTCTTTTCCCCTACATGTTTTTATTACTCAATTTTTGCAAGGCTTTTAGAATACAGAAGACAGAACATCCATTAGAAGAAAATTAAAGTTGCCTCTTCACCCAGCACTTCTGAGTTAGTATTGATTTTCCTGGAATTTGCTGACGAACAACTTGTGTAACCTGAATTCCATTTTAAAATCCTATGAAATAGCCTGTGGTAAACAACTGCCAGGTTGTAAGAGTAAATGTCACATTAAAATATGTTACAAGTAGTGACAACCTGATATTTATTGGGCTGCAAGTCTGCAAGCCCCTTTTTGGCCTTGAGGTGTCTGATCCTGTGAGAAGTTGTGGGTTAATGGGATAATCAAATAATTAATACAGTTGTAGATTTTCTCTTTCTTTGCAGGTTCTTGGAGTAGCTTGGCTTATTAAGATATAGCCTTTGGAGGATTTTGTGTGTTAAGATATTTGGATCAGGAAAAAACTTGGAAGTTGGGGAGTATTTATAGCCAGACTTTGAATTGTAATGTCAGCAATCAGTTTACAGACATTTTGCTTTGTGGAAGAACTGGTCAGATTTACAACTTTTCCACAGGCAAGTATAAAATGCATTAATTACTCATTGCTTGTTATTATTTTCTTATCATTGATAGGATATTTTCTTACCATTGATGGTGGACTTGGCAGTGTTGGGTTAGTGGCTGAACTTGATGAATTTAATGGTCTCTTCCAGCAAAAATGATTCACTGATCATGTTTTCAATTACATAACAGTCTGGTCAGAATGCAAGGAAAACCAAGCTGATAAACTGCTTAAAAATTCAACCAAACCCAGACAAATCGCAAACAAGTTCGAGTGACTACAGCCAGAGAGACTCCATCCTGGAGTGCTGTAATGGAAAGCTCTTAAAAATCTGTGTTTGTTTGCTGGTTTATGCAAAAATGCTGAGCCAGGCACAGCCAGCTCCTTGTGGGCAGAAAATGCCAGATGACTGTGCACGACACGGAGACTCTGTGGTGCATTTCAGGGGTCAGGGACTCAGCGATGACTTTTTTCAAGCCAGGGCTGATGTCTGCTGGGAAGCAGCTCTGGAGCTGTGACTGCAGCTCATGCCATGGGCAATTTACCCCTGCAGCAATGCCAATGAGAGACCTATGAAAAGTTATGACCTATGAAAAGTTATGGCCTATGAAAAGTTACGTCTCTTAAGAACAGCAGAGCTTAACGTGCAAGGCAAATTGCTTACTGCACATGCCTGAGAATTTCAGCCTCTAGCACTTCTTAGTAGCACTGGGTTGTTTTAAACACACTAAATAAATTCCTAAAGAAACAAACAGACAACTAAAAACACTTAGGGAAACCCTTCCAATTCCTCATCTATCTCAGAGTTGCCCTATATCGATAAAAGTCTGGTCTTTAACTGAAACATAAATCGTTTCACTTTATCTCAGACCAAACCAGAAACAAATGGTTTGGTCTTCAGAAAACTCGTGGAATTTTACATTTAAAGAGCCTTATATATCTTTTCATCACTAATTATTTCTGTTTGCAAGTCAAGACATAAAGCACCAATGATAAAATGCCACAATAAGGAACACTTTTGTAGAGATTCCAGTCTGAATTGGAAGCAGGAAAAAACAAACAAACAAACAATCAGTCCAAAATCTTTTCCCTCAAGACTTTCATGACCCAGTTTGAAAGCCCAGGAGATTTGGATGAGTCTGAGAGGCCCCACATGAGGCAATTTTTGCTCAATTCTCTGAATGTTTATCCAGTGCTATTTTATTAGGAAGACTAAGATGACATTGCTCTCTAGAACAGATTATCAAATAGATCTTGTGTTGTAACTAGATGGCCTCTGCCTATGTTTAAATACAAGTCTAAATACACCTAAGAATACTTTCTATTTTAAAAGTTTAAATGTGACCCTCTTTTGAACAGTATTTACATGTGTTGTCTGTGTGTGTATATACACAAACCAGACAAAACAGAGTAACAACAGATAAAAAATATTTATATTTGTATAATTAGAAGACTAAATTGAATTTGTGATTTTTTTTCACACAGTTCCTTTTTTCCCCCAGAGGTATGGAAAGTCCTGAAATGTTTTATCCTAGACAGCAGCCTGTACTGATACCTGTAGGTGCTGCTTTCCAGGGACACATTGATACCAAGCTATTGGGACAATTACTTGTTTGCAGTCAGGTCTAAAATAAAGACCAAATAAAATCCTAAATGATCACATCAGAATGTTTTCCTGAATCTGGGCTGAAATGAATGCAGTTACAATGCATATTAGTGACCAGCAACTGCAGAATTTCTGAACAATACTTGCACCTTAAGATTCACATCCAAAAAATTAAAGTGCTAACTGGCTACAGACAGTATTTTCTAGTACAAAGAGGTGTCCCAAACCCTTTTTTATTCTAATACTCAAAACTATTAAAGCAAAGCACTATAAATTTCATCTTAAATGCAGTAATAAGTATTTCTTATATAGTTATGGATGCATCACAAATTACGCTATGTCCAAACTATCTGGACAGTCCTTTACCATATTGACTGCTCATGAAATAAGCATATCTAATAAGGCTAAACCCCCCATCTGGTTTCCAAAAGACAGCTTTTTATTATTTTGAATTTCATAGATATGAACTTCTAGATAAAAAATGGAATCTCACTTCCTTTCACATTAATCAGCACACCACAAAATGTTTTATCAGTAGCAATAGCACAACCCTCACTGCTTTAACAGAAAAAATAGCTTTAATTTCTGCCTGTGTGTGTATATGAATAAGTATATATTTGCTTGCTTTTTATTAGAGTGCTTCTACTGAATCACAGAGTTAGTATTCTTTATCAGGTAAGGAGAATATTATAGTAGTTGGTTGGAGGAAAAAGAAAAGGAATAAAAAAAGGAGGAAATACTGTATCCCCTAAATGAGGTCAGGCCCTTCCAAGTTTGTTGGTTTTTGCAAGAATTTTACATATCATATATAAGCTTCAAGATGCTTTTCCACTTTAAAACATGCAGATCTGCATCTAACTTGAAGGCTCGAAGGCCAGAAGCCCAAGCACCCTCTTAAAGTCAGTGGCAATTCAGAAAATTTTCGTGAGATAGCTAAAAGAACTGCTATGAATCCACTGGAATAAAAAAAATCTGCCCTATTGTGTGTTACTCATGTTACTCGGTTACTAAGTGTGTTACTCGGTTACTAAGACAGCCTTAAATAAAAACATGTGGATTATATAATAACATATAATTGTTTAGTTTTTGTAATGTACCCTCACCTAAGTAGATAATTGGCAACGAGGACTGAACATGAGAACTTTTGACCTGAAATTACTTGGTTTTTTTCTGAATTCAACAGGAACATGCTCTCTGTTCTCTCAACACTTTTAAACAATTTACTATGGTTATGGGGTTTTTTTATTTAAAAGATATGCTTAGAGAAGATTGAATAGGTCTTGGAAGCTGAGGGAAGATATCCAACACAGTGGTACCTATCTTTAAACAGGAAAAATTACAACACAGATGCTGGCATTGACAGCACTCAAATCAATATTCAGGAAGTATCACACATATAATCACCTGTCAGTGAAAAAGAACCAAGAGAATGTCAAGGAAATGTCATTTCTGCTTTGCTTTTCTCACACACATCTGTTTCTCTCACACATTTACTAAAGGTGAATGCTCAAATATGCATTCACACCAGTTCTTCAAGAGAACATAAAAGGCAGAGAAGACATAATACAAAGGGATGTGCCCTAAAATTGTTACTCATCTTTATCCATTTGTGGAGAGCTGTCCTTTCACAAGGGTTAGCACAGATCTGTGATGGGGTAAAATCCTGGCCTGCTGAAGTCAATAAAAGTTTTGCTATTGATGTCACTGGGTTGGAATTTCTTCTATTATCTTTAGACACCTGGACAGCTGCCTGAACATCTGCTGAGGTTGTCTCTAAAACGTCAAAGTGCAGTTTCTTACAAATGCTCTGATCTGCTGGTGAGGACAACTTCATCCCGTTAAAGAGTACTTACAAATTAAGGGTTCATTACAAGTTGCCATGCCTAACTTGTTTGGTAGATTTATTATGGAGCTCTCTCACTTGAGAAAACATAATCAAATATTTTCTTGCTTCCCAGAACCACATTTTTCCAGACCCACCCCCATCAAAACATGGTGTAGTAAACAATTTTTCCAAGGGTACACAGAAAGCCTGTGGCAAAGCTAAAAATTCAGAGTCCTATGAAATGTGAAATTATTTGAACATATTCTTTTTTTTTTTTTTTAAGTACCAATCAAAAATGAGAATATGAGGGAAAAAAATGAGGGAGGTATATACAGGTAAACTAACATTTTTCAAGTCCAACATTTCCTAGAAGCACAATGAATTAAAGTGCAAGGCAAACACTGTACATGCACAAACATAAGCCAGGTTACTTCCCAATTTATGATCATATATGCATACATCAAAATATTTTGATATCTCTGCTTATACAGGCACAAAGAACAAACGAAGGTCTGCCTATGAATGGCAACATTTATGTGACCATTTATAGCACAGTGACACAAAAAGAACACAAAATCTATATTAAAACAGAAGAGAGTTTAGAGAGATTTCTCTACAGCTGCTAAGTATTAACAATGCTTTTCACATTTCATTTCTGTCTCTCACTTTTTGTATTTAATGTAGTCTTCCTAAGCTTTCCAATTATACAGATTTCCATTTAAATTTGCTATTCTGTGCAAAAAACAAATGCATTTTCTAAAACTGACTGTTTTTATAAAAATGGGGTCATTAGCAGGAACCCAGCCTCACCAGGCTCACTGATGTTAAAAATAAATTAATGGTACAGTCTAAGTTCATTAGTCCAAAGCACAATTGCCTGATATATGCGTGGCATTAAGCACTGGTTGCATGTTCTTGCTATGTTGATGTTCAGGGAGACTTAACAGTACCTGCCTGTCTCAAGAGTATGTGCCCTGAGAAAAGTTTTCATTCTTTTAATATTTCACTTTATCTCCAATCACTTCAAACAACTTGCACTGAGCTAATATGAGTAATTTGACAGAACACTTTCAGAAATACAGCAAGAAACATCCATCCCTGCTACAAGACTATTCAGTGCTTCAGCAGGGCACAAAGCCCCTCCACCTCCCTCCACACCCTTGAAATACCCTTTTCCCCAGACTGTGCAATGCACTTGCTTGAATAAGCACAAGACATCACAACAGCAACAAAATATACAACACTGGTTAAAACTCTGACATTAAGGTTAACCAAGTACATTCAGGGTCTGAAGAAAGATCTTGCCCAAGAAGCGTGGGAGGGGAATAGCTAGGAAGGCCAAGGAACATAAGTTAAAACCTTTTGTAGATGGTCATACTGTCAGTATGTTGGAATCAGACATGTAAAAAAAGATGCATCCAGGTGACTTCCCTGCTCTCAGCATTAAAATGTGGCTCCCAATACGAAGAGTAAGATGTTAGTATTCATTTCATATTATATTGTACATGTACATTGAATTTTTAACTTCAACTTATTTGGACTCCTTTGTTACCTAAATAGGAACAGTTGTTCAAATTTCCCACACATGCAAACTTGACGTTTATATGAGAATGAGTCTCTCCAGGAGTCAGAAACAGAAAATATTCTAATTTAACTAAAAAGAGCTTGCAGTGACAATTCCATGCTGCTATGAGTATATGGACACTTCCACTGAGTGTACTGGGCAATACCTCACATGAGGTAAAACACCCTTGAAAGATTCTGCAGCAATGAGGCCAGAGGTTTTTTTCCTTCTCATAAACCAGATACAGATCACCAAAAGACTGTTTTGGGAAAAAAGATATTAAACAGAGGACTAATACATTAATTTTGCAGAATTTGATGTTAACCAAAAGACTGTGGACTGGGCTGAGGTACAAACTTTCAGCCTGGTAATATTTATAGAGTGAAGTTAATACTTAAAAATACAGTGATAAAATACAAAACACACAAAGCCCATGCAAGGAGACCCTCCAGATAAAGAGGCAGTCCAAGATGGCACATTTTTACTTAAGGTGCTTTTCAAATTTAGTATTTCTCCAATATAATTCTGTCCCCAAGTACTGAGGTCTTGTAATGTCCAAAGCACTTCAAGACAAAATTTACAGCTTCTTGGGAAATGCTGGTGTAAGTATCAACAGCACAGTGCAAGCATTAATACAGAGAAGTGAAATAGTCCTGACCATTTTAAATTCTGATCAAACCTTGGCTGCAAGCTCACTTCCAAAGTGTAATGTAGCAATTTCCTATTAAAATGCCACACTATTAAAGCTGTTTACCAGATTTAGAGAAACCTGATGTATTAGAAAACACAAATAAAATCCCATTATTCTTGCAATGAGTAATTAGCCATATTTTCAGCTTTGCGCCTTCAGCATATGGCTGCCACTGGAAGGTGGAATTCAAGCAAAAGAAAGCAAGACTTTACTTTTGTCCTGTTTAATTTGCCAAGCAATTCTGCTTCTTGTGAATTCAGTAACATACTACAGCCTTCGTGAACAGTAATCATTGGAAGTATTAGGAAACAGAAGCTAAGGATTAACCTTGCATTAAAACTACTGTTGACCTTATAAGAGTGATTATTTATTAGTCTGTGAAAATCATGACATAACCTCACAGCTCATATAACTATTCAGGTGTATTATAAAAATAAATAAATACCATCCTTCTCTCACCACCAACAGCACTACGCTTGAAATCACTTGCACTTGAAGTTTTAATACTGATGTTTAACAGATCAACACAAATACATCATTCAGATTATTGCTAAGATTAAAAGGTTTATCAGTAAATTTAATAATTGCTGCTTGAATAAAAAAAGGCCCACCAAGAAAAAGAAAGACTCTGACTCGCTTTGTATTTAAGCTGAATAAAAAATTTTGTCTAGAACACATAGAGTTAAAAAGCAACTACTTGGTCATACTCAGTTGTTTGTGCAGCACCAAATTTAAATCCAAGAGAGATTATGAGAAAATTTGCTGCAGGCTGTCAGACCTCATTAAGTTAATGGAACTGGTAAATTGGCACATTTCCAGCACATTGTAGAAAGAAAAGCGCTTTCAGCTCAAGAGTGAAGGAGATCTAGTTTCGGTTTGGCAGCTAAAGGAGATTATTAGCCATAAATAATGGCTGCACTGAGATGACTTATATGGGATTGCTTGACCAAAATGAAGTCGAAGAGACAAAAAAACATTAACATTTTGAAACGAATGATACAGTCTCTTTGTTGGATGGAATCTAGAACAGCTTTGTAGACATTTTCCTTTTAAAGCCTTACTATTTACAAAATCATCTAAAAGTCTTTGTAACAAGCTTAGCTACTACTGAACTCATTAACAGAGAGAAAATTCTTCTCTTTGTTGAACCTTTGAATCTTTTTAAAAGATGTTATGAATCAGCGCTTCAGTGGGAGCTGGTGATGTGCTGTGATGTCCTAATATATTAGTTATATTATTATATAACTAATGTTATTTTATTGTATTATTTTGGTCTAAATTACTGTGTCATGTTTTCAGAGGCAGGACAGCAGAAGGGTATCAGTACCCATGCAGGGCATGAAGCAGAAATCAGTGGACTTGGGAGATGTTGGTTTCCTGAGCCACCAGAAAAGACAAAATGCGGAAGAATGTGAAAGAGAGGGAGAGAGAGAGAGAGAGAGAGAGAGAGAGAGAGAGAGGAATTTCTCTTAGGACAATAAGATCTTAATTTTCTTATATTTACATTTCTTGCATATTTCTTACATCAAATTTCTAAACGGTAAACCATCCTAAATGGTGAACTAAAGAAGATGAGATTATCCTCTGAATTTATACCAATAAACCCAAATTCTGGGGCTTACTTAGATACTGAGATCTGTGAAGTTTGAGATTTCAAATATCCCTATGGCCAGGAACTGGTTCTATTCACTTATCTGATTTGAAGTTGACTGGGTATTTTTTCCATTCTTCTATGGTGAGGTTTTTGGAAACAGGTGCTGATTCACAGCACTTACTAAAAAACTGCGCAAAGCCTGATTCCTTCTGCATAAAATGAGAACAGGAATTCTACTGTTTACTTAATTCATTCTTTCTTTGTCCTCTTATTGTCGCTCTGGAACACATTTTGAAGGAAAATGAGGCCAGTTTCTATGTGTATTTTGGCCTTGGCTCCTTTGTCAAGCAGTCAGTTGGTGCAGGGTGCACGTGTGCCCGTGGGCAGGTTTGGTAAGAGCACCTGTCACCTTGCAGACTGGATTAACATCCCATAGACCCCCCTTGTCAGCACTGCACTGGAGTGACATTTACTTCTCAGCAACTCAGTTCCAAATTGAATCCAACCACATTTGCTCATGATACGGCCGATTTCCCCAGGCACAGTGGGTACAGAGGCACTTCAATATCTGTACGTGTCTGCTTTTACTTTAGATTTACTGGTGAGTGACTACTGAATTCTGCCAAAGAAAGTAAACATCAGGGTCCCTCCCTATGAATGAAAGCTTTATTATACTCTAAAAAATTTCTGCACAGAAAAGGCTGCCTCCAACAACCAGCTGAGCTAAACGTGAAAAAACAACAAAAAACCTCCCCCAAAAACATTTATGTGGTAACACACAGTGCTTTCACCAGGGATCTTAGGGAGGAATACATCAGAATGTAGGAACACTAGCCATGTTCTGATGCTGCAGTGCCAGTTTGAAGAGTTAGGCATACTAGAACAACCTTAATTCACTTCATCCCTCACACAGTGGGTAGAAATTCAGCATCTAACACTTACACTCTCTCCCACCCCCAAAATATCCAACCTGAAATCACTTCTTATTTTTAATACTGCTCAAGAGTAGCTTACCTCCTCTAGACAATAAAATTCAGCATATGAGTGTTTCTGCAGGAATACTCACTAGGAAAATTTAGGACTAAGCTACTCTGAAACGGAATACCAGCATTCCTGCATGAAGTCCTCTCTATGAAAGGATAAATGAAAATCAGAGCTAAATAGTTTATCCAAGTGTTCTGTTTGTATAGAAAACTAAATTGACTGTTCCTTTTCTAAGCACAGAGGCCAAAGAGAAGGCATATAGAAATAGCTATCATCTACTCACCTATCCCAAAAAATCTGCTTTGAACACTTAACCCTTTTATCCCCACACACAAAGAAGTGAAGAATGACCACAGTTTCAACTTAATGTTAAATGCCAATTTAATACTTAAACAACTAAGTAATAAAACTGCATGCAAATACAAACAGGTAATTTCTCCTAATGTTTCTTTTAATAATGCAGAAGAAATATTTTTTCACTTGCAACTTTCAAAGCATGCAAATAGACTTAACTCTCTCTCATTACAAGATTATATGCTTTATGTACTACAGATTTATAACCAAATATCTCATTAGTATGGCCAAGAAGTGCAAACAGGATCCTGGTCAGCAAATACACCCCAAGAGACCTGAAGCACTAAGTACCTTCTGATATCATTCTCTAGACACCTAAGGTAAATGAAACCTCAGTGCATTTCAGATTGTGGAGTCCAGTCAATCACATCTTTTAACTGAACTGTTCTGAACCCTTACAGATCAAATATTAAATACAGGCCAATTGCCTAACCAGCTGAATGTTATAAACCTTGACAGGAGTGAGGACCACTCATACTTCTCATGATAAAGTTACATCACTGTTTTACATGGATACTATAAGCCAAAATGTAAACCTACGCCCGAAGGCAGGAGTCTCCTAATGAAGGTAAGGAGTAAAAACAGCACAAGAAAGGAGGGAGCAGAGACAGACAGTTCTTCTCTATGAGGTTGGTGAGACACTGGCACAGGTTGCCCAGAGAAGCTGTGGATGCCCCATTCTTTGAAGTGTTCAGGGCCAGGTTGGATGGGGCTCTGAGCAAGTAGAAGGTGTCCCTGGCCACAGCAGGGGGGCTGAGATGATGTTTAAAGGTCCCTTTCAACCCAAACTATTTTATGACTCAATGACAACTGATTGCTACTTGAGCCAAGGGAAAACAATGATTCTATGATTCTAAGATACTTGAGCACATGAATAGACCTACTAGAAAGAGACTTGGTTATACAGTTCGTTTCTTGGAGGAAATAAGTTTAAAATAGCCTGAATAAAGGGTCCTATTTTGACTGCAAGATATTCCAGAAATACCATAATTCAAAGAAGTAATATTGCTGCTTCAATATGTGCTGGTTTTTTGTAGAGCTGAAAGTGACAGTATACTGAATTTTATAGATCAAACTATAACCTTACATACAGCAGCACTACACACCACAATGTATCCTGTACCTTCCTGCTTGGACTTATTAACAGGGCGTGTTTTGGCCACTTGTCTACTGTAATTACATTGATTTCCATAGAGGTTTCACCCACTTCCAGCTGTTAACGATGAACTTTTTTGTTCTTAATGTACGCCAAACCAGACAGAAGCCAAAATTACTTGTTTGCTATCAGTCTTTTGGGTGCATATCAAGACTGACATGCCAAAGATACAGTCATTAAAGTCCTCATCCTTGTTCATTATGACCATGACAAAGAAACAATAAGATTCTATGGTAAAGTTAGTTTCAAAATGGTCTCATTCAGACACAAATTGCTAATCAATTCTTTTTTATCTGACCTTGAGTATAAATGATACATTGCTTCAAACATACCTGGCTGTACATCTGTAACACTATCTGCATCCTAGAACGCATATGCAGGCTTTAGTTTTCAATCAGTACGAGATATACAATTTTTTTTAAAGCTAAGTGGCTATAAGAAGATGTATTTGGCATGCCTTTCTAGTTTCAGTTTAATTTCAAGTATCTCTAAGCACATACTCCTAACCATTCATTCCTGAAAGGAAGTTCCTTATTTTTAGTTTCTATAAAAGCTCTCCTCCACCTCGCCCAGCTTCTGCAATGCAGTATATGCATCCCTTTGAAAATGTCTGTATTTGTCTGTAATTTATTGTTTTGTATGTATTATTTTTTGTAAATAATTACAATCTTTCACTCTTAGGCTATTAAATGTATATAATATTTATAAAGGATTTTTTTCACTCTGCAGTATTTATGAGTAACTACCTCCTTCACAGAACTCATTCCTGCACAGAACTTAATTTTTGCCATTGAAATTAATTTTTTGAGCTATTCAGGATTAAAGAGAGGTCAATAAACCAATTACTTCGGGCAACGGTGCAAAATCAGTACTAGTAAAGTAATTAATGCCCTTTTCATTGTTTCCACATCATGGTGTGTTAATAAATTGGGCTTTTGTCACTATCCAGTAATTTCTTTACAACAAATTTCTTCATTCCAATCCATCTTTTTTTATGGCTCCCTGTTAATACTTTAAAATACCAGACTAATTAGGTTTGCATTTCAACTGTTAAGTCACAAGCTCCATTTTCACCTCTGTTCAGACTCTCTATTTTCTGATATTCCTAATGAGGCAATACTTTTATTTAAAGGGTGTGATCCTTTAAAGAATTTCTAGTGGCTTATTAGTTATGTGAAGAGGATCTTTCAGGAGTTCCCACGTATATCGCTTAAGCACAGCACAGCGGCACACACATTAGCCATGAACGCAGGCACGCCATTAAATCCAGGACCTCCTATAACCTGCAGTTCATCTTTTTACTGGATCAGTCTGTTTGCCACTGCAGCACTTTAATTACTCCCTTCCCTCGTATGATATTTTGAGTCATTTCATGCATTTGAAACGTGCTCGCTTGGCCATGGCACGAGTTAAGCATCTTCCTTACCACCAGGAAAGGTGAAGACAAAAAGCAGGACTAGGCAATGTCATCACCCAGGATGACTGCTGGACAGAAAAGAGGGCTTTCCCAGTATTTCTACTGGGTTCTGTATCTTCCGAGGATACCATCAGGAAATACACAACTCAGTAAGGAAGCCATGTCACAGACAGCAATTCACCCAAGTATTTCATGGCCACCCACATGAAAAAGGTGCCTCCTCTGTAAAACTCAACTTAATCTCTTTCCTGTCAGGAACAGGAAAATGAGAAAAGACAGTGATTTCTCTTCTGCAATGTGACCTGATGTGAATTTTTATTCTGAAAGGGACAGAAGTTAATAGCTTCAGCATCTTCCTTTGAAAAGGAAATCGCAACAGTAGGAGGAGCCCTTTTGCTGAAAACAACTGCAAAACTAAAAATCTTTTAAGGACATGTTCTTCCTGGGGGGTTAAAAAAAAGAAAATTCTAAATTCTCTCACCAGTAGTAGCTGCTACTACTGAGATTTACAGAGAGAAAAGCAAGGTCAAGCTATGCTGGTTTTGGCTGGTGTAGAGTTAATTTTCTTCATAGTAGCCAATATGGGCTGTGTTTCGGATTTGTGCTGGAAACTGTTGGTAATACAGGGACGTTTTTATTATTGCTGAGCAGGGCTTGCACAGAGCCAAGGCCTTTTTTGCTTCTCAACCCCTCCACCAGTGAGGAGGCTGGAAGAGCTCAAGAAGTTGGGAGGGGACACAGTCAGGACAGTTGACCCAAGGGACATTCCTCACCATATGGCAACAGGCTCAGTTATAAAGCTGGGCAAGAGGAAGGAATGGGGGGATGTTTGGAGTGATGGCGCTTGCCTTCCCCAGTCACTGTTACGTGTGGTGGATCCTGGCTGTGCTGGGCAGGGCTGAACACCTGCCTGCCCTTGGGAAGGGGGGAATCCATTCCTTGCTTTGCTTTGCTTGCACATGGGGCTTTTGCTTTACAAATTAAACTGTCTTTATTCCAACCAACAAGTTTTCCCACTTTTACTGTTCTGATTCTCTCCCGCATCCCACTGTGGAGGAAGTGAAGGAGTGGCTGCGTGAGGTTGGCTACACCCTGGAGGAACGAGAAACCTCGCTTCAAGCAGGGAGCAGGTCAGCTAACCCAACCAGAGAATAACTAAGCTTTCTCCAGTCCCTGAAGAAAACTCAAGGATCTCTGCAATCCAGGCCTGTGGAAGGAAAAGTACTCTCCATGGCAGCATCATAAGCGGAATCAATGGTCAGTATCACTGTACCTCAAATGCTTCTCATGCTTCGGAAATGTGTTTGGAATTAGTCTTCCATCCTCAGATGCTGAGGTCCTACACATTGACATAAGTGCTGTGGTGAGTTAACATACAGGTAACACTGAGATCTGACCACGTACTTCAAACCATTCTGAAGCCAACAAGAATTATGCCTGTACCTTAAATGTAACTTGTGCTTTTCTGGTCCTTCTCTGATTTCTGAGTTGCTTGCGGTGAAGAGGAGGAAGGGGTAAGAGCCAAGCATGCCAAACACAGCCTACATCACCACCTCTGCTTCACTCAGAGGTGAATGAAGTCATTAACTTGAAAATCTGGACTTGGAAGAAGTTTGAAACCACTTACAACCTCCAGAATTCCACCTGGGAGATAATTTGCCAAGGTGCTAAGTGGAGACAGAGCCAAAGTTCCTGGTTCAGCCAACCCAGCTGTATGGCAGGAGCCTCCTGCCAAGAACATGAAGGTACAGAATTGTGAAGTCAGATATAAGACCGAGCAATTCTCACAATCGTACACCCAATTTAAATCCCTACACTGATATTTGTAAAAGGCCTTGAAGATGAAAAGTACTACACACAATAAGCCCTGAGTAAAATCATTAAAACCAACACTTCATGAAAAGAGATTAATTATGCTATTACTGTTTGCACATGTGAATTTTCCATAAAAATAGAAATCTGGGCCCCAGTTCAACCAAGCATTTTAACATATGTCTGACTGTTAAGTACACGCGTAGTCCCATTTCAGTTAATGAGACCATTCCTGCTTAAAAGCTAGGCATGTGCTCCACTACCTGTGGCCATGGCATTAGAGATACAGGCACAAAGAGACAGGTACCACCTCTTTAAGCATCTTGACCTCAGATAGTGACGTGTTTTCTTATCTCAGAAGCATGTAACTACCTAGATAAAAGTTCCTGCCCAGAAATGTGACCTACATGCCTAAAAGTCTGCCACATGGATGTGCCAGCACGTCCTGCTAATGTCCCACAGCTAGGTATCTACAGATCTCTCCAAAGGTGCCTAGTGTTAAGGACATGACTACTTGATGAAACCTTGTCCAGACCTTGGCTTTGAAATGCTACTATTGACTCCTACCACTTGCTGAGCACCTAAAGCCAAATTTCCCTCTTCCTTTTCCCAGCTTTGCATAGTACAAACAAAACCGTATGGAGATGACTCCGGTTCTACAACTGCCCTTAAAGCTTTTACCACTCTATTGAGTTTAAAAGCCACAGAGGGATAGGGTTAAATACCAGTAAAATTCAGAGGAAGAATGAAAATAACAGTGAAAAATTGTTCTCAAGTTTTTCAAATAAAAGATGTCAGCATATCCAATTCTGAGTGAATACTGCTCTTTAAGGAAACTCACAGAAACAAAAAATTCTCCAGACAATGTATTTCAGAAATTTCCATAGCAAATAGTGTTCTTGCAGTTCCTTTATTGTATATCCTTTTTACTGACTGGAAAGCACAGCTACTACTATCTCCACTTACCTCACTTCTTTAGATAGAGGATGAAACATAACAGCGACCAGAACTTTATGCCTTACTTTATAGTTCATGTTTCTGAACATTTATTAATTTTATGCTCTTCATTCTTTAAAGGATTCCTTAGGCTCCTCTTGAACTATTGTCTTTAAAAGTTAATTCCAGGTGGAAAACAAACCACTAAGCAAAAAGAGCTCAAGACTTCTTTTTTCTTTTTTAAACTCTGAACAATGCACAATAACTACCCCTTCCTGTAGTCACAATTATTGCAGAGACCAGAAGGAGGTTCTTCTAATTGATTTCTATGCAATTTCCATCTTGAGAAAGAGACCTTACAACTGAATTTTCCTTCCTGGAATGGCTTATGGATTAGGTACTGGCACATGGACTCATTAAAAGAGAATCAAAGGAAATTTCTCAGAAAAAGAGACCCCTCTCTTCCCTGTTTTAGTAATGCATGTATTATTTTGCGATACACAAAAACTCTCAGACACCTATTAGTCCATCTACTGAAGTAGATACTCTATTCCTAGAGATTAAATACATTCTATATTTTCAGATCAATATAGCAGCAATTTTTTCAGTGTAAATAAAACCTATACCAATATTGAAATGTAGAAGTCAGAACTCTTCTTTACTGCTTGAAGAATATCTGTTTTGCTTTGCAAGTACTCATCAAGTGACGCAACTGAGAGCACCTAAAAACCTTCAAGAAATAACAATAGAGGAAAGAGGGCAATTCTGGATTCTGGCAGACAGAGAATATCTTTTCAGGTACAGAAACTTTGCACCTGGTGCCCTCTTTAAAAAAAAAAAGGTAATTTATTTGGAAATGAACACCACTTTGAAAGAAAAAACTAGATAAAATGAATACTAGAGAGAAAGCAAATCACTAATCTTTTTGGAATAAGAACAATAGGTCTCTTTAATTACAGATATTTTATACAGAACTTAATCAAATGCTATGTAATGTAAAAAAGAGTGAAGTACAGAAACTAGCAGGAAACTCGTGAATGCTGCATTTAACAGCCACGTGAAATACCTTTATTACTCGACGTCCCCTTGCATAAAACCCACTGGTTTTTCTTCCTACATGTAATAATATCCACTTGCTAATTTACTCTGTTTAGACATTCTCTTACATGCACACACACAAAAACACACATGTGTAGATACACTCCTTATAGCCAGCGCTGTGAGAACTCTCCATCTGGTCTGCAAACTGTAGAATTTCCTTTCCCATCTATCTCAGAAATATAGTCCCATGACCCACGGGTCACCATCTGCTCAGTTACACTGGCACAATGCCTAGTATGCTTGAGGTAATGCCACCATCCTTTCCTCCAATTGTAAACTCCCAACAAGGCAGACATCTACCATAATGTTTGCACACAATGAGGCAGCTCCCAGTGAGATTATAGTTAAGACACCACAGAAATTCCCTTCATCTACAGTAGCCTAGGATGTGGGAATGACCAAAGACACATGCAGTCTCTCTTGATCAAAGGTCATTCTAAGGAACAAAGCAGTCAGTGCTGATGTGTCCAAGATAGCATAATATAACACACACACATAATTGTGTCCAGCATGTGTGGTTCCCCCCCAGTTCCTCTCTTAATGATCTTTGCTTCACTCAGTATTCATTTGCGTACAATCTCCTATTCTCAGGATGCCCTAGAGCAGAACAAATTATACTAAACATAAGTGAAATCAAACAAAGTTTTCATTGAGTACCATTCATAACATTTACAAACAAGTCTCTTGTGTTAAGTTTCTCAGAAATAATTGGCAGGTTCAGTTTTACACCACTAGATTTTCTTCTTTTTTTTTAATTTTTTTTTGGTTGTTGTTTTTAAAGGTGTACCTATAATAAAGTAACAAAGGAAATCTCACGTGACTTATTTATTAAGAATAAAGGTCACAGAAAATGAAAAAAATTTTTGTATCATAAAAATCGGTAGATAGGAACAAATATAAAATTTAACCAAATTAGAACGTATGTGTGGAAAGAAGTTCTCACTTTTTTTCAAGTGTTATTATATATTAAAAAACCCCTTAGGAATGGATGTACTCTGGCTTATGCAGCAGACATTACAGGTGAAAGTATTCTTTTACAGTGCTCCAGTAGTTTAAGTACAGAGTAACAGAAAAGCACATTTGAAATTTACCTCTCTGTTGTACTTTCCTTTTCAGTCCCACTACAAGGAAACACTCCATCAATTTTTGTTACACACTTCTCTGTGCCTCACTAGCTAGCAAGTGTTCTGAAGCAACAAGCCAAAAGCCCACTGGCAGAACAAAACCAAAACAGGCCTTTTTCTACAAACTGGTGCCATTTGTAGCATGTGCTTCTCCCTAAGCCATCATTTCAACTTCATTACTCAACTGCCTAACACTTTATTCAGGTAACATTACACTGGAAGAGTAATTTCAGCAACATTATGCTTATTAATCTTAAAAAATGCCAAAGCTAAAAATAAAATGCAAACAGTGTGAGAATCCAGGCAGGGTTACGACAGTATTTCTCAAGGGATCAAAATGTCATTACGTTCACTCCTTAGAGGGAATTTTCTCCTCCACCCCTCAATCTTGCAAGAGGAGAGGTCAGACCTCTGGCAGGCTGTGTGTGTGCTCATGGGCCAACATAGGTGTTTTCCTCAGTACCACTACACACACTGATGGGGATGAGGCAAAGCCCCATGGGTTTTTGCCTGAATTCAGCACACACAACTCAAGCGCGTTTGGGTGAAAAGAAATGCACATTGAGGAGATTGCTAGCAACTCTCTTCCTTTTTAACTGTAGGAAAATGATCTTGTCATCAGAACAATACAGAAACTCCGGTCCTTCTTGAAGCATTCCTTGACAGCACTAAAAAGTAGCATCAGTGATTTAACCCATGCTTATCCACATCTCACAGAGGAAAACACCTTCTTTCTTTCTTTCTAACTGGGACTTAGACAGAGAAAGCAACTTAAAGTTGCACTGTCAGATGAGGCTCCTGGGATTCATGGCATGTTCATCTCCGGGAGGTAGATTCCAGCTTGTGGCACAGTGCACAAAGCTGCCTACAATAACCTGTTTCTAAGCAAGGTGAGTACTAATTAGATTGACTACTTTTGATAACCCAACTAAATATGCACTAACTTGGTGTCTTAATGTCTTCAAAATGATCTAAATTCAGAAGAAGCAGAAACAAAGATTATTAGGGAGAGCTGGAGCTGGCGATGGTAAGGATGTGTGTGTCATTTCTACATACACATATATGAGAATCATCAAACATCAAGGAATGGGGAAGAATTTTCTTAGCTGGAAAACAGCTGTAAGGAAATCACTTGACTCCTAGAACCTTTTTCTTTTTCTGTATTTGGAGGTAACTCTTGATTTTGCTGTTTAAGATCCATATTATTTCTCAGCCTCTGGTAGTGCTCCTGCATGTGACCAGACTATATTTTCTTTTCTTTGTGCTAATTTGCAAATTCTCCTTACTAAATTTTAAATTAAGGGATGGTTATGGCAATGACTGGCTGCAATTTTCCTGATTGTTTCCTGCACTGATATTTAATATTCAACATCCAGCTGTCAGAAAACATAATAGGAAAACAGTCTGAGTAGATACAACCAAGGACTTCACATGGGATATAAAATATCTTGGATACACTCCTGTGTGTCTCAGGATAAAAGCATACTGTAACCATATTAACATTAAGCAGGTATTCACAGCAATTTCTATAGGAAATTAACTTGGAAAAACTGAAATTGCATGGTAAGGTTGTGACAAACCCTCTGAGAAGAACTGGGAAGGAACCAGACATTTACTTCAGAGCGTGACATGGATCTGCATTCTTGCATATGTGCTGGTTCCACACCACGCTCCCTGCCCCAGGGGACATTGTGACTTGACCTTGCTGTGCATTTCTCTGAAACAAGTTTGTTACAGAATTAACTGGTTAAAAGAAAGGTGATCATACAGAGCAGAAAGCGGGTTGAAAGATGAATTTTATTTTTTCCTGGCTCAGTGTGTTTATTTTTTTGCCTTGGTTAGACCATTCCAGTAATGTCGTTGGAATATAAATGTAATCCACAAGTATGAGACTAGACTGAGTGCTGATTAATTTAAGTGTCTTAAATCCACAGCTTCGTGTATGAGCTAAGCTTGGGTCAGAAATGCCAAATTAAATAGTGGCACAACTCTTAAGAAATAACTTGTGACTTGGACAATCCATAAGGAATCAATAACAAATTAAAACCAGTCAGTAGCAGTGAACTGAATAAATGAGTCATTCTTCCCAAAACAAACCTAATAGTAAAGTTCATTTGTCTATCAGGAAATTAGTGCTGTATTTTTGAAAGGTGCTAAATTACTTTTTAGAGATATCATAAAGCTGATATTGAAAACCAGAACAGTTAAAAGGCGGCTTTCCAAAATACTTCACTCTTTCTTAATAGGTAAAAGTACCATGTTTGTGCTTAGTATTTCAGTCTTCACAAACAGGTAGAAAATCCTTTTGTTTCACTTTTGAAATGTTTACACAGCACAGGTTTCCCAAAACACCTTCTGGAAAAGTTTCTAAAGGATTTGGGAAAGATTATAAAATAATGTTATTCAAGATTAGTTCAGAAGCAGTAACTAAGCCCAGAACAGCACTGGAAAATGGGCAAAACGTAAAAGATTTGTTATGTAGTGTTAGTTAAAAATATAGTTTCATAAGCATCAGAGCTAACAATTTTGAAATTTTCCAGGAATTCTAGGAATTGTGACTAAGTATGAAATTGTTGTTCAGACTTAGGACTTCGGTATTGGCTTATTCCATGTCAAAATAACATTTAAGTTATTTTAAATGCATACATATTCAAAAGGCTGGTAGCATGAAAAAAAGATCAAAGACTTAATTATTTAAAGAATTATTAAAGGATTTTAACAGCAAGCCTGCGCTAACAAACTGTGCCTTAATTGAGATTAGTTGTATTCTCCCTTTGCAAAAAATTCTGATTCATGCATCTAAAAACACCTTTCACAATTAAAAAATCTCTTGGTTTGCTGGCAATAAGGTTACTAGGAATCATTCAGTGAGCTTTGAGCCAGATCCTAACTCCTGAATTATATTTCAAGTATGGTAATGGATTAAGCAAAACCTTTTCTTATTCTGTCAAAAGACCAGTTCATGTAAAACTGACCAAGAACTTCTATTCTATTGGATGTTTAAGTATTTCCTCATATCCTTTCATGGTATTACACCTAGAGAACAACCTATTTGCTCTACCACAACTGTTAAGAGCTGGGCAGGTGGATGCAACCAAAGATCCAGCCCCAGTGCTCAATCCCCAGCACAAAAATGCCAAGCTATTCAGCAATTAGCATCATGAAATATGCTGCAAAGTGTCTCATTATGCAACCACTGGCTTTTCCCTCCAACACCCCAGTCTATTTCTTCTTACTATAGCCTGAGAAGATTCTAAATATGTTTACACAAAAGAATTTGCTCAGTAGAAAACACTGGCTTTCCAATGCTATATTTTTTTCTCCCAGTACTCCATTGAAAACTTTCTATAAATAATATTTTCCTCCAATTAACATGTGTTATAAGACCAGCAGAAAGATCATAAATTATTGTTGCTGTAGGCTTTTCAGTGTAATTTATTACTGAAAAGTCATGAGCACTGCTTTGGAAAGGCCAGCCTGTGAATCTGTAAACCTAGGAAATTAAGAACTAAGCTGGTCTCTTTACCCTGAGGTCAATTAGAAATGACACCAGCAGACTTCTTGGTGACCTGGGGAGATTTATAGCTTACCATGCTAGGCCTGTGGTTCAGCCAGAAGATTAAGATCAGAACAGCACCTGGAAGACTGTCATCAGTTAAGACAGGCTGGACCAATGGCTCCAGGCTAAAATGTGCACAGGAAAAGAGGTCATGTCAAGTAGCCTTTGTTTTTACCAGGGCTAAGGCACATGTGGAAGGGTTTGAGAGAGAGCTGGCCTAACAAAGGTCTAACTTAGGGGCATTGGACTGTCTTGTAACAGGAACAAAGGCAGCAAGTTGTCAAGGCACTCTGACTTCTCTCATTACTAAAAGTCACCTCCAAAGATATTTGCTACTTGACGAGGCTTCGTGTGATTTGCAGATCTTGTTCTTTACTGCTTTTCCTTTGTTATTTTTACAAGTGCAACCATTAGCTACAGAATGCCTCACATCATAAACTCTCACGATTTAGGAAAAAAATTTGATCACTCTGCTGTGTGAATCTTATAAGAAAACAAAAATGGCTGTGTCTTTTAGCCACTCATAAATATTTTATAATTTGGTAAGAACAATAGCCTACAAGGTCGAAGTTCAGGTCTGTAGTAGTCAACAAGATCCTTGCAAGACAATAAAAGGGAAAGCTAGCCTTTGTTTTAGAACAACTTTGGAAACAACTTCACCAAGGCAGTGGAAGCTTTCAGACTTTCCATTGTATTCAAGTCATTTGTGCAAGTTGCCCTTATTACAGCTTTTGATAAATGATGTTTGCAGTGGAAAAGTTGTTTAGGGTTTCTGAGCATTGTGAGCATTTAGATCCATGTCAGGTACTCAACAGGATGTATGGAAGAGCACACAGCTCAGAAAGCAATTGTCATTTTCTCAAGTAACCACCATTCAGGCTCAAAGAAGTATTTCCTAATTTCTTCTACTGCATGTAGGTCCAGGTTGGAGGACAATTAGATAAGAGGAGAACAGATCATAGTCTTTGGGTTCTCAGTGACACATGGTCTTTAAAATGGGAATAAAAGAGACATCTATCTCAGTGTTGCAAGGCCTTATTAATGCTCAGAATCCTATTTATAAGCTGGGTAACTGAAACTCCTGGACAAGTCACTACTGACATTTGTTACTTCTGAGACCTCAGTACAAAAGGGAAGTTGTCTCCATTTTTCTTCTATCTTTCACAGTATAAAATTAAGCCAAAAAAAATTCCAAAAGTGGCATAGCTGAGGATTTACTAACCCAGCCATGGTGTTTCTCAGTTTGTTATCCTTTGTTGGTCTATAAAGTCACAGGCAATAACTCTAGATGTGAATCTGAACATTAAGACATATTACTTATCTACCAGATTAAAACACATCTTACAACACATCATGTGCCCAGAAAATGAACCCCAACCTTCTATATCCAGCTTCAGCTTTGTAGATGTCCATTCACAGCCTGCCATTTTTTGTGCACAAAGTTTCTCATTTCTGCTTCAAAACTTGAGGTTCTTTGGGGTCTCTTTGATGTCCTTAGAATCAAAGAATAGTTTGCTCAATTAAAAAAACCTGAGAGGCTTTCCTACCCTTCCCTCACCTTCTCTCTTGGAAGGAGAGCCAGTGCATGCCACAAAATACTTAAGATCAACCTAAGCACTGCAAAGCACTGGCATTTTGAAATGGGCGTCTGACAAGTCTCTCTAAGGTTCCATACATGCAAATGAATGTCCTATTTATAGAAATAATACTAAATAACCACCTGTTTATTATTTATTACTATTTAGAACTGACTGAGAGGAAAAAACACACTGGAAAAGTCAAGAAAAATGCAGGTGTGACAGTGTGAGCAGGCTCCAAGTGTTTATATGCAGTAGCTTTTCCAGCTGTTTAATTAGACAAACATCTGATAACAATTCTGGAATACCAGACACAAGCACAGAGTGTAGGGCTTTTCTTGTTGTTTATTTGCATCAACTGAGACCATCACAAGTCTC
Organism: Corvus hawaiiensis; assembly: GCF_020740725.1. Classification (NCBI taxonomy): domain Eukaryota; kingdom Metazoa; phylum Chordata; class Aves; order Passeriformes; family Corvidae; genus Corvus; species Corvus hawaiiensis. Next base: position 48,955,018 of record NC_063218.1, on the reverse strand, counting down.
TTCCGCCCATCTTTACAATGATCTGTTCAATATGGACTTAAACTGCACACAGAATATTACTTTTTCCACAAAACTTGATGTTCCTCACAGGGTATTAAATCCCTCCTCAGTAACCACAGTCAGTATAAAGTTTAAATGTTTATAAATGTTTCAAGCTGTCACATCTTTGTCCTCCATGAGATTGGAGAAGGAATAAAATCAAACAGCTGTTCTCCTCAGGCAACTTTTCCCAAGTGATGCAGTCCAGAGACTGGCTTGTTGGCATTTGTTATGATAATCAACTTTCCATAGCTTTTACCAAGGCATAATCCTTAGTATATGTTTAACCAATGCAGATAGATTTTCAAGTCATACAACATAAAACAAGTGCACAGGGTGTTATGCATCATCAAGAACACAGTGGATAATGTTCAGTTATCCACTTCTTTTCTACTCCAATTCCATCCCCTTGGATGCTCTCAGCTCTTATTTGAATGACCCCAGTGTTTCAGTCTTAATAACCTTCACAGCAGTCCATTCCAAACATTTATTACTCCTGGGTTAAAAAGCATTGCTCAGCTACATCTGTTCTTAATTTGATTTTGCAGAAGTTTTTTTTCTTCTTTTTTTTTTTTCAAATGCACTATTTCCAATGGAAAAAAATATACCTAAAAGCTCTACTTAGGGAAAAAACTACACAGTATGTAGGAGGGTGTGGCAAGCATGCCTTTTGTCAGAAAGCTGAATTAATGGACACTGGCTAATATTTAGAGCTTGTGGGCTTTCTTGCCACAGAAAAATCTGTCATTTTTGGGAACATCCTTCACTCAAAATTTGAAATATATATACACACACAAAGGAAAAAGTTCCTGCTGGGAATCCCACTGTTACTCTTATGTAAGCATGTGATGAACAAGGTATCTTGGACACATTCAGCTCTTTTTCCTTCCACACATACCACAGACAGCATGTGGCAGACAGGCCCAGTACTGCACAGATACCAGGGTAGGCAGGGATCCTGCAGCTCCAACCACTGTGGGCTTCAGGCAGCTACACAGGACATTAGCAATGCTGGGAAACCTGAGGAAAATTAATTTCTGTGAAGCTGCATTAATAAAACTGTCCTGTGCTGTGATATCCCAAATGTGGTTTGTATAGGCCAGCTTTGCTCATACTTTCTCTTTTGATGCACAAGCTGTGCTCATCGCTGTCTTGGGGATTGGACAAGTCTGATCAACTCAAGAGGGCTGTGAATCCTAGAATGGCCTGGGCTGGAAGGGACCATAAAAAACATCTGGTTCCAACCCCCTGCCATGGGCAGGGACACCTTCCACTGAACCAGGTTACTCAGAGCCCCATCCAATTTAGCCTTGAACACTTCCAGGGATGGGGCATCCACAACTTCTGCAGGCAACCTGTGCCAGTGCCTCACCACCCTCACAGTAAAGAATTCTTTCCTAATATCTACTCTAAACCTAAACATTCTCTTTTAGTTTGAAGCCATCCCCCCTTGTCCTGTCACTATATGCTCTTGTAAATAGTCTCTCTCCATCTTTTCTGTAAGGTCCCTTCAGGTCTGGAAGGCCACAATTAGGTCCCCCAAAGCCTTCTCTTTTCCAGACAGGACAGTGACAACTCTCTCAGCCTTTCCTCATAGGAGAGGTGCTCCATCCCTCTAACAAACTTGGTGGCCCCCTCTGGACTCACTCCAGCAGGTCCATGCCCTTCCTGTGCTGGGACCCCAGAGCTGGATGCAGTGCTCCAGGGGGGGTCTCAGCAGAGCAGAGGGACAGAATCCACTCCCTAGACTTGCTGCCCACACCTTTTTAGATGCAGCCCAGGATGCCACTGGATTTCTGGGAGGCAAATGCACATTGCTGGGTGATGTCCAGTGCTCCTTTGCTCATGGGTTGTCTGCAATTAGATGGGGTTGTTTTTTGGTGTGGGCAGGACTGCATCAAAGACAACCATTGGACATTTTCACACGTTGAGAGATGTAAGTTAAGAAAACTGCTCCTAGCATGCTCCTCCTGATAATATGGGTTGAGGGGGAAAAAACCAAAAATCAAATACAAAACTCCTGCTAAGCTCCCAAGCAAAACCAGAAGAGTCACACAGGCATATTTTCTATTCCATTTCACATATCGTGATTAGCAACAGCTTCTGCTTTCCTCTGAGGCACTCCTTGAGGGACCACTTTTCCATGCTTCACAGAGCAAAGACGACTCTGCCCCACCGAGAGGTAACTTTCATAAAGCTCACATCAATCGACAGCAGCAGCAGCAGCAAAGCAAACCATGCTCCATCTTGCTTCAGTGCCCTTCTGGCACTGCTCTGACTGCAGCTCAGACAGTAAACAGTAGTGTGTTTGTGTGCAAATAGCATTCTCCTGAATGATGTCTGCACCTGTGTAAACTGACATCACTATCTTTTTTTCAAATTCAGTTTATTTAAGGAGTTCACAAGAGACACCTGTTCCATGCACAGGCACAAATGACATTCAGTGAGCTGAAAAAAAGAGTGTGTGTGTGTGAGGAGGTGCTGGGGGGTGAAGGGCAAAAGCGACTTGCAGGGCTGTATCCACAAGCGTGTTTGTATCTCCTGGTCCTACAACAAACAGCTGTTCCTGCTTTCATTTCTGGCCTTCCTGGTCCAAGCTGGTATTAGCAAAAGAAAATACAACTAACATTGAATTTTCAATACTGGCTTATTAAAGAGAGAACCTAAGTAAATACTGGGGAGGAATAAAAGAGAAGGGCTGGAGCAAGCAAAAAAAAAAACAACCTGGTCCCTGCCTCATCTCTGAGAACGGCACCCAAACACTATAAAATCAAGGTGGCAAAAGATTTAGCCTAAAAGCTTATACAGGAGCTTCTACGGCATTTTCCTGCTTAGCTCTCAGCCTTTTAAGGCTGGCACAGGGCTGTCTTTGGGGTGTTTTGGTTTGGGTTTTTTTTATGCATTTTAGTTCTGGTTTTTTTTCTTTAAGAAAGGGCATAGTAGGCTTTGAAGGTTGTTCTGTAAGGATACCGCTCCTGTTTGGGACATCTGCCCCACATACAATAAAACACAACAAGCCTATTTCTACCTTAGAGGGAATGGTGAGACAGAAGGTGCTCACATCCTATCTGACTGAAAGCATTTTAAAGAAACCTATATTGATATTCACTTGCCAACTGGCACATTCTCTCTTACTGAAGTAACAGTTTCAAAAGGATTAGAAATGCATTTCTGAAACTCACTGTTTCAGTAATGTAATGTTGCTTTAATATAAAGAAAGCTATTTTGAGGAAAGTTGGATGGCAAGGACAAAGACTTCCCAGCTTCTCTTATCTCAGTGGGTAAGAGCCAGGGACCACTGCTGCAGGAGTGCAGTGAACACCCCCATAGAGAAACTTAAGCGTCAGACAGACAACCAGAAGTACTACGGCAAAAAATAATTAAAACTTAAACTTAGCAAGCTGGAACAAGACAACAGAATGCTGGAAATCAATGATTTTGAAACACATCACGATTTTGACAACTAATATAAGACCCACAAAGTAGCAGAGCTTGATTTTCTGTGTACAGCCATTATAACACACCTGTCACAACAGTCAAATTTTGGGGAGAAAATGAATTCATGGCTTTAGACAAAAGAAGCCTCCCTGCCTAAAGAACAGCCTTGCTCATTTCAGTGAAATAAAGATGGAAACCAGATTTTCACCGTATCATGACTGTGCATCCCTAAAACACCAAAAACTTTTGTCTTTCCTCTATCAACAAATTGCACATTTCATATCAACACTTCAAAATTTTTCAAAAATTAACTTAGAGAATATCATCACCTTAAGTAGGGCAAATGCAACAAAAGATAACCAGAAGTTTGTTTTAAAGGCGATCAAATGTACCTATTTTAATCAGAAAAGCACACAAGACCTTACACCTCATTAACTCTCTACTACATCCCTTCTTTGCTGATAAAAAGTGTTTTCCTGAGCAAAACTTCACTAGTGTTTAAACACTGAGTTTTACTTCAGTGGAATTTGAATCTTCTAATTTTACAAGCAATTTTCAGCCGGGATTAACGACTCATATCTTCTTGATGTTTCAGTATCACTCCAGTGTCACACCCTAGACCTTTCCAGAGACTCATAAACCTCGGTGCTGCTCCCAATCCCAATCCACCAGTCTCCATGTCAATAATGATGGGAGGCAGACACACAGCTACTTCTTAATCCCTGGGAAGACTACATGATAAAAACAGTGACACAGAAAACACTGAGGTTTAATGGAGAAGACCCTCAAATAACTTCATAGCATTATAGAGGTGCTAAAAAAATAAGCATAAACATGTAAGTGTGAAGCATGTTTTTTTCACAGAACCACAGAATAGCTGAGGCGGGAAGGGATCTTTGGGGAATTTTCTAGTCTAACCTTGCTGCTCAAAGCTGGGCCAGCTGGAGGGTTTTGAATAGCTCTAAGGAGGGAGACTCTCACAACCAGCCTGGGTAATCACTCTGTGTTTGAGCAAGTAAAAGTATTTTTTCTTATGTTTCAACAAAATTTTCTGTCTTCCTGACAATTATTTATGGCCATAAAAATAGAACAAAATATAGTAGAGCAGGGCAATTGTTCTGTGTGAAAAAAAAATAACCCCTTGTAATTTGTCTATAGGTCTGTGCCGACAGCATTTAACTGCAATACCAACATGCAACTTAAGTAAGAGTCTGGAACCAACAATTCACTCACAACTTCTATGTTACTGAGCAGTTTATAGCAGAGAAAAAGCCCAAGCAGACTAACTGCTTTTTATTCTAGGCCTCCATTCTCAATGACACAGCTCTTTCTGCATGCTATATTCAGCTGGCTGTAGATGCTCCTGGAAATTGAAAACAAAGTTCTTTTCCTTTGTGGCAAAGTCAAGACTTTGACACTTTTGCAGTAATTTGATTTTATTTAGATTTTTTTTTTTTTAACATGCAGAATTGCCAAAGTCAAGTCCAGTTCTACAGAAACTGCCCATCTCCCTCCTGAGGATATTCAATTCTCTGAGATGGCAGTTTGGGAACACCATGATTCTTAGCACTCTCGTCTCTCTATTTCACCCACAAACCCTTTTGTGCCCTGTCAATTTGAACAGAGTTTATTGGGAAGTTCAATCTAACACAGATGTTTGCTGACAGAAATTTTACAGGTGATGACAACACTCCATTAACTCAGTGTGTATGATGCTAGTTTTTGTGCGTCTCTGAGAAATCTTATTGTACGCTCCTGACCCTGTATCCTCATCTACTGCTGTGCAAGGCCTTTCTGCTGAAGCAAAACACAAAAACAATGTTTGTATTAGTTACAGGGATTTACTTACCCATATATTTCTTCTTAGAGTGTGAAACAGACATGTTATGTGACGGTTTGTGAAATAAACTGCTAGTCTGACAGCCAGATTAAACATAAGAGCACTTGTATGCTTATAGATGCAGAACTAGACAGCTGGAGAGGACTTACAAAATCACTTAAGCAAGCCAGGGTCCTAAGTTTTCTCTGGTATTTCCCAGATACAATCAGCTTTAGAGTGACTCTGCATGACAGTTTGGTCTTACCTTGTATTTTGTGACTGTAACAGTGAGGCTAAAGAAGGCAGCAACTTGTTAGTAAGGGAATTCAGATCTGGGGCTGGACCAGCCCCCCAGTACCTGCTCTGCCCAAAGATTTAGGCTGTAAGGTGCATGCAGCACTTTTTAACACAAAAGCCTCCTTTCTTAACTATCTCAATTCAGCTTGATAAATTAAAAATGTTTATTGCTAAACTGTCTGAACTATTATGGCCTATTTTTGTCTAATGTGAGGAACATACGCCTAATTCCAAAACCAACACAGTTACTTCTCTTGCATGGCACATCCTCTCTATCACAGTATGTTCCTATTCCTATTCCTCCTCCTCCTTCATCTCCCTCTGAAATTTCCTTATCACTGCAACAAGACACAGCATACTACGATCGGGTAATGGCACTTTGATTGCTCGTGGGACAAGGCCAGACAGCTCCTAAGGCAAGTCATTATGAGACTGCAATACACACCAAGGCAAGTTTCACTGATGAAATGGATGATGGAAAGCAACACAGTGAAATGAAAGCAGAGACACTAATTTAAAGCTGTCATGTGAGGCAGCCAGGAATCCTGCAGTGCGCAAGAGAACATGCTTCTCACTGTGGCTTGGAACCCTTAAACACAGGGATGGCGAGGCAGAAGAAATAGTGAGAAATCACCCTTATCCCCTTAAAATAAAAGGTCTACCAACCACGCATTCACCTCAGTCTCATGGAAGTGGAGTTCAAGAAATGCAGCTTCTTGAAGAGTATTAATCCCCCCCCCAAAACAACAAAAGGTGCAGGAAATTCAGGTTCTGATGAACATAAATCTTGGTTCTAAATAGAGCGCACCTGCTTAATGGTTTAAGGTTTAACTTTCACTGAAAATTTCCTTGATTAAACATTATTTAATTTATTTTAAATTTCATTATAGTATTTCAAGGGTGCAACATTATAAATATCGTTTATTGACCATTATCCTCTCACACGAAGACAGAAGTTCTTCAATATACACAAACAGATTCTCTCACAACTCTTTCATAATTTCAAAAATTACATGTCAGTTATGAAAAAAAATTGCTTCACATGCCTGGAAAAGGTCAAATAACTTGCTCTCACACCAAGCTCTTTTCCTCCAGTCACTACAAATTCAGTAAATCAAAGTTGATGGAAAACTCTCAGAAGAAGAAATCCTAGTTCCTATTCTTTACCTAAGTGTGATGACACTTGCAGGATTTTTTAAACCTTGACAGTGATGTGACAAGAAACCTGGCAACTCACACTCATGTTCTGCCCTTCCTCCAGGCTTGCTGTAGTAGAAATTTTTTTTATGAATAAATCCCCACTAAAATATCTCTAGTAACCCCTGATTTCAGAATTAGATCTTTAGGGGGGGAAGAAAAAAAAAAAAGGTGAAAATTATCAATAAAATAAGAAGAACTGGAAGTTCCGTTTCTAAACATGTGCAGGTCACTTTTTGGATCCAACTATTGAGAATGCAGACATGCAACATGTGAGAATTTACTTGGCAAGGAAGACTCCATGTATCAATTAACAATTTTGCACCTCTTAAGTGGTAAACATAGCGGTCATTTCACAATTCCTAACTCACTATGACTGCCCCATTTAAATTAAATATATCCCCAAATCCTGCCTCAGGAAATAAGTTGTGAGTTCAGTTAGTTTCTGAACAGCTTAAATATATCATTAGTATGAAAATGATCCCCTTTTACGAGGTGCTGTTATTTCATAGGATATACTCAATGTTTGGGAATGTGTACATCATATACTGAAATTATGTACAACCTATAATGAAACACATATAAAATTGCAGTAGCACCAGGAGCACCACCACTGTAGTTAAGATTCTGACAGACTCTCCTTTATAAACTTATATTTTAATCATACAGAATTTTAAGATGAAATCTGAGAAAAACCACCAAACCAAACCCAAACCTTTGGAGGACACAAGCTACAATTTGTGTTTTCTTCACACAGAAGAAAAGAAATGGAAACAAAATACATAGCCTTATTCTAAGATGCAATTCCTTTGCAGATTAGATTTCCCGTTGCTGGATTTGAAGGGGGGGGGGGGGAAAGGGGGGGGGGAAGAGATTAAATTTCTTGGTCCCTTCCTCCCCTTGCCCACTGCCATCAGTGAAACTCAGCAAATTTACCATCTGCCATAAACAAAAGCCTGGTTGTTGCTGTGCTTCCTTGAGAGAAGACCTTGTAGGTAAGCGTGACTATAATTCCCTATAACTCAAAAAGCAAAAGTTTAATGTTTCTGTGCTTCAGTAGATCAGGTGAGATAAGCAATTCAATCAACCAAAAGAATGGTTATGAATATTCTTAAATTGATGAGGGCAGGGTATGTGTACAAGTATAAAAATAAAAATCACAGCACATATACATCCTAAAATTGAAGATTCTGAGTAACTATTTGATTAATTATACTAATTTCTAAATGCATATTTCTATGAGCAAAAGCAGGATGCTAAGTACATAATCTAAGGTGGGGAAGGACAAAGAATGTTTAGAAGGTGTCTGCATGCCTGCAGGTATAGATGTTTCTCCTTTCACAGCACCATCACACACCCATCTGCCCCATTATTTTCAAAGACACCTTAACCAAATCATATAGAGGTTGCATCCTATAATGCTAGCACAAAAGTTAACTCAGAAAATAAGCAACTACTTTGGGAAAATGATAGACAATCTGTTGGGAAAAGGTTAGTGAAAAATAACTCCAAAGAAGATTTTTGTGCATTGACTTCAATAAATGCATTTTCTCCAGAAACATGTAACCTGAAAAAACCCACTCTTGCTTGTCTGATGTCAAAACCAAAACTATTTATGCCTTATACATTGGAGAAATTGTTCATGCCTACGTAAAGATTGCCCACATGGTGTTTCCAAGGTCAGTAATTTGCATGGAATTTGCATCAGAACTGAACAATGCCTGTGGCAAAAAGAGACTGCTTTTCCCCTATTTTATGAGGAAGTTACAATATTCAAAATATTTTTTTCCAAGTTGAGCCAAAGAGATTTTACACCATCCTGTTCCAGATAACACTTCTGTGGATTTTATAGGAATCTGCTTATGTACCACGGCGGCAGGCATATGTCTCACAAACTCCAGGGCTTCACGTCAGGATTTGGTAAGAAGTTAGGCAGCAGAATCACATTCCATCTACTCATATATTTTTCAAGAACCAGATTTTCTGTCTTCTACTCAACCAGAAATCAGCCATCAGGGACAAAGGCCCGCAATTAAGAAACCTCTTAAAGTCCTACCATGTATACAAAAGCAAGTATGTGCTTAAACCTTTTGCTGAACCAGCTGAGTGGAGTCAAGCAGGAGACACTGCATTTACATAGCAAGAACTCTCCTAAGAGCAAGACCTACATTGCTCATTTACTCAAGAAGTTTACTAAAATGTATTTACCCATATGAGCCACAAAGTGAAATACTTAATGTACTTTCTAATTCAAAACAGGAGCAATCTACAAGTCTTAAAATTTGGGGAGAGGGAGAGTCTAGCCTCACGTGTTGTAAACAATTAGATTATTTTCAGAAAAAGAGTACCTTTCAAAATTAGACCTATGTTATATCACCCTTCCTCAGTAACAATCCTAATTTTAATAATTTGTTCTTACAAAATGTTCTGTAATAGAAATTCATATTTCCAAATATAAATCCCTACTTGTCTTGCCCATTTATAAGCTGATTTTCAGAGACTTGAAATGAAAAATGCTAAATAATTACATGCCACCTAGAAACATATTTGAAGTGTTGAATTAAACCATGTTACACTCTGACGTAAAGTTGCTTACAAGACTCAGAAGATTTCCAGAATCTGGATGCTAGTGTTTTTTCCCAACTGTTTCTCTTTTGATTATAATACTTACACAGCACTCGCCATAAGCAAAAATAAATAAACCGTTGTGTTTACTGCTCTCCACAGCTTTTGAAGCAGGGAAAAGCCTGTTTCTCATGTTGTAAAAGGATAAAGAGGGCCTACATCAAACCAGTTCTAGCTGACAAGGACATCCGGGAAAAACTTAGTCCTGAGCAATGTTCCCCTTGATGGCATTACATCCAGCTGGGCTCCCTGTATCGCTTATAGGTGGGGAAGGCTCAGCCACACTCCCCAGAGCGGAGGTGATGAAACAACCCAAATGTCTGCTGGGGAGAATGGGTGTGTTCTCCTATGCTCCACAAAGAGAAGCTGTCGTGCTCCTACTCGGTATTAACAATAAAAGCAGAAATTAATCACTGGTCCATTGATCTAACAAGGGAAATCCTTAGATTTTCTAACGTCCCAAAATAATACTCAATTGACAAATATTGACAAATTCTGCCCGGTTTCAAACAGTGCAAAAAACTGCAGAGGCCAACAGGTAATTCTCCTTCTAGAGCTCTTAATATTACAGGTGTTCTTGCAAGTTCCACCACTGGTGACTTTCAGCCCCTTAAATGCATGCTCAGGCCGTATTTCACAAGGAGGAGACCAGACCCTGTGCCAGAATATGAAGCAAAGAATTCTAAAAAGGAACTGTGGATAATCTGAAAACATAGCCAAAAAGTTTCAGGAGAAAAAAAAAAAAACACAACAAAGAACAAATCAAAACATGTCTTAGATACTAATATGTCAACAATGCCTGAATGGTATCATATAAAAATATGATACTGCCCTAAAAATCTAAAACCAGGTCTAGTATTTCACAGCAAAAATTAATGCAACAAGTCGTATGATGTTGCACTTTTAAGGCAAAGTTGCTTTTCATTTTTGGGCTACTGGACAAAGCTATTTCTACACTCAAAGGTAAAATCCAATAATCTATCAGTGTTTTTTTCCTGCTCTTTTTCACTGTGGTCTACAAAGCGCCCTGGAAGAGCACCAAAAGCAATGTTTGCCCTGATTGCTGCACTTCTCTATGTTCTGCACTCTGCAATTATTTAGATGGTTAAAAAAAAAGGAGAGGCAGAACAACTGTGAAAGGCATTGTGCAACCGCAGCTGACTTCATGTTAACCCCTGTTCCTGGGTTCCACCCTCGGGTCAAATGCCTATGAGTCAGTGTCTAGCACAGATGAATGATGTCATACTCACACCACCTCTTTAGCAAGAAAATGTGGTGGAGCCTTTCATTGCTGATCTTAAGAGACCCTGGGTTACTAAATGAAGTTCCCAAGATAAAAAAAAGAATAGGCCTGAACTTAAAAAGAGAGGAAATGAGCACATCACTCCAACAACTTTGAAATGGATTCTAAGAAAAAGACTGTGATGGGTCATATGCAGTAAAAATGACCAACAGGATGCATGTGTTAAATGTTAAAAAAAGATTTGCAATATCCAAAAAGCTAGCAAACACCCTTGTTATGTCCCTACATAATTGTATCATCTATCCATTCTAATACAAGCAAACAAACTAAAACAAAATTAAACAGGGCAATGGATGTGATCTCTCTCAGGTGTCAAGCAATGATAGATCAGATATGTAAGGAATAATTTGATTTCAGTGAAACTTGAACAGAGTACACCTGTGTGGACTTAAGGAGACAGTTCCATATTGTTTCAATACACTGGAATGTGTAATAATCAGTTTGAATGCAGTGCAGTTCTTTGGTTAAGGAAAAATTATCTTTGAGATGAGAATCTTGTGGTGCAGAATTACTGCACCTGAAACCATCAAGTAATTAATCACCATTTGAAACACAGGAAAATATAGAAGTGAGAAAGAAGTGGAGTGAGTAAGCACACAATAAAATGCACTCCTAGATGAAAAATGCATAAAATGACTCAGAAAATACTGAAGATGGTATTAGATCGAGCTCAATTAGACAGTAAACATGTTACACAGTGCCTCTCTGGTTGTGAATGTGTATGAGGGCTGGTATGACTTGTCTTTGCAGGAATTGAGATCTGGAGAGAAGGACATCATAATTTCCTCAACTCCAAAAGTGGTTTCCCCAGGGAAGGAGAAAAAAAGAAAAGTCCTGAGAGGGAACCTTCGTATCATGACTTTAAAAAGCCTGCCTGAGATTGCAGAAGTATGGATTTAACAGAGTTCTTATTAAACAGATCCAAGATGATCCAGATGCACATGGAAAGAAACAGCAGCAACTGATCACTTTCTGAAACACTGTGAGAGTAGGACAGGGTTTTTACTGTTCTCTAAATGTAAAAATCTATATTATTTCCAAAATTTACTTTAAAATAATGTGACAGCTTCACAGAATCACGTAATACTCTGAGTTGGAAGGAATCCACTAGGACCATCAAAGCCCACCTCCTGGCCCAGCACCAGACAACCCAAAAGTCACACCACTGCCTGAGAGCATTGTCCAAATGCTTCTTGAGCTCTGTCAGGCTTGCTGCTGTGACCACTGCCCTGGGGAGCCTGTTCCAGTGCCCAGCTGTCCTCTCGGTGAAAAACCTTTCCCTAATATCAACATAAACCTCCCCTGACATGGCTTCAAGCCATTCCCTCAGGAAGTTTGTGTAGGTACTGGCTGGTGCCTTCCTGCAGCTCTAGCAAGGGTTAATGTAACTTTGGTTAGGGATACTCTCAGGATGCTTCCTCTCTCAGCGTGAAGAAATATCTTGTCTTCTCTTTTACTCTATGCTTCGCATTTTGAAATCAAACAAACATTAAACCAGACCAGTGTTCAAACAAACCATCTTTCAGAGGAATTCTAGTAGGAGTGAAATGCATAAAACTAGGAATATATTGTATCAAATTCCCTTTCTGTTTGAGAATGTTGGCAGCTAATAAATTAAAATATACACATATATAAAGGTCTGCCCTTATTTACATTTTCCTTTCTTTTTTGTTCAGCTCCCATTTTTTGGCCTGTAGAAAACAATCCTCTTTTTTCAAGTTGGATTCCACTGTAACAATGGTCTTTATTGGTAGTCCTCCCTCTCACCCTACACCCACAAATCGTGATACAAAACTTCTCAAAAATCAATCTACACTTGAGCTAACACAGGCCTGTTGTCTGCTTTTTTCACTCTTGTCTGTATTCATGCTATTTTTTTCCCTCAAAACCCCCATCAATTGCTTCAAAGAAGAAAATACATATAATTTGCCTGGATTTCCCTTCTCTATTCCCACTGTCATGACAATTCCTATCCCTTGTTTTCCTATCCACCTTCAGTAGGTCTGTGGCTATATGGTCTTTACTTCTACAGCTCCTTCAATTGGCTCTAGCCTGTCATTCTGATCGGAGGTCTTTCAGTCTTGTATGTGAACTGAAAGCCTTCCTTCATCCTTCAAACAGGTTAGTATTTATGCTAGACCCTCATTTTCAACATCCTTGAGCTCACTGTCTTCAACAAGCCTTGGTGACAACCAAAATCCAAGGTCTTGATCTTTTCTAATAAACAGAGAAAGGTGATTTAGAAAGCAAGGTTTTAAGTAAAAACGAGCAGGATGCAGCTCAACCTCCACAGTACAGAAAGTGGTCCCAGATAAACCGTCTCTAACCTATGTGTGTATTGTGTATATGTGTGTTGTATGTAAATAAAAACTAAGTAACTGTTGTGGTTGCTGGACCACATTATTGTCTTTTTAAGGTGACTAATAACAGATGAAAAACATTAAGGTTACATAATGCAAGTTATTACTCTAGTCTAAATCACTCAGACCATTTAATTTTTATGTGCACTTTTTGCACAGCGTAAAGAATCCTCCTTCCTCCCTCCAGTGCTGTACCTCTGTGCAAAGACAAGATCAAGAGAGGAGTAAGTGCATGGGCTATTTAAAGACATGCTTCCCTACTCATGCCTAATTTTAATATAATGCCAAGGAATCTGAGTGTGCAAAAATTCATTACTAATGAAATGACACTATAATCAGTAATATTTTTTTCTGTATCAGCTTAAGTTTGTTAACACAACATAATGTAAAAGCTCTGTATTTGACTTAAAAATATTATTAATGGTAATTTATTATGCATAAGAAAATGAGCACAAATTCAGTTCCATTAGAAAAGACCTCTATTTCCAGAAGTAAATATGAAGATCTGAGGTAGCAGAATTTCTGGTGCAGGTTCTGTGGTAACTTTGTCTTTTCCCCCAACTTTATGCGTACCTTATGCTTCCACTTCTTGAAAATCTAAATTATAACCATTGACTAGCAAGGAAAGGAAGGGTTTCAGGCTTGCTTCTTTATTCTTAAATCAGAGAAGCATGAATAAGAAAAAACTATGCTGTGTTCAGTTCATACTTTCAGTTCCTAAGTATTCTGTAATCTGCAAGTGCTTCAGTGCACAGCTCAACTGAAACAACTCAAAATAGCCTAACAACAATAATGGAAAGTTACTACACCAAAATACTGTTAGGTCTCTGGGACCAAATACCCACCTTTGAGAAGAGCAGATGCTGTAGTTATTTTTAAGGTCTATTAAATGTGATGCTTTTGGATGATTTTGGTATTGGTAAGAAACCTGGGGCACCTGGTGCTCTTTACCCTCAGCAACTTCATAAAACACTTTGAGAGGGCTTGTTCAGTCTTACTCAAAAAAAAAAAAAAAAAAAAAAAAAGAGAGTTTAGCACGGTTGTCTTAATCTTAGTGCACCTCTCAGATCAACTACAAAACCCAGCTAGCAGCTCTAGTGCTCAGCTGCTTTTCTGTAAGCTGCAGATGAGGGTCAGACTGAACAATTCCACTCCCTTTTTGCTGCACCTTGGTAGCACTGAACTCTTCAAGCTCCGAAATCGTTAATGGACACTTTGGACCTCATAGGAAGCCAGAAACTGCAATGCTGGTTTAGAGGCAGACAGGGATGTATAAATAAGGCTATTGTTTCTACAGAATAAAACTTCAATATTGTTTTATGGTAGTTAGAGTATAATAGGCTATTGTTTCTATGAATAGGTTCTCCGGAGCACCAATCAACACCTTATCGTTAGCATTAATCACTGGGATATCTTCTCCAAGATCAAACAAACACTTCTTGAGAACTCAAACTTTGACTTCAGAAAACTTTCTGTGTAGTAATAACAGATTAGATTTAAATATCAGCAGCTACATCCTTATTCAATGAATCTTATTTTAGTGATTAAATGTTACACAAGGCTATCTGAAAAGGTTTAGGAGGATTGTGAGCAAATGTACCAAAAAAAAAAAAAAAGAAGAAAAGAAAAAAGAAAAAATCCACCTATCAAAAGTCTATGTTAGGCAAGGTATCTTTGGTTCGGCTCCTGACATCTGGCATATGGAACCATAATCCCACTCCAATATGGTAAAATTTTTAGAATTGCTCTGATTAACAGTATCAGCAAATAAAAATATTATTTTATGCATATACCAAGTGATTCAAATTTACTATATTTGTAAATATGTTTTAAACCTATTTTACTTTTAGAAAGAGGAATGGGATTATAGAACAACTTAGTCTGCAGGGTAGCCAGAACCAGATACTCCAAAGGAAGAAATCTGGCTTCCAGGAAGTTTTGACAAAACAATTCCCAAGAGCTCAAATACTTAAAGAATAAACAGTTGTCTGCAAACTGGTATTCCTTAAAGCACGAGTATTTAGTCTTGGGATTTTTAAAAAATACTGATTCAGTAATTCCAAACCCTTTTTACTGACATGTATTTCCAATTCAGCTCAATACTCTTCTCAGATGGTACAGTGCTCTATTCTCCTTAAAGTACAAGTTACTCTCTCATGCACGATGCAAAGCTTGATAGTAATTTGGTCACGTTGCATTATGATTTACAGTTTCTGTAATCGACACACAAAATTCCTATTGCACATGTTGTGGTGCTTGGATTTATCCCTTAAAGTAATCATTGGTGTAATACTGCTTACTGCTTGCATCTACTTTTTTTTTTTTTCCTGTAGCATGAAGGTTAGTGACAAGTACTTCCAAAGAGTTATTTTTAGAAGTAATAATTTTGTTCCTCTGTCTTTCATTATTCTGCACTGAGTTGTTTGTTTTGGTTTTTTTTCATTCAATGCAATACAAAATTAGTAGGAAAGAGTAAGTCTGTATTAGTAACAGTTGCATCTCCTTGCAGAGGTAGAACACCTACTCCCAACCTAATCCAACTCTGCTCCTTTTACCCATCTCAGCTAAACAAAATGTGTTTTGCTACAGGTAAAGGGATATTTACCATTAATGCTGGTTTCTGTACTGTCCTTGAGACTATGGGAAGCCGACATGCATTAGAGAGAGCCCAGCTCTGCCCCCCACTGTGTTAAAAGCCTCTCACCTCATATAAAAGATAGCAGCTGCCCTGGCTGGTCACCAGGGCACTTTGAAGCACACAGGTCACAGCAGGACAGGGCACAAAAGGCTGCCTTCCAAACAGCCCTGTCCAGGATCCTGGGTATAGCCAGGGCTCACCCAAGGACAGCACCAGCAGAGATTCCTCCTATCAGCCAACTTCTGCACAAGGAACACTGCAGGCTTCACCACTCCAATCTTGCATGCAGAGGGGAGAACATAATTAAATAGTCCCTAACATCATTCCAAGGACACACTTTGAACTGATTCAAGGCAATTGGGATAGTTACAAGTTCAATTCTATCACAATAAAATCCAGGTATCTTGATTTTGCTGAGTTTTCTTCTTGAACAGTTTTTCCACATCAGTACCCTCAGGTAACAGCCCCGCCCCCCCCCCCCCCCCCCCATTTGGTATTTGGGGGATTTTGTGTCTGAGGGTACCTGGACACCAACTGCACAAAACATGACTTAGACTTCTTTTGGAAATATCTTTTCCTGCGGCAACAGTAGCAAAATCCTTTCAACAAATATTTAGTCCCTCTGCTTGTAGCAACAGAATGCAAAATAACTTGTAGTTCCCCATACTTTCCCATAGAAATGAAATATTTTGAAAAATTCTTGAAACTACAAGCATAGTGATGTTTAAGCCCGAGAAGAACAAACTTTCTAGTAGAAAACAGTTCATACAGTATTTAATTTCTGCAATATGTAATATATGCTTAGAAATGAACATTTTTATGCACCTGAAAGACAAACTCATTTAAGGGGCTTATGCTACTACTCAAATCAGCCACAATTCCTTATTTTGCAGTGGTTCAGCAGACTCCACAGAGGGCTGGGCTGACTAGGACTGTAAGTCTCCCTCTGAGTTTTCTTTCCAAAGGTTAGTTTTGAGATTCAGCTTTTTTTCAGTTTTATGAACCTGACCAAATACACTGTGCACATGAAAAATGAGCAGCATTTTCAGGTCTGCTACACATGGTATACTGCTTAAAATGTAAAGGAAAGAATAAAAAAGAGGATCAGCTGCAAAGTGAAAATGAGGCTGAGTTGCTTAGAAAAAAAATTACCTAAACAAGCATCAAATAGGGCAGGGAAACAACACTGATGAGAACTATATAAAGCAATGGCCTATAAGCAACACAGGATAAGCTCTGACAGTCAAATCTTACAGACTAGTTGATGCTATGGTAAGGAAAAATAAGGTGTGGGAATGGAATATTCTGTAAAAAAAAAAAAAGGAACCTGTTATGAACAAACCATCACACTTCAAGTTTAGGCAGTTTCTGCATTTTGTTTTGGCTAACAGAAGGAACAGCTCCACAGGACACAACTACTTATTTAGAAGCTGCCTTAAACTTTCAAAGCTCTCGAAATTTAAAAAAGAAAATTCTTCTCTGCCCCACATTGACATGGAAGCCTCCAGTCCCAGGTCTATCAGTTTCTTGCTAATGTTTCATTTGCACCTTAGAAAACTGGGTGAGGTGATAGCAGCTGTCCAGCTAGAAGCTGGCCAGGATCCTTTAGAGAATACACCGAACAAACTGAGGTAAAATTTCTCCTTCACAGGATGGGCTTGTATATGACAATCCAAGAGTCTCCTATCATTCTGTAAGTCTTGGCTTTCTCCTCCTTCAGAAGGATGAGGAGGGAAGTGCCATGGGTCAGCAAAACACGGGACAAAACAAGTAACAAACTATCCAATCTAAAAAGCTCTCAGGTAGGATAGGAGACCATGCAGAATTTTTTAAGTTTTCTGACAGAAAAACTTTTAACCTCATCATGATGTCACATGAAGTTTTGCTTTTGCTGAAAGTACATTTTCCACTGACAAAAATGTAGCTGGAAGTTTCCAACAAGATCATTTTTAGGATGCATGCCAGCACAATTTGATGTCCATGATGTCATTTGGGTTGATTAGTCCAAATGTGTCAAACAAAACTGAAAATGAATCCAGTCTCCAGAAAAAAGTGTCAGTTGCCTCCTGTAGCTAAGTCAGACCAATGTTTATAACAAAACAAACCCACCATATGCCTCATGTAGTTAAGACAGTAAATAAGGGTACTTGGAGCTCTGAAATTTCTCACTGGCTCCTTCACATACTTATGCATACATTACATTGCAGTGCCAAGAACTTAGTAAAGTGGTTCTTTCCTTTTTTGAGACATCATTCTCAATCCACAGAACATTTTTTTTCTTTTCTACTACCTGTTATCCACATAAAAAAGAGCATAAAAACTCAGCAGGTCCTGCTCCCTCAGAATCTGGACCAAAGATACTTGGTTTATTACCAGTATGTTTGTATGGAAATATTTGCCTCAGCCAGTCACTAAATCCACCAAGATTTTAAGTAAAAACCTCATTCAAAAGACATCATATCACCCAGCTCCCATGATGGCAATGAGGTATTTATGCTTGTTTTCATTTCTCCTCAGCTGCCAAGAAGTATTTTGTGCTGAAAGTTTACAGAAACTAACACACATTCCTGCTGGAGAACTTCGGAGCTTCAGGGCAGCAAATCCACCAAGAAGCACCTTGCACCCAAACACATTTGAATATGAATTGAAGCAATCAACTATTTTTCTCTCATTCTCCTCAGGCTTCTCTAAATTGTGAGAAACTGGTTATTAGGGACACATGTCTCTAAGATCATGGAATAAATTTCCATTTCTGGAATTGCCAAGTGAGCCAATTTATCTCAGAAGAAAGCTGAAAGAAGCAACGCCAATAGTTTTGGGATTAATGCAGATCAAGTTGTCCACAGTCAGGTAAAATGGCAACTATTTATTGTTATCTCGTCGTCTGAACTTACAGCAGAAGGTGGTTTCCAAGTTTCAGCCATGCAGTGGAAGCTAAAGGTGACTCATGTTTGGAGTATGCACCAAGAAGTACAGACTGCACCCTTCCACAACGAGGAGCATTTTTCATACTACTAAATCACCATTACAATTATTTTATAAACCTTAACTGCATTTATACATGAGTATGAAGATAGTCCAAACACTTGAGAACACTTGATGGCTCACATAGTACCTGTTACTGAAGCAAAGAGGGTAACAGGATTAAAACCTTACAGAAGGAACATTCTGACTGAAGGAATGACTTAAGGTGATATTTTTATGTTGAAGTTCCAGACACGGCATTTAGCTCTGCCTCTGTTGAAAACCACCTCTGACATTTATACAGCTTGTAAGCTGTCAAAATTGCACTTAATGGTTCACTCAATAATGAGACCTGAAGCAACATAGTGCCTTTTCCTACACATCAGACCGAGGCTTAAGCAGCATGGATTTTAAAGGCAAGCACAGAGGCATGTAATGCTATTTTAGGCACTTCTGTAATATCCAAGACACCTGCGTGGGGTTATGCAGATGTAACATCAGACCCATGCCCTTCTGGATGGGTAGATCAAACAAGAAAAGTTAAGTCACCAAAAATGGCACTAGGTGTTGACAACTGAATCTGTTCCATCAGAGTCTGCTTCTACAAACCCACTGAGACTATTATTAAATTCCCTGAAGCGTAGTAAATCCTGATCTGAGTTTTGCTTTTAAAACCTGAAGAGATTTCCATGAGGATGATTGGCTGCGGCTCAGAGAAAGCTTGCTTCACCTATTTATGGGCTAAAAGGAGATAGCAGTTTTGAAAGTATTTTGCCACTGCCTGCAAGGCTGAAAGGCAGCTTGCTTTAACTCTATATGCCTTGCTATTTTCTGCAGGGTTATTGTTAAATACAGTTCTTAAAGAGCTGACTTTATAAAAGTAGTTGGGCTTGCTGTGGGCCTAAATTGGAAGGCGTTAGTGTTGTGTGACACTGGACAGTCATACAGTCCTCTCCTTATGTAGCAGCAGAGGAAAGGAGGAACAGGGGCTGAAGCAGAGAATACATTGAAATGCACCTGATAACTGGAAGGAAGTTGAAAATGCTGGCAGCAATGGCTTCCTTAATTTTGAAGAAACTAAACCAGCAGTGTATGAAAAATATGGAACAAAGTTTATTTTTAAGGGAAAGCAGCACACATACTTTATTCACAAAGCACCCATGCTTTCTGCACGATGCCAAGTCCCTCATTAGCATCAGTATACCCCCATGAAAGGGTCAAAGCCCACTCATTTTAGTGTGACCAAACCCTTCTCAGTTTCTCCTCTTTGGGAAGAGATTACAGGACACTGGCTGTAAAGAAAGGGGGAGGGTCTCTTGAAACAATGGGAAAATGGACAGTCCAGGTAAGGAATGACCATATCAGACAGTGGTGGGGTCTGTACAGAGGGAAAGCAGGGAGGTGTTAAGTGAAAGGGCGTAGCAGCCCTGTGAAATGTGAAGGGAGCCTGCTGACAGTGCGTGTGTGTATAGGCCAGCTCTACCCTGACACAAGGACTTGCCAGGGTATCTGCTTACCTTTCATGTTGCAAAATCCTAGCTGAGCTTTGTTTGAGGTGCCCTGGCTCCCTGCTTGGGCACTGCTCTGCCTTTGGTCTAGTTAAGAAACCGAGGAGTTTTTCTGAAGATGATGGCTCATTTCACATAGCATATAGAATGCCCTCTGTTACAGGAGCTTTCTGGAGGTGCTACAAGCCTATCCAAGATCTTTGATCAGAAGAGAAAGTTTGTGCCTAAAACTGAAGGTTGAGGCTGTGTCAGCTTGCAAGCCTGCTGCAGGCTCCTACAGCTTTGAACCACTTTGGATTGATTGCATGAGCCTGTCAAAACAACAGCTGTCAACCTTATCTGAACTTCCTGCTACTGTACCTGGCCATGGATTTTTTTTCACGCATTAGATTCGGTTTTGTCCTTTTTCTGTAAGCACTCTTGAAGGCAGAAACCATTACACCAATTTCACGCTTACAGTTGCTCTTGGGTCAAAACCATTTCATAGCAAACAATTCTCAGTGGAAATATCACTTCAGGAATAGAACCACACAACAGAGAGACATCTAAGTGACATCACTTGCATCTATTGGAACGCCAATTTCTGGGAGGAAAAAAGAGAGTTCTCATAATAACAACAAATTCTAAGTGCTTTTACAGATGTTGGCTAATTCCCCATTTTGCCTGAAGAAACCAAAAATCGGAATATTGTTTTCCTGGTATTTGACAGCATCAACTTAAAAAGGAGCCAGAAAGGGGCAGAAAGGACTGTACACCAGTCCCTTTGCACACAACACTAATCACACTTGACATGTTTGTTTAGAGACCTACTTGTATACTTCAGAGCTTGGCTATGCATACTTTCAAAAGTCTGAAGAATAATTATTTGCCCACGGTACACGTGACGTGGCGGCATGACCTGGTAAAACGCAGATATATTTTGTACCTCTGTGCTTGTTCCAGGCCAGGCTACTCTTTGCCACAAATGCTTCGAATGAGAACATAGCCTTTCATATCCTTTTAGTTACACAAGCAGGAGTTTCTATTTCCTTGTTTATCCTCAATGAAAGGGTGAGCAGTCAAGTCAAGCATTGGGCAATGCAGCAGATGTGCACAAAGCACCCATCTGACAATGGCCAGGGTTCCCACTGAGACTTTTGAGTAGAGAATAATTGTACTTTCTTTTGGCATGAACCGAGGGTACAAAATCACATTTACGTGTGCAAGCCTTTGCCCTCTCAACGTGTGTTCTCAGCTGCATTTGAGTAGCTGGCAAAGGTCAGTTTGATTTTCAGTCGTAAAAGCAAATAATGACAGTAAGAATATGGCAGATAGTAAAATTTTAAAATAAAGCACTTTCTCTCCCTCCAACCACAAGTAGGTTTTATTAATTAGGGTTTGCAGGATTCGCAGGAAAAAATATTAGAAATATCACTCAGTAATAAACAGGCTCAGGTTTTTCAAAACAGAGAAAAGACAAACCAAAACAACAAGCAAAGAAAGCTGATACTGCACAGAATTACTCTTTTACACTATAATTTTCAAAAACCTCATAAATTGACATAAAAATCAGAATTTAGTCTCAGGCTATGTGATGCCTTCTTGTAAGGACTCTTCCTCCGGTTTTTTTGACATTATTTACCTTCCTGCATCTCAATTATCTCTAAGCATAAAAAACTCAAATAAAATCTCCATTTGTTATGTTGCCTAGCCCCTTTTTCCTTTCTATTTTACTCCTTCCTTGATCTTCCTTTTTTTGTCTTACCTGCCTTTCCCAATCCATGAATTCTCTACTACCCCTTCCCATTTGGAGTACTTAGCTTTTTACCATTCATTAACAGCACTACACATTTTACCTGAATCTCACCTCTTGAAATGGAACTGAGTATTTTGATTTTCTGTATAAGAAATTCAGCTGCAAACCAAGAACCAAAAACCCTCAAAAGAAAACCACCAACTACTCTGCAGATAACTGTACACACAGCACTCTGGAAATAACAAATCCTAAATTCCTAACATATTTATGACACAGCAAAGAGTTCATCCTTCAAGCTAAATGTGTGTGCTACTTGGACATCTGAGTAGCTATAGATTCAAATGCAGTATTCAATCAGAAACAAAACTAAATTTGTGTGAGTTCTACAGTACCTAGAATAAGACCAGTTTATTTGCCTTAAAATTAATAGCAAAAATGAACCTGTTTTTCATACCTTTACAAAAACACAGAACTTATAACTTCCAGCTGTATACTTAATTTTTGTGCTGTTTTGATTTCTCATAATAATAACATTTTTGAGAAGACAGTAGCATATATCCATCAGACTGAATTTTTTTACTTGGCAAGGCCTGGTTACATACAGCCTTACCAAAACAGAAAGCCATAGAGTACTTATAGGTTCATACAACACAACAAACCCAAAACAGAGAGACAAACATATTTCTTGAAGAGTAGATGAGAAGACAGAGCAAAACTCCTTGACTATCCAGCTCCTATACTCTCCCTGCAAACTTCCTTAAAGGTCACAAATTAGATCTCTGAGGCCAATCTACCAGTTTTCTGTCCTTTTAGTAAAGAACGTCCAAGCCTTTAATAACAGGATTTTGCCTTGTCTCAGTACTAAATTGAAGGCATTTCTCCTGCATGAGACTCTTCCCCTGTTCCCAAAGTAACATGCTGCCCCAGACTACCCTCACCTACTTCTTTCCTGTGTTGTTAATGCTGGAACTGTGCCTGCACAAATGCAAGCAGTGCTCAGTGGGACATGCAGCAGCACCACCTCGTCATTTCAAATGATTTCTAACTGAGACTGCAACTATTTTAAGCTCACTTGTAAAGGGTGTGACTTGCAGGGACATTTAATTCATTAGGCAAATATTCAGCGTAAAGCCCCAAACAAAGCAAGTATTGGGGTACCTTTGCTTTGTCTGTTTTAATTTTCAAGGCTCCCTCTGGCTCTGGGCACAACCACACCAATTATTTTCCAGGAGAGCTGTTCTGACACCAAGGTGCACTGATTGTGCATGTCCCCTGCTCCCAAATAACCCAGCACGGGCCATTCTATGAGCATGGCAGTTTAAGGGTTAAGCTTCAGAGGGCACAGAACAGCACCAGCTCTGTCCCTGAGCCCTGAGAGATCCTGGCATGGAGAGGGCAGTGCTGCCTGCCCAGTCCTGGCCACCATCACAGGCATGTCACTGTTTGCCACCACAAGGCAGGAGATCCCCCTTCTTCCCCCCATCATTTTCTAAGCCCTGTCTAGGTACAAAGGCAGTAAACAGAACCTTGCTGGGCTGGCAGGGCTGAGACTGGCTCTTTGCAGCTGCTCCCGCAGTGTCAGACCTCATGGACTGCAAAATTAACTGAGCGTCCCCCCAAGCCATCTCTTGCCAAATCTGTAATTTGCCAGGTGCAAATTCCTTGGCATTTACAAGTCCAAGTACTATATTTTGGTCTTATCTGGAAAAGCAGGGGCAGGAACAATAGGCAAATGTTACTAAATCGGTCACATAATTGGGGACTGGGGGGAAGGAGTAGGATCAGCCAAACCACAACTGTACAGAATAATGTGCCTTCTTGAACAGCCCATAAGGTCTGATGGAGAGAGAGATCCATATGGATAAATGTATCCTACATTTGCATGTTGCTTTAAGACAGAAAAAGACGTGCACTCAAGAGAGACAGACAGAAAGACAGCAGTAACCATTAAAACTCTCAGCTACTGAAATGCTTCTGGCGATTTCTATCCTTTGACAAAATTCGCCAAGCAGGGTGTTATGAAGCTGGTGTATTTATAAATTCAGGCAATGAATAAGGAAACTCAAATGTGAGTTAGATACACCATGTATTTAAGGCAAAAACAACTCACAAAGACAGGGAAACCAAAGCTGATGGAAGCTGAACTGAAGTTGAATTAAGAGTGAACTCAAAGCCTCACAGCATGGGATGGTTTATTAGCAGCCTGAAGACAAAGGCCACAAAGCAGTTTTACTCCCTTAGAGAGAGGAGCCCTATTATGGAGCCTTTCAACTCTCCAAGAATTGCCTTTTAACTCTCCCTCCACAGTAGGACAAACAGGGGAAAGAAATTAGTCTTGGATGATGTTAGCTGTTTTGTAACTTGTAGTGCTAGTCCCACTGGAGCTCTTCTGACTCCTGTCAGATTTATCCTCTTGACATTCAAAATGAATTAACCTAAGGTATCTTTTCATAAGTAATAACAATAAAAAAACCAAAAAAACCCCTCAATACACATAGCGTTTTCTCCCTCTGCCTCAAAAAAAATGGGGATTAGTTAGATGACCAAATGATATTTCCTGGACTTTGTAGTAATCTCTCCTTGACTGTTAGCGCTACTTTTAAAGCAAATGCTATATGTTAACACAGAATCTGCATAATCAACTACATCATAGTGTCACCTACCTACAGCATAAAAACGTAAAAAATTCCAAACCCTCCCCCCCCTTTTTTTTTTAGCGATCTCTAAGTCATTGAGCCTGAAACACTATCAATAGTAAAATGCATTGATAACATTCAGTGCATCAGTATATCCAACTCAGCTCCAATTAGTGTGTTCATGCCAAGAGAAAAATCTGTTATTTTTTAAACCATTTAAGAAGAACTCGGTCAAATTATGCAACCTTACTTTGGCTATCTGGTGCCGCTTACTGAAGAGAATTTTCTTTAGATGTGCCAAATTCTGTCTTCCTGAAAATATGTCATCCTTATGTCTTTTACTCTGATGACTAACACACAACTAAATTGTATCAACTGTTGTTTTGTGTCATTTTCTTACTGTAGGATTGTTTGGAAAAAAGCAATGGGATAAGTTGAGCATCAGTTCAGAGCAAAAATAACAAATATATATATATTTTATTTTTGCTCCTGTAAGAAATGGATATACCTTATAAAGTGGTGTATTTCAGGAGTGAATTTGCTTCATCTAAGCAGGTGGTGCTTCAAGCATACTTTGGCCCACACCACATGGAAAAATACATTTACTGCTGTGGAAGACAAATTTGCACGTCAGAGGGCAAAGAAAATCCACATGACTCAGCTGCAACATAATGATCTTGTAAAGAACTTGAATCTGCTCTCACAAGACACAATTTCATGATCCTATGTCTCTGGCCATGGGCTGTAATATCCCACATGAGGGGCCACATTGCTTTAGGAATATTTGCAACAAATCCCTGTAATACTAGAACACATATTTCAACTCTAGGGTACCAACTAAACATCTCAAAACAACCAGGTGTTTTTTCACATTGCCACAATAGATTCTCATGGGGCTGACATGCAGCAAAAAATAATCTGACACCATGAAAAGCCTTCAGAGGCAGGGCTATCTGATCAACTTTCCAACTTCCATCATGCTCCTGTTTTTACAGCATGCCAGCACACGTACAAATGATAACTGAGAAAATAGTCAGAGCGGATTTTTTCCACGTGATTAACAACTACTGGATTCAAGTAACTAACCCGCTGCTCAATGCCCTAAACATCTAAGGTATCAAGATGAGTTCTAGCTCAAGACAAGCATTTCTTACTCAAAAGAGGACCAGAAATGTTTAAGCACTGAGCAAATATACAGTGAATTTATATTTTAATAATGAATTCCCGGCATTTCAAATGTCCAAATTTGAGGTGTCTGTTGCAAGAGACATCCTGAATTGCTACACTTTCACTATAATAAGGCGGTCTAGTCGGAGTTTTGTCCGCAGTGCTGGAAGAAGGCTTGACGAAGAACAGAAATTGGAACAGCACAGAAAAATGTGAACGAGGGGAGAACGGAGAAAAGAAAACCCTCACTTGCAAGTGTTGTTTCACATTTAACAAGAATTGTGCTAGAGGAAGAGCTAATACAAACTTGTCATCACAACCATTCATATGAAAAAAACATGAAAAAGCAAAAACAAAAAAAAGAGATGCTATTTGCTGAACCTTCAAGGCACAAATTGCAACTGTATTGAACCGCTGAGGATTTAAAGCAAGAACACCCACTAGAAAGGACTCTCTGAGATTAAGGCACTATAAGATGAACAGGTGAAACAAATCCTATGGAGTAGTCCATGGGAGTATTTAGGGCTACAGAGCTCGCCCCACACCTTTTGGGTTTTGCTAGCAGGGTATGAAATTTTTTTTCCAGCAACATCTCCTCTCAGTCTCTGATCTGTTGCCCCTGTCAATGCATCTGTTCACACAGTTTTTTTCCAGCAGCTCCACAAAAAATCAAGGATCAGTTTTGCTGGTTAGAAGCCCTGTTTATGTTAACTTCAAGGTATACACTAACAATTACTGATCAAGTCTGACACTCATAGTTTACAGAAGCGTTTCTGCATTACTTTGCTGATACCTTTTCACATGCATCCATACTGTTATTTCAAAGCACGCAGAATAATCTTTTTAACAGTCTCTGTTGAACGGCTGAGCACATACTTCATGTTTTGATCTGGATTCATGGTACAAAGTGTAGCAAAACACTGAAAACTGTGCTATTCATTTGGTCATGTACAAAAACACCCTCCAAATCATCTGTATGAGAAGTAGAGAGTTTTAAAAATTGATTTAATTTCTTAAAATGTGGGGTCTCCCATTTTTATGACTTACTATAATTGCTTCTCTCTTCAAACTGGTGATTTTGTCTAGTAATGTAGCAGTGGAACTGATCAGTTAAATGAAGCATGAACTGCAGCCTGCAGAGAGCTGGATTAAAAACTGCTGAGTTTTCAACATGATCCTTAATCAGAAAGCATTTCTTTTAGAGGAAAGAAAATGTAAAACATAGGGGGCAGGGAGAAAAGGGGTAGGGACAGGATAACGGTGTTCTTTTAAAATAGCAATGCATTTTCATTTTTATATAATACATAAACCCACAGCACCACTATTCATAAACATGTACTTCCATTAATAATTATTTAAGACTACAGTCATGGCTTAATTCTGGCTTTTTATAATGTTCATACTACAACTTGTCACACAGGGTGCTCCCAAGAGCTTTACAAGAAAAATAATTTAACAGCAGTAGCAGCCTTAGCCTGTTTTTACCCATTCTAATTATAGTCATCATACACACTCACAGATGTGACGTCATGAGATGCTAAATTCACAATGTGTATTTTAGTTTTGGATGGCCCTGGAATGAATAACCTTAAAGGATCAGGAGGCATCTGTAAACTGTGCCTTTTGCACAGAGATGAATAAAGTCCATTTCTTGAATAGCTGGCAGAGAGCAAAGAATGGTACAAGGAATGAAACGAAGAATAAAAGAGAGAGGAAATGTCATGTTGCTTGCCCACAAGTGCTGCCAAATGGACAAACTTGAAGAGCAATCCATTTCCCCAGTTAATGCTGACGCCATTTTCACTACTCCTGAGCTCCTTTTGTTAATCCTGTGCCTTGCAAGGTTCATTAACCCTGTTTACACAGAAAACTTGGGTCAGTCTGACATGCTAACAAAGTGCACCTCTGTCTGCACATACATATATACACTTCAGTTTCTTCTTAACAAACTTTCCAACTGAAAAAGCCCAAACATCTGGAATGTATGGGTTTTTTTTTTTTTCCTCGCTTCATATTAAAAAAAAAAAAAAATCTAGCAAACAGAGCACTTAGTTTTACAGAGAGCACTAAGCAGGAAGCATGAATCAACAAGAAACTTTCCACTACGCTAATTCTTGGTCCCTTCCTTCTCTAAGGTCTTAGAGCAGCAGCATGTTACTCCAACAGAATGGCAGCTACATGTGGGCCAGAACACTACCTGATCCCTTGAGCACAGTATTAAGTCCAAAGACCAGTGCAATCCCAAAGTAAACACTGAGCTGCAATTTGCTGGTTTACTTGGGGCAGAAAAGGGATGCTGCAGCAATTTTCAAGTTTCACGCTCCTAAACCAGTACTGGTATCTGGACTAATTGCTTTGAACATCTCTTATTTAATACAAGTATGTGAAAGCCTGAGATTACCTCAAACAAAACCCTGATGTGGAACTTAAAAGAGATTTCTCCCTCATGGGCTGTACTGCACCACATGTAATCCTGTTTACTGTAAGGGCACTTGGCTGGTGCCTTCCACCACACCTGGAAGAGCTTCATGGACATCTGATGAGAGCACTGTGGCACAAAGAGAAAGAGATGCAGCCCTGGTCTAAACAGACTTTAAATTGCAGATCTTAACACTTGTGGCTAGTCTACCTCTCAGGAAGCACCTGATGTCTACCTCTCAGGAAGCACCATGAAAAAAAGGGGATACAAAGCAACTCCCTAAGCAGAGAAGCAACTTTCCCTATAAAGCAGAAAGGTAGCACTGCCTTTTCACTTGAAAGTCAGAACATTTTTCATTCATTTTCCTGACAGAATTGTCCTTTTTTTACACAGAGACTGGAAGCAACCTGATTGATAGCTCAATCCATATGTCTGCAGCACTCTTACGAGCCTGTCTGGTGACACCCAAAACCTAGCCTGCACAACACACATTTGATAGAGCTACAAATTAGAGATTCCTAATGCAAGCTTTTGTAAACCAAAATTCCAGTTTTATGAGATTTGCAGGCTTCTTCGTGTGGGAAAATAACCTTACCATGATCTTAAACAACCCAAAGGCTGCTGAACAAGAGCTGGGTCTCAGGAGTTCTGCGGCCAAATGTTGCAGACACACGGTGTCCCACGGAAAGTACCAGGTACTTTTTTGGAAGTCCATTTCCCACTGCTGATTCAATAGTCCACAGTAATACACAGAACAAGTGTGCCTGAACATTAGCACAGCAACAACCTCAGTGTTTATTCAGCAAGTCTCCTACAATGAATTACCTCAG
Source organism: Corvus hawaiiensis (assembly GCF_020740725.1). Classification (NCBI taxonomy): domain Eukaryota; kingdom Metazoa; phylum Chordata; class Aves; order Passeriformes; family Corvidae; genus Corvus; species Corvus hawaiiensis. The sequence continues at coordinate 48,926,043 of NC_063218.1, read as the reverse complement.
CCCCGTAAGGAGGCTATTGGTAGTCTGCAGAAAGGTATTTGAAGCATCCACAGAAACCCCATTTACGACTTTGCAATAATGCTGCCTGTATGTCTTGATCTTGCCAAAGTTCACTTCTGCTTATGGGAGGAAAACTGCAGTCAAATGCTTCTTAGCCAGCTCGATTAAGACAAAGAGAGAAAAGAACAGGACACTGATAGGCAAATCAGGTACAATGCTGCTCCACATTAGCCTTGTTTTAATTAAGTCGGCTCTGATCTCACGGCAGGATAATTTTTTAATGTTGGTGTTTAGGAGAAAGGCTTACATTGAAGGCTGTTTTGGCTGCCTTTAGTTAAGAATGTGATTCATGCGAGTGGGAGAGAACAATGCAGCAAAATCTACATTTTTGTATACACAAAGAAAATAGGGGATTTGTACGCCAGAGAAAAAAGTAAAAAATTGAGCATACATCTTTTGCTGACTTACACTGTAAGGAAATTGGCTACAGGAAGCAACAGCTTGTCCCAGCAGAACCATCACTATTCATACAGCAGTAGGCCCATCTGAGTATTCACGTGTCACATGCATTTAGTCCTTGTTTAAACATCTCTCCGCCATCTGAACCCTGCACATTTCACTGCTCTGAATTAACAATAGTACACCGAGCTGTGTGTTTACATTTGCAAACATAAAAATAACACTGACCTGGAATGTGAGTTTTTAAAAAAAACTAACATTGTCTGAAATTCTTAACAATCACTATAGAGCCTTTCATTCTTTAGAGAAAATCTCTTCATAGAGAAATTCTGAATATTTTGTTACTGAGGCTCATTTGTTTCTAATAAGAACAGGTAATCTAATGGTTTCTCAAAGAATGTGTTTTAAACTCTGAATCTTCTTATGTAATCTGCTTTCAAGGCAATAACAGACCTCTTCAAATAGCTAAGCTGTCCAATGAGCAGTAGATCTCCGCTGATAACTTACACAAGTGAATTGGATAAATGCATTAAGACAGTTTACAGTTAAGTAGAATGTAAGCACTGAGTTGCACTGGCCTGAAACTCCTGGTTGTAATGAATTTCCATGAACCTATTTAACACGGGGGGGAAAAGAATCACCTCATTATAAAAACCAAGTGTTCACTGTAAGGCAAACAGCATAATAGCCAATATTATTCTGTCACTTAGAATTTCTTGCCTTAATTTTTAAACACAATCAGATTAAAAACCGATAGGCAAAAGACCTTAAAGCAGTAATCATCTCTCTCAAGCTACTTTCCTAGTAAAGATGCTCTTGAACTGTTCAGACTAGTCTCTTTGAGTTGTATTGAAAATTGCTATTTTGCCATACATTTGTCTTGTTTTGAATCATAATATCTGGGAAAAACAATAGATATCCCCTCCCTGCCTTATCTAGCATACAGCTTTCAAGACCAGCTGGGACTTAAATGGTGGGGGGTTTTTTCAGAACAATACTTTTGATAAAAATATATAGACTGTCCCTTAATAACACAGGAAACTAAGTCATGTTTTCAGAAATGACTTAAGAACTTGCTAGATTAAAGGACTGTCTACACATGGAATTATTTAGTAATGACTGCTCAAGAACAGCTATTCCCGAATAATTCCAGACACACTTATTCCAGAATAAAGTTGCCTTATTTTGGTCTAATTTAGCCCATCAAAGTGTGTTAAGCTAAACAGAAACAAGAGTGTCAGCACATGGAGTTATTCAAGTCTCGCTGCTCCTAAATAATTCCATGTGTGGACAAGTGCTTGTGAGAGCTGAAGTTCAGCTCTGTTATCCCCAGCCACGTTATCTGTGCTCTCACAGCGAACACATGGCACTCTGTGGTACACGTACTGCTGCTCATTCTGCTGCTTTTCTTATTTCTGTCCAACGGAAAAAAAAATCTTTTTAAATTCAATGTTCATTGTTGAACGTGAGCTAAACAAATACAATTATACAGCCACTCAAATACAATTCTTCTAGAGATTAAGTAAACTTTGTCATATTTTGTTTTCTGAACAAACCAGTCTTTATATTGGCTATTGTTCTTGTAAAGTGATTGTCCACAAAAATGCCACCTCTTTATAAGGTAGTAGAAACAGTTGAAAGTAGTTGGGATTTGGTTTTCCTGAGATGGAACTAATATGGGCCAACTGCTGAATTGACATTTGGATAAATGTTGTGTTTTGTTTCAGGTAATAAAATCAAGAATTTGTTCATTTTGTTAAAGAGATTAACTACTGTGTAATCAATCACAGCACACACTAAAAAAATCACATTTTCAGCAAGGCACAAATCTGTCAAAGGGTGTAATTATTACCAAAAAATTTTCACAAATCCCTATAATTATTGGACTTAACAGCAACATGTTAAGCCTGGCTGGAATATGGAATTAGTTCCCTCTAGTTCCAAAGTTCAAATACAAAGTGGTAAGAAGTGAAATGGGTTTTGAGAGTCCTACAGCACCCAGTGGACCAAGTCACAAAATCACAAGGAAAAACCCTTTGCTGGAATATCAGAGGTAGAGCAGATGCCCTTGAGTGCATCCCTGAAACTCCTGACACCTGCACTGGACTCTGGCCATTGTTTTTAGTGACATTTTCCTTGACCACGTGAAGAGGTAGACTACAAAATTATATCTATTATATTCCCTATAATGTTCTTTGTAATAAACCCAGAGTGACAGAATTAGTGTTTCATCTAACTGGATCACTGTTTTGTAGTAAGAGAAAATCTCATAAGGGGATAAAGACCTTACAGACAGAAAAACCTCAAACACTGCCAGTTTTGTAACAATTTTTATCTGAAATTGAAATCAACCACTAGTTTATTTCACTGTGAAGGTTTACAACGAAAGTGCTAAAAAAGTACATGTTTCGAGGGTCCCTACACATAATCTTTTATTGCTGAGACATGCTCAGAAACCAAAAAGCACATAGTATGACTAGTCCTTCCTTTAGTGTTATCATCTAGGCTTAAACTGAGTGTTCACTCCCAGCTTTTGTGCCACAGCCCTGGAAACCCGAGTTCACAGAGGGGACCACTCATTCTAGAAGCGATTTGTTTTCTCCTACTCATGAACTGTGACATCCTTTCTGTATTTGCTTCACACTCTCCAACCCTTATGATGAATAGAGAATGATTAATTACTTCAAGGCCCTTTCCATGAGTGAATATAAATACTTTAGAAATATCAATACATTTAGCTTCAAAACATTCCTGGCAGCCGGCTGGTATGACAACACTCCCACTTTGCAGATCAAACTAGAAAGGCTGTGTGGTTGTGGCCAAAAACAGTGACTAACTTTACCTCTGTAAAAGCTGTTTTTTACCTTTCATTTTCCATGCTCTGATTGGCCTGAGGACAACTGCAGATACTTCAGATAATTCTACTGGACTCAGCACCAGGACCTATTAAACATCTATGCTGTGCCCCTTAGCGTGTCTTTGCAGCATCTTCCATAGTATCACCTAACAGAATATCTGCATTTTTGGTAGTGAATATGGAGAATTAATTGCAGTTAAAATCACACGGCACTTGATAGAGTCGAGTACAGCTCCCATCAATTTCAACCTCTCTCAAATTCAGATCTTTAGATCTCATATTCACCCTCCAGAAAATGGGAGTGTTTTATATTTGAAATAGTTCAGATCACAAAAGAATTCAGTAATAGAGACAAGATAAAAAGCCGTGAGTGCTCCCCTGAGGAACTGGAATATCAGTGTTTAACTTTTTACCTTAGCATTACCCTAGCACCAAAAAATGAGTGTAAAAATGTTATAAAAACCACATGCACAATTTTTGTTATGAAATCTGATAACAGGGGTGGTGTTTCCAAACGGTTAATTAAGCTTACACAAGAAGATATCAGGAAAAATGTGATGGCATTATAGGCACTATTTTTGGAGAAATTGTGTAAAGAAAGTGTCAGATAACAAGTACAGAGCTAATTTTTTTCCAGTTAGCATTGTGACTTAATACACACTTTCTAAAAGCTGAGCAAACATAAGATAAAGGAGTAACTGAGGGGATTTCCACAAAATGCAAGTCTGTATTTACTTATTCAATCTAGGTATTCATTTAAAATAGACTTCTACAGTGCAATGTGCCATTAATACATAGCTAATTTAAACCTGCTGTTAGATCTGTGCTTAGAATTAAACATCTTATACACCAGATTTTTTACTCTGTCACTGTTGCCACTGAATCAAAAAAGGATCCAGTTTAGTGACTCACAATGCTTTTCTAAAATGAAATACTTTTGCAATCTTTCACAATTTAATGAAATCTAGTCATATCAGACTTGCTTAACCTGTTCTTTAGTACAACTACCATTAAGGTGTTAAAAAAGTGCATTTGGCTCTCTGCTTCAGAGATCTGGGTCTGGATTTTACACTAATGATTTGTTGAGGGGTTTTTTTTCTCCAGTGCAGGGCACTTACTCTGAATAGATGCCTAAAAAACAAAGATGAATTTACATTATCCGCCTCAGTTATAAATCAGAACTACCTCCTCAACTTAAGCTTTGAGTAAATTCCAAGAGATAATATTTGAATAAACTGCCAAGATTTTCCTATGGCATCATTCAGAAAAAAGTCAGTGATGGACAATTTTGACTCAAAAACTTCCATGGGCCACTGTGGCACAGAAGTATCCAAGCCAAAGGACGCTTTGCTAAACCTAAGGGGAAAAAAAAAAGAGACAAAAATGAGTCTCGAGTCTCCCCACTTTTGTATCTTGAATGAAGTCAGGACTAAACCCAAAACCTCGAACCACACAAAAGAGAATTTTCAGTATTAGGTATGTCCATTCCACTAGTGAAAGCTCATCTATCACAGAATCCTGGCCCATCATGAAATAAAACATGCTTATTTTACAAATGGAATACAATCAAAAGAGAGAAATTCAATCATCCTAAAAAGAAAAGGAGAAAAAGACCTCGTGATCTAATTTTTCAGGTGTCTCAAACCCAGATGTTGGTAGTGATGTCCCCAGTTCATAGGTTGTTTTTAAAAGGCCCAAGTAACTTTATTTAGGAGCCAACCATATGTGAATCCTACAGGTGTGAGGAAAACCTAATTTTTATCAGTCAGATTATTTTTATTCAGTATCAACAAAGAAGTTTAACTACCTGACTCTCCAGGTAGAAATCACTGGCTCTCTAATTTATTTCCTGGAAGTTCTAGGTAGTACTTCCAAGTTTTACCCTTTGAACACCCAAACAGATCATCTCACTGCAAAAAATGGCAACATCGATGCTTCTTATATTGTTTACTCTGTTCTTTTATGATTCCTCTCCAATTAGTCTAAGAACAGCTCACCACCCCACCTCTCACCCTACTACATCCATGGAAAAAACCTTCTCATTCTCAGTCCACTCCATGGAAAATTTGGCCTGTTCTCAACACTCCACCTCATGAAAACATGTCCCTTCTCCCCTTTCCAACACCACCATGTCTTACTCTGTAGCTTTCAGGGAGGAAAACTTTGTGCAACATGGCCATCTATCAATGTTTAAATGCATGAAGTTTTTTATATTGTTCTCAAACAATATTATTTTTAAAAGGCTTAAAAACTTCTGCTGTCCTTCGAAAAGTACAAAAACATAGAAAGGAACACAACTTTGTTAAAATACCGGATTTTCAAAGCTGAAGTTACGTGTGCAGGAAAGCCAGATCTGTAAAAACTGGTTTTAAAAGTTAGCAGTGTCATGTCACTCTTCCTCCTTTTTTAAAGTCCCTGCCTTTTCTCCTAGTGAGCAAGCACACCTTTCTTGCATGTGTTACAGGTCTTGCTGGTACAATTAACTGAAATTAGCATGCCAACGACTAAAAATTAAGTCTAAAAATTAGGTGTTAAGTGATTAATTTTCAGACATCAAGAGAAGTCTAATGGAATATCCCTCGACTTAATCCACTCAAGTAAATTCAACACTGATTTTTAGGTTAAAACGAAGAGAACAATCAAAAGAATCAGCAGGTAAACGCTTCTATAAGAGTTTCACAAGTGGGAACTCATCTGCTCTGTATTTAAATTAGAGAAGAACACTGATCTCAGCAATGGACTTCTATCAGTTTGGAAGCAGACAAGGTATATTATTTATACAGAACATTGAAAGAGAAAGAATGTCAGAGAGAAATGTATACATTAAGCACACTTAAAAAAATTTGAATCTAATACAGTGCCCAAATTTCACCTTTATTTTCAAACATACAAGGCTACATATATCATTCACTCTAGTTACCTTCAAATATATAATAAAATCAAATTTCCACCTCAGCTGCTACCCTTCAAGCTCCCCTTCAGAATCCAAAGAAATGCAGAATGAAAGCACATGACTCACCCCCACTGCTAGCAAAACTGCTTAGCATGTATATATTAAATCAGAGTCCTCTGCATTACCTCTTCTGTCAGATATGGTTTGGGTTTGCTAGGGTGGGTTTTTTAGCATATAAAACATGCCATAAATTCTTACTTAATCTACTGAGTGTATCTATGATTTACCAACAGTTCAAACAAAAACTAACATGAGGGTGAATTAAAAGTGTAACTATTTTATTTCATTATTTTCCCTGTAAATATAACAACCACTGGATTTAGAAGCAGTTAGCTGAAGTATCACTCAAGTTCCACAGCCAAAACTAAAGGCATTATCTTTGGAGTCAATGAAGTCTGCAGCTGCTGGAATCTGGAATGGAATGCATCTTTTCATTAGGCTGGTGCCAAATTAGAAATGCCTGCTCATCCAAATGAACCATGAATGCAGTACTTTAGAAATATCTGCTCTTCGCATGTAACTCAGCATGCTAGAGAATGTGACAAGCCTAGCAACACTCCATCTCTGGCACTTGCTGGGGAATGAAAAATGTCACTGCCAGAGTCCTTGACTGAGCCCTCACACTGTCCTGTCCCAGAGGTGCAAGAGCAAACTGAAACTCAGCCTCCACTTGCAGCTCCATGCTGCTGCTCAAAATAGAACATTTTATTGTTTAGATGAATTGCACGGAGAGACCATAAAGCCCCAGATAACTGAAACCAGAGCTGGAAACCACAGTAAGAACCATCAGGCCGTAACCCTGCTTAATTAAAGAGCATGGAAACATGACTTGCTGATCATCATGGCACAAACCAATCCTCAGCCAGTACACTGATGCTGCTGTACCACCTTAAGCCTCTACCTGCTCCTCTTTTCTCTCTCTCTGAGCATGTTAGCTCTAAACCACAAGCTGTAGAAGGATTCAAAGTATCTAATTAGGATGCTATCGTCCCCAAATAGACTAGAACTTGCTGCCCCTGTTAGCATTTTATGCAAGCAGAGAAGGATTCAGCAAGTCCAGGTACCCTTACACAGGAAGAGACAGAGACAGGCAGCAACTTGCTGAAAAAATAAGGGGAGGAAATGAAGTGAATCATAGAACAGTTTGGGTTGGAAGGGACCTTAAAGATCATCTTGTTCCAACGCCTCTGCCATGGGCAGGGACACTTTTCATTAGACCAGGTTACTCAGAGCCCTATCCAGCCTGGCCTTGAACACTGCCAGGGACAGGGCACCCACAGCTTCTGTGGGCAACCTGTGCCAGTGCCTCACTACCCTCACAGTAAAGAATTTCTTTCTAATATCTAATCTAAACCTGCCCTCTTCTTTGCCTCTCAGCCAATGTTCAATATATATTTCCCATGAACATTTTATAGCATTGAACTTTAAAAGCTTCTAAGCACAGTGATCTCAAAGACTGCTCTGGGGAGATGATTCCAAAGGCTAAGTGCCCTTATGTAAAAGCCCTTCTAAAGTCCCAAATTACAAAAAAAAAACCCTTTAATTTTTATCATGTACATCTCAGTGGATCAAAACCTGGGAGTATGTATGCTCTGGACTGTATCCATGTAGCTACAATAAATTAAAAATAAAAGGGTTACTTAACCCACACTTGCTTGCACGCAAACTCTGCTGATATTTTACTGAGTATATCTAGACTTATTATTAAGTATTAGTCACAGAGTACGGTTAAATTTCTCTGACACTTGCACATATAAAATACTCTCATTATCTGATGCAAGAAACTGTAAGGGCCAGAGCATGCAAACTTCTATTACACAGAGTCACAGTGTTTATTATCACAAGCACTCCCACTGAATGTCACAATTCATAGTATTAATTTAAAAAGAAAGTGCAACATTAGTGAACATTACAGCCACTTTGACAATGTTCATTTGCAACAAAAATTCGTTAGAAAAAGTCTGGCCTTTGAACAACTAAGTCTTTAGCAATCTTTTGTTATTGCATAGATAGATATATATATAGATATATATATATGACAATTTATAGTAGGCAAAAAAATCTTAAAATTTGTTCAGTTGTTCTCAGAATGACTGAAAATCAATTTTACATGGTGCGCCACACTGCTTAGGGGGAAAATAGCGAAAATAAGGGCAAGGAACCTGCCAGCACTTTCAACAAACACCTACAATAAAAGTCAAACAAATATTTACATAGCTATGGTTGACAGAACTAAGACAATCATGGCCTTCTCTCAAATCCAACCTTGAAAGCTGTTCACATGTTTCATGTCACAGCCAGCTTCAAATAGCAAACCCTATTGATGTTACTTTTCCCTAATATTTTAAATGTTTATTGCAAAGAGGAATTAAAGGAGAATTTGTTATGATCCTTTCTTTGATTTTACACACACATACACACAGTGATAAATGAATTTGTTGAATCATTAAGGTTGGAAAAAACCTCCAAGATCACCAAGTCCAATCTTTGACCGATCACCATCTTGTCAACTAGACCAGAGCAGTAAGTTCTGTCCAGATGAAAGTTGCCCACCAGTATCTCTTAACGGCAACAACGAGCAAAAAGTTGTCAGTATTATAACTGACAAAATCTTATGCTAACCAGAACCAACAAAAATACTGGATATTGCCAAAGAAACAAGGCATGCAACCAATGAAGATGGAACTGGAAAGAAAAGACCTAACAAAAATTTGAACAAAAAACCCAAAACACAGAAAACAAACAAACAAATCAAACCCAAAACACTGGTTTGTTGCCAGCACTGAACTAAGGAGTCAGTGCACCTGCAGTCTGTCATGTCGGAGTTAAGGGCACTCTAAACAAGCCCTCCGTTGCTGTCAGGAGACCCAGAGACAGTTTAGGAAATAAATATTCTTTCCATTTGGGAAGGAGGTATTTTGTACATGAACATGCACACAGAAATACTGCTCCTGTTATTCCCATAGAGCTTCAATGAGTGCTAAAGCAAGGAAAGATGGCCCCAACGTGCAGAAGATACGTCCCTCCTGTACCACAGTCCAGAGGAATCTGTCCTTCTGGACTCTGGCCATGGAGTGAAACCCCAAAACTGCCCAGAAAGGCAGGCACAAAAATTCTGTTCTCAATACAAAGCGAGGCACTTCAGAATTTGCCACAGGGTACCTACAGCATGAGTCTAAAATAAGGAAAAACAATTACAAATGTAATGAATTAGCTTTAAATTCCGCTCTTCATGACTCTTCAGCTTTTGCTAGTTAATTATCCTAATGATAGTTATTACATCTCATAACTACTATTACCAATAAAACACCACATATTGCTATTTAAATATTAAGTGAATAAGAAATTGACTACTTGAATTAGATATGTATGAGATTTAGGAGGTGACAAATCTTAGCTTTTTTATCGCTGTAAACTCAGCCAGAATTCAAGAGATATTAGTTCATTTATGTCCCATAAGTTTTACCCTTAGGCATAGAATTATTATAATATACATCATTCCAATCAACTATGAGCTATAAAGACATTACAGAAAAGAAGTTACAGTCTATACAAATATATAATAGCTCCACTAGGCATAAAGATTAGATCCACATGCAACTTTACTAAATGTTTCAAACGTTACATCACTAATTATATGATACTGTCACTTCTGGTAAACCACAGATGTAACATGAAAAATATTCAGCTTGGTCTCATGTAGATCTTATCACAATGTGCAGGTTCCAAAAAAAACTGAACCAACCCTTTTGATCTCTGCACTGTATTAGCTGTTAGCTTAAGAGCAAGCTTGCTGAGCTGAGGAATTTTTGCAAGACTTGCTTCAAATCTCCACATGACAGAGGCAAGAGGTTGAACTTAAAATATGAAATCCTAACTTTCATTTAAATCACATATTGTAGCATTTATGTAAATCATCAAGGTTAGCTTATGTTTTTGATATTTGATACAATGTCCCTTAGAGAAGTTCTTGTCTCTCTCATTCCTCTGGATTTTCCATAAACAAAAGCAAAGTTCAGTTCAACAGCTTGCTGTCATGCAACTAGCTTAAAATTAAATCTTCTCCAAAAGTTTCAAAATTCAGCAGCCAAAAAAGCACTACATCAAAACATAGCATTAGAAAAACCTGCAGGTACGCATGATACTGAATTTGTTGTACCTCCCTCAAATAAGAAAGGTCAAGACCTCATCTAGGTTAGTATTTCATTCTTCTGTGTGCCAGCACCATTGGCTTCCAAAGTTTCATTTAAAATGTGCATGAATGAGGTTTCAATGGACAACAGGATCTCACTTGGACATGGCAGGCCCCAAAGCAGAAACTAATCCAGCACATGGAACCTGGCTGCCAAGTGGGGACAGGGACAGAGACAGATGGAGAAATAAAAAATGTGACCAAACAAGATGGAAGAAAGGGCCTGGAGGGGAAGCTGTATGAGGAGCAGCTGAGGTCACTTGGTCTGTTCAGCCTGGAAGGGACTGGAGGGAGACCTCACTGCAGTTACAACTTCCTCGTGAGGGTAAGAGGAGGGGCAGACTCTGATCTCTGCTCTGTGGTGCCCAGTGACAGGACCAAAGGGAATGGCCTGAAGCTGTGTCAGGGGAGATTTGGGTTGGATATCAGGAGGAAATCATCGCAACAGCCACCCCCTCAGACAGGACACCACACCCTACACATCACTAACTTGGATCTAATATGGTGACAGAGCAGCTTCATTCTGGCCGAACCTGAGCTTTCCTGAGCAAAGGGTAACGGGGAAAAATGGGATTCTTTCTCACATCTAATACCTAGAGTGGAAATTCTCTCTCCCTCATAGCTAGCAGACATTTCCCCATGAGTTCAGCAGTGCCAGAATGGTGTAAGGAGGTTTTCATCTCCTTGGCCACTGGCTGTAAACACGTACAGGGGAAGAACAGTAAAAAGAACCCATAAAGCAGGGTGCTACTATTTTCTTCTATCCTGGAGAATAAAGTAAACAAAATTAAACAGTTACTCTATTTGGGGTCTTCAACCCTTTTGTAAAACAAAGCAAAGAGGAATAGTGCCAAGCTGTTGGCCAGGCAGCTCAAAAACTCTCCTGAGAACAGTAATCTCTACAAGAAACAACCACGGGCAGTTTTGCAAGGCCAAGCTGATTTTTGCCAGGGGTTTAATAACTGTGCTATGTCTTCTGCAGCAATGAGAAGAATAAACTCAAGGAAAGAAAAATCTCAAAAAAAATATTGAGAAATAAAAAGCTGCACAACAGCAGGCAAAGAAGCAATCAGATTTAGAAGAGATTTATGAAGTTTCCTCTCTTCTTCTTTTCCTGCAATCTACATTAATCAGGGGTCCTGTCTCTTTTTGGGACCTTGGTGAAGATGAGGTGAAACCAAATATGTTTAATGAAGTCTGAAACGAGGCATGAAATTGAACCATTGTTTGATTCTGTGTTGCCTTTGCTTTCATAAGCAAGGCAGTTCTTGAAGCCTGGGTGGTACACCAGCATTCATTGAGAGACTGCTGAAGGGAAATGTATTTTGCTTTTGGATATTGTTCTCTTTCCTTTTTATCATTTCAGCTGACCAACTTAATTATATACATCATGTAAACTGGTTGTAGAGATGAAGAAGTAGATACATAATTAGGATAAGGAGCTAAGGACAAAAAAATGCCGCATTTCCATAACCTGACAGTAAAATTGGGGTAAGAATGTAAACAAATAAAGGTTAGCCAGGAAGAAACTCACCACAAAGTGATATAGAATAGAAAAATTTTAAATGCACTGAAATATGCTGAAATTACCTTTTTAAAAGTGAGTTTTTATGTCTTTAAAATAATACTCTGGTATAAAACCTTAAATTGGAGAACTCACACCTTCCATTTGCCTAAGACTTTACTTGATTTTTAAAGATACTGATATGGTAGACCTGGAGCCATTCTGAAGTCATTTTTATGTCAACCTTAATGTCAGGATTAATAACCATACAATGGGACTAACAGCAGGAACCTGATATGGCTCTGGATTTTGGCATATTTTGCCCTTTTAAAAAGAACTGTGAGGTAAGGAAGGTGAGGACAGAGCAAAATTGGATGGGAGCAGACTCGTAGCTTTCTGCTGCAGTGCCTGGAGTTAGCCCTGCAATACTGTGATAGGACAGTAAACCTTATATAAGGAGGATGCAGACATTTAAAAGCAGCAAAAATTATTCATTTAAACCCTTTTGTTCCCATTTTTGCCACTTTCATCTAAGCAATCCTAATCCCACTACACGTTGCCAGCAGGAAAGCTCACCTTGATTTCTGCTTCCAGTTGAACCTTTTGGGGAAGCATAGGTGATACACAGGGTACAGAGTCCCTGAATCTGATAGAACACACTCCAGGAACAAGGACCACCTGCATTTCTAGGATTTTAGCAACCCAGTCACACAATCCCCCATTAACTGCTTCAAGAGCTATGCAAGTATCAGGCTGGTTCCTGCTGCTCAAATTCCCGTTGGAAGGCAGCTCCAGAACTGACTTTCTTGTAGTTGGATTTTTCCCCCCTTCCTCCCTCAATTAATTTGTGGCTAGCTGACACCCATTTGTGTCAGTTTTGTTAGCAGTTCCCTCTAAAAGCCTCGTAGCTGTTGGTTGTTTTGCCTACCTATTATCAACAGAACACTGCTACTGGTTGATCTTTTTGACATATTCTTTAGGTTTAAGTCCTAACAGCTAAAAGCACCTCCTCTACTTCTGGCTGAAAATCAGGCAAGAGGTGTGTACAGTTCAGTTCACTGTATAAACCACAGGGGACTGATTACTGCCCTGCTAGAAAAAATAAATGTGGTAGAGCTTTGGATAAAAACAGCAGCAGCAAAGTCAACTGTTTGAGAATGTTTCAAACCAGTTTCCTATCCCTGTTTAGCCACACAGTACACACATCAGGGTATGCATCAGGTATGTAAGAAATGCATGTTATGTTCACACTGGCTTTTTTCTTTTTAATATATATATTTACATTAAGTGAGTACATGTGGGTGTACACACACATATATTTTTCCATGAATTTTTCCTGTTAGAAGTCCTGCATATTCATGCATGCAAATGCAGCAAATTTTCCCATGGATCACAGCGGTTAAATTTGTAGAACTTGAGTATTGCATGTTTGCATGCATATGAAAGAAAAACAGAGAAACACAGCAGGAACTGGCATCTCCCACACAAATGATGCGTTGTGTGTATTAACAAATGAACAGCACGCTCCTGAGGGAGTTAAAGTACGTGGACCAGAAGTTCCCTTCCTTGCCAATTTATTTCAAATATTTCACTAGATGTTCTTGCTGCAAAGAGCACACACGTGTATTTAATGTCCAATCAAATATCTTCAGTTTTCAAAGTCTGTGTTCTATTTTTAGAAAAATAGTACACTCTAGAGAAATAAACAGAACATTAAAAATTAATTATGCCACGTTCTGTGGCAGCGTATCATGCACACACCTTTGATTAGCTGATGTAAGTTAAATATATCAAAAGGCTATATTATGGTTGTAATTAATTCATAACAATGGATTTGAATAGTTACCCAAAGCAATGGCAGTCACAACTGAATGTAATAAAGCAATTCCAAAAGTAATTTGCATGCATAGTTTATAAAAGTCCTAGAACTCTTTTAAACATATTTCTTTGATTATAAACAGCTGACATACAACAGCATATTCAATTTTTCCAGCCATACGTCCAAAAAAAATATTACATCCATAGCATAGGGTGAACTAAGTCATACTATAAACACAGGCTTTGTGTGCAATCTTAGCAAATCAAAGACCAGCTGATTTTAAGAAACTAAAATATATCACTGCATATAAAAAAGGCTCAATATGCAAAAAGTTAATCACAAAATTTCCCAAGCAAGTTCAGTTACACCAGCTTTCTTTAAATTATGTGCCTAGCAAGGTTTTGTGAGACAGTGACACATAAAATATACACAGAAGTACCAGTGCTAAGACTCCACTTTGTCCACTGTCCTCTCCTCAGAAGAGGACTGCTCCCTAAAGGACCAGCCCTTGAGAAAAGCACTCCTGAAACAGATCCACTGCAACTCCAAAGTTTTTTGAAAACATTCTCTTAGGTGTCAGAATACATACATTTGCCACTGAAGCCAAAAGACAGTAAGCTTCTTTTTGCAATATGTTTTGAAATTCAATGTAATGTTAAACTTAATCTAAAGTCAGCCTTTCTAATGTTCCCTTACCAAACTAATGACATGAATTAAATAAGCACATATGGCTGAGCAGGTAGAGAAAGACTGCATTTTCTTGCAGCTTTTGATCCTTAAAGCAGCATAATATCAGTGACTTCTGCATCGTGTCCAAACACATGGTGAGTACCATTTGTATGCAAGGGTTTTAAAAAATTTCAGTGTCTATTAACACTGAAGAATACTTTCTTCCGCTAATAGTTTTTGTGAATTTTTGTAGGCAGCACAGGCACTACTTGAGCGTGAGCATGGACAGCAGAAAGTGACCCCAGATCTCTGCTGTCTTTGAAAGTGATACAGCTAACACACACTTCAACAGAGTATCAGGTTCACACTTCAAGGGGCTCATGGAAGTGCACGGGGCAGATCCTCAGCTAGTGAACAGATTCAAGAGCTGAGTGAAAGATAATCTTTTTGTTCTGTGAAAACATAGATGATTTCAGAAATTGTTCCCATCCCAGAAGATGGGGGGGGGGGCGGGGGTGGGGAAGAAAAAGAATCAAAAGAGGATTTTCAAATAAAAATGTAACAACGCTCCAGTTTTAGTCAATCAAAGCACTTTAAAAGTTGGTTTGCAAATTCCAAGATAGGTTAGCTTGTACTTCATTACAAAGTGTTGCCTGAACATGAAAGATCTCTTTATAAAAAAAAATCATCTCAACAGGGACTTTTTAACTATCTCAGATCTTTTTTTCCTCATTTTTTTAGTGCAGCCATAGATCAAAACAGACTGTGTTGTAAAAGCTTTTTTGAAGAAGAGCCAGTTTCTTTTGTGACAGCTCTCCCCTCAGAAATTCACAATAAATTGCTGACTAGTGTAATGATAGAACTTTCCTGTGAAAATTTTCCCAAATCTATAGCTGAAGCTAATCTTCATCAAGAGGCATCCACAAGCAAGCCAAAAGCCACTGAGTAATTTAAATGATGTTCTGCGAGCAGTAGGGGATTATCATTATTGCCAGGAGGAAAAGACATGTTCTTTCCTGGAAAGTCCTGACCGAGTTTCTTAAGAGACCTTTGTACTGAGAAGTCTAGACCTCAGACTAAGCCCATGGGATTGTCTTTGTCGGGGCTTTTTCAACACGGAATGTGTGATTTTAAATGATTTGGGTGGTTTTACAAATAATCCCTCCCCAAATTGCACAGATTCTGAAGAACATGCAAGCAGATGGTAAGGGACAACTCTAGGATTTCACACTACTGAGGAAGGAAGCTGAAGGTGCAGGATGAGGCCTGAGATGAGAGCAGCCCTCATGGAACACAAGGATGAACAGGAGATAATGAGTCGGTGTTAAAGCTCATAAGAGGATGAGAGCAACAGTACAGTTCTGTCCCTAAGCTAAAAACCCATCTGATACTGTTATGAAGAATGTAGAGACATTAGAGAAGCTTGAAAGCAACAACCCAATATTCACCAGGGCCTGTACTCACAACAAGCTAAATAATCTCACTAGAAAGTAAGTCCCTGTACAGATAAATAACTGTACAGCACTGCCTACTGTGAGGTAAGAAGAACATTTTAACTGACATTATCTCAGGGATTAGGGGTTCAACAAGTAGCAGTTACACTGGCCCACCCAACAAAACCCTTGTAGCAGGGATCAACAGTCCTTGACCATGCATGAACTCACCAGACTTGTTCAGTGTTATCTACTGAATGAGGCAGGGAATTACAGAAGAAGAGAAAGTCTAATTACATTAATCAGAATACATACCCTTGAGACAAGGGTATATATTCATCCAAGAAAACTCAATTTCCTCTTTATTTCCATGACACTGAGCACAACATTTCAGTACAATATTTGGGTTACAGCCCTAAATTGTGAATGCACAAACTGAGACACCTGGGATCTACTACAGACCTCCAAGTGGAAGTCAGCAGGACTTGTAGGTCTCAACTCTTGCAGTAAGAAAGTGTAATTTAGGGGAAGTCTTAAATGGACGTTAAAATATCTTGAATTTTAAGTCTTCATTTCTTTGATACACTCTGTTATTTCTGAAAGAACTCTTCCTGCTGGGGTGACAATATTAATGGAGATAAAACTGATAATGCATAGAGAGTGATGAGGCCTACAACACAGAATGAGGGTACATGCTCTGGATTCAGTGTATACTGAATGCTCATGATAATCAACATTAAGCAGCTGTCCCTCCTAATCAAGTCCTGATTCTCAAAAGCACTGAAATCTGTGCATCAAACTTCTCATCACCAGTGCTCAGCCTTAAATGAGCTTTTGCACTCAACCCCAGACCTCCCACCTGCCCCTACACAGCCACAGAAAATACAACAGCCTCTGGATGTCACCAAGATCTCTGCCTTTTCAGCTTCAGATCATGAGCCCAACACCTCCCTCAACACTGTGCCTCACCAGGCAGCACCATTTCTACAGATTTGCATCTGTTTTGAAAATACAGCTGGTAAGAAAATAATAGTCACTGACACCAGGTAACTGTCAGGCAGAATATATGTTCTTTTCTCAACGAAGTCACCTGAGCAATAAAAAAATAGCTCTTGAGCTAGAAAGCCATCAAAAGAAGGTCTAGGGAACAGCCTGCTCACAGAATCTTTGCAAAAATCCACAAAGCATTTCTCAAGTATACTGTCTCTAGGTACTTTGACTTGTCTAACTTGTCTGTTTCTCTTTTCATTTAATTATTTTCTTTCTGTTTACAGTTTTGATAGAGTTTTAGCTGCACATTTTCTTTGAAAACTGCAGGCAAAGAAGGAACCAGATGAAGCATAACCGTTAATAACCCATTTCTTTTATGGGTTTAATAAACCCCAACACAAGTTACATCCGGACAGTGTATTTTTTTAGCATCTGGCAGAGAGGCACATATTTAAGAGATGGTCTCTGTGCCTGAATGAAACTTGGAAGAGAACAAGTCACCATTCACTGCAGAGATGATCTACACAGTTGTGTGCCTGGCTGGCATTCATGGGATTGTCCTATAAACATTTTTGACATGCTGTTGTTTGCTAAGCCAAGCTCTCAGGGTGACAGGCAAATATTTTTTGACCTAACCAAATTGTCCTAAAAAAAGTTACATCATAATTAATGCTGTCTTTTGATGACTTCTTTTAGCTACTTGGCTGAAATGAATTTTGCGTCACTATAGAAGCAATATGATGCTTAAAGGGACACTTACTTGAGAGTCAAAAGTACCTGATAAATTTTCTCCAAAACCATCATACTTAAAAAAAATCAAAACATGTAAGAAAATATTTATTCCACCAACACCACCCCAAAAAAATATAAAACCCAAATGAACCTGAGAAAAACTATAAAAGGGTCTCACTGGAATCAAGATGAAAATATTACTGAGTTTAGCAGTGGTTTAAAAACTGCAGTTCAAATGTCTACTCTAGGGATATATGCTACTGCTTTCAAACCAATTACTAAAACCTACTTGGAGAGGAATTATGCTAAATATTTTATTACTTTATAAAGCATAAATATGCAAACTTCTATACTCTAGACTAGGAAAAACTGAAACAGACCATTTCTGAAAAATACATGATAGAACAAAGACAACACCTTCTGTATTTGTGTGTTAGCTGGGTCGTGGTGTTGGTGTTTCCCTGTGTTGGGAAAGCCTTTTGCAACAGTGTGAAGTCATATTTCAATACAGAAATATGTATGGCATATTAACAAAGCCTGTTTGATATACTCTCTGCATGAAAATTTGAGAAACTCAATCTCTGGGCTCAGCTTACAGATTTTGATTACTTTTCAGAAAGCTTTTTCAGTTTAAAATTTTATAAAACAAAGTGAATGCTGAAAGCAAAAGAATAAATCATATTAAACACTGTAGCCCTAGGGCACTCTTACCTACTCTTGCTATAGGGAAATATACTTGGTTTCTGCTGCAGATGATCTGTGATGTCCCTTCTAAGCTTTATTATGAAGCTGATAAATGACTCGCCAGAAACATGGTGAAAGCTTTTGGAATTCATTGTGCTATGGAAAACAAATTAGAAACTTAACATGTTGCATGAGGGATTACCCTTCACAGCATGGCCTTTACAATGTGAAACTAATTATTGCAGGGAAGATTTATGGTGTTTACAGTCAAGAATTCAGGGTCACTTTGACCAAATTCATGTAACTTTAGACCTCAGGCTTGTCTGACTCTAAACAGAATGACGACTCCAACAAATTTAAAGATAGAAATAAGGCATTTTGTTTTCTTTTCCCCTACTGATTTGCTTAGCAAGAAGCTGCAAAATAGGAGCTAAACAATTCTAGCTTTAGGTATTTACTCTGATCATTTTTTCTTTCTGAATAGGCAGATAATGCAGCATGTCAGAAAAATCTGTTTTAATTTTGGTTAATTTCACAGGAATCCACTAGAGTGTCAGACCTGGGAACCCTCCAAGTGTTTTCACACAATCACTCAATGATCAAAACACATGCTACTGATCTGAAAATATGGCTGGCTGCATAATGAAGAGGACAAGCTGTCGATCTTAAGTGAATCATTAAAAGTGACTTAAATTCACAGAACCATTTAAAAAGTCAATAATAAAACACAGTATCTAACACAGAAATTGGTTTATCCTAAGTTATAAAGTGAAACAAACACTTAAGAGACTAGCAAGTGATTTGTGTGTCAAGAAGTTTCTTTCCAGTAGATAAATATTTTTAAGCACAAGACTTAACACATTCTATTTTGTTCTTAAGATTTACCCAATGTTTTCTATGCCATCTACTGACTCTGAAAATTATTATTGCTTTGCCAATGGCATAACTCCTAGTTCATGAGGACACCTTGAACATACTTGAAACAAACGTCTTGTACTTAAGAGCATCTGTAACATCCTGCTGTAGATGACCTACCACATATTTTTCCCAGACCCTTGAAAATTCAGAAAAGTATTTAAGCTTGCACTTCATTTCAGTGATATACCAGTAGCTCCTTTACCATTATTTAAGCAGATTCTTAAGTTTTACTGAACTCAGGCTGTGGCTACATCCAGTGGGGTATTTTTAACCTCTGGGAACACACATGGGAGTTAAGCAGCTGGGTGAGTAACACTAATGGCAATAGATAACTTTGATTGCAGTTATGCTTCCAGCCACATTACAAACTTAACAATTTCTGGTGAAAGCAGATAACCTCTGGAAGTGAAATGCAAGCAAACCTACCAAAATTAGGATCACCATGCTCAGACACAGTGTTGTACCTTGCTGCTGTTGATATGAAAATACATCACTCCAACAAAGACTGGAATCAGTCAAACACTCTGGCTTCTCTCTATCCAGAAGACATGAAGGAAAGTGAATCTCTCAGACCAAAGAGCTGATGCATAGCTAATCCAATTCAATTAACTGTGTGTCTAATAACATTTCCCCTTTAAAATACAATTTACAGTGTTTTTCTTGGAAAACACTAGCTCATAGTTTTAGCAATGGCCTAAGCATGACCCGAGCTTTTCCTGTAGCATTACCAGGAGGTGATACCCACTAAGTAAGGAATTTTGAGGAAAGCTGGTCCAAACCAAGAACAAAAGACTGACTCCAAAAGCAACACACAGAGAAGAGTTACAATGGGGCCATACTGTTACATTCCTTAAAGCGATATTAAAGGCCTGCCAACTCTGTAACTCAGCATATGTTACAAGCTTATAGTAACGATTATACCACGATAGGTTTTGTTTATCATAACTCAGAGCCATGCTGTTGCAGGCTGTCTGGAACTTTATTTTTGGTTATAATTTCTTATTTATCACCAGCAATGACACAGGAGTAAAGGAAACTACTTTCAGATTCCTGCATAGGTTTGCAATATTGACAGTATACACATTCGTTTAGAAATCAAAATATTCAACAGGTGGTGACGCCCTTTTTACAGTTTTTATTTGTATCATCCACTTTCAACAAAAAAAGAATGACCCATATGTATTGTTTGTTACCATATTAATAGCTAATGAGAAACAGAGAAATCAAGGGGAAATATGTTTTAAGAGGTCCTGTACAAATCAGTGCTATGGGGACAGCACAGCAGTGACATTAACAGCAATCAATTCTTTCATAAGAAGTGTGGGGCAGAGAGACAGGAAAAGTCCAGGGATTTGAGACTGACCAGAGATGCCAAAATGATTTGCTGAGAAATGAGAGAATAATTAAATTTGTGGGAAGACAGATGAAAGGAAAGAGTGCAGTCTGGGGCTTGTAGATTTTTTAGGACAAGACACAGGAGGACAGGAGCTCTGCAGTGGGAAGGAAGTCTAGATTAAGGTAGGAAGTCTACTTCAAGAAATTTAGAAGAAATGTGGTGGCTTGGAGCCTCATACATGTAGCTACAAAAGTGCTGCCTCTCCCAACACACACATTTTGTGTCCTGCTTTGAATGTTAGGGAATATGGTGGCCTGATCCAGATGTATCCTAGGTCTCTAAACTAACAACTGCACAAACACTTCAATGACTCTGTGAACTGAAAGTTGGAAGAACCCTAGCTCTCTATCACTTGTGCTGAACTTCACGTTGACGTGTATAAGATTTAGTCACTACTAGAAATATCCCTGATTATGTAATTTTGACTTGTCTGCTTCAATGAATTGAATAATTTAATTTTATATAAAAATGCTACACAGCCATTTCTTAAGGAGAGTGCATCTGCTGCAGGTAGATTCTAGCACATATTTAAAAATAATCCCAAATTTGTATTAATTTTAGAATAGCTGTCAAAGTTTTGTTCAAGAAGTTCATTAATTATGCATGCAAGTGCAACATCTAATTTAACCAGACAGTACTCCACAGTCCTGAAATGGAAACACTTCTTGTACTTTAAATGCTTTCATAAGGAAATAGTGTTATCAAGTTATTCTTGCTATTCTCAAAACACTCAGAACTAAAATAGAACTGCATTTTAAATACAACCAGAGTCATGAGTAATGTATTCGAACAATTTTTTAATATATAAAAAAAAATTTAATTTAAATTACAAAGCACATAAGAAATTAAAAATCCGAAAACTGCTGCACACAAATGAAGTGTTTGAAGGAACACTCTTCTTAGCTTACCAATTGAAACAAGTATTTCATAAAAGAAACCTCCTAGAATGAGGCTCTTCTGAGGGAGGTGTTCCAATGCATTCTGAACACACTGAAAGTTCAAGAGATTCAAGACCCTCTCTCTTAGTATGTACGAATATTCCTCAGTTGTTCAGCCTCTAAAACAAGGACAGTGGAAGAACTAATGCTGTAACACTTTCTGATGAAAAAAGCCATAAATCAAATTGTCAGTCTCATGCAGTTTCCCCCTTATTATTTGCAAAACTTATTAAGCAGCACAAACTTAATATTTCAAAGAAGTAATTTCTGTTCAAAATTATCAACCCCTCCCCCCCCCTCCATGTGCACATACAATTAAAATTATACTTGCAAATATAATGTCAGTAAACCTGACAGGCCACATACTGGCTACTCCTACTTTGCATGGCATCACACATTTAGGTTATGAATCACCAAAGTCAGGTTGATGAACAAGCATCGTGTTGTTCATCTGAGAACCAGACACTTTGTAGCAAATTTCCTATTTGAATGGAAGGAACAATGCTGGCAGAAGGCCCAGAACTGCTCACACCACAAAAGGAACAATGTGACAACAGCATGGCAGGTTTATGATAAATATTTCAGAAATGTGTCTTTTAGCAAGAAGGGATTAACATAGACCTTGGGGATAAAAATATTCCCAGTAGCGTCTAGTTGGCATCTCTTTTATGCAAAATGAAAAGCACAGCACAGAGGGTTATTTCCGTTTATTTGAATGCAAATTCACGACCATTAGAATAAAAATAAATTTTAATTAATTTTATGGTCTTCCACTGGGAAAATCTGAAGAAAATTGTGTCATTTAATTTGTTCTTCTGAAAAGCAGACCTGCATTTTTTATTTTCCAGGATTTTAAATGTACATCCAGTGCCAATGAGGACGAAGGAAAATCCCCTTGATAGGATATGGGTAAAAGGTTCACCATTCCTGTATCATTTCTATATATAATTTAGCAGTTTTCACTCAAATGGGGAACAGGGGTTATGCAGAAAAAACTAAAGCACAGAGGAACCTTTCAACAAACCCAAAATGCACTCCATTTAAGTCTGTTTCGCTAGTCACCATAACAAACCTGTGTCCCCAAGTAATAAATAACCTCCTCAATAAAACAACAGATAAAAGAATCTTTGCCATATTCAAGTACAGTAAAACAAGGTGCTGTCAAAGCTGTCAATGCCTCTGTGCGTGTGGAGCAAACATTGCTTCATGTGTGTCCCCTCTGTCCAGCTGGTAATGAACACGAGATTGTGCTCTTTGGCTGTACGTCAAGATCAGCTGACTGAAAAGTAACGCCAGCACAGACCATGTCTAGTTACAGTCTGGAGCAGGTGTACTGAACATGCAATACTGCATATGCAATACAGATTTTTTTTTTTCCTTTCTAGAAAATGAAGGCCCTGTACTGCTCACTCAGGCTCACAATGGCTTTAAAACTCACTAAACATCTCTGTCAGCATTTCAAAGGTCTCACATGAAAAGTACAGCCTAAGAGGCTGTCCTTGACAGTAAAGTTGCACTTGAAACAAAATTGCAAATCTCCAGTTTGGCTTTTTGCTTTTCTTTATAATATTTGAAGTCAACTTTCACTCAGTGTAAGGCAAGGTGAAAAAGAGAGTGTAAGCTGGTAAACAGCTTGCTCTGAGAGAAGCACTCATGTTTTGGTAACGATGATGCTTTACACAGAAGTTCTTAGAACAATATTTATTAATAACGCTATGATTTCCAAAATTTACTCTGGTAATATATATTTTAGTACACATTGTTTTAAGGCAACATTCAGAGTAAGGAATTTTGTTACTTCCCTGCATGGGGGAGAAGAAGGATTGGTCTTTATAAGGAAAAAAAAAAAGTATTTTAATATAAGCTTTTGCTATCCAGAGAGGTTCAAGCACAATTAGCTGTTAAGACACTGAACACCACCTACACGCTGGTCTCTGTTGTTCAGATAAAGAAAATACTGTAGAGTGGTTTTTGTGTTTTGGACTACTTTGTGAACCACAGCTTCAGGTGCTTCTTTTTTGGCTAGCTCTACATACAGTTTTAGGCTTTTGGACTGTCCCTACAAATGCAAAAATGTTGATTCTTCATGCACAGGAAGACTGAGCTCAACTAAGAAATATCTATGTATGTATAAGGTATACAAGTCCAAATGCACTTGACATTGCATTTTGAAACTAGAGATAAAAAGACATGTTATTATAGTCAGGGTAGCGAGGAGTATATACAAGAGCAATATGCATTCTGTTAAAAAAAAAAAAGACAAGGACAGTAACACAAAACAACTCAGCGTTAACCCACTGCTACATTATTCAAGACCAGTCACCTTTGATCACACGGACATTGGTTGCAGTATTTTAGTTTATACAGCTTGACTCAACTGTCGCTATTACAGAAACCTATCGAGTTCAAATATATACACACTTTATGCAGCACGGTGATATTGGGAACATGCCAAATGTTAGCATTTATTACTAAACCTGGGCAAAGCTCTTCATTTAACTTGTCATAAGGATAGCTCTTCTTGCTGAGCACTGGAACTATTTGCCCTCGCCTAATATCCTCCTCCATGAATGCGCCAATGACTCCATGCGACACGTGAAATATGACTGAAGCTTGCACTCTTTCTAAGTTAGCTGTTTCTTCTTTTAGTTACTTGTTTTTCTACACATGGTGGGGTTATTAATTTTTTAAGCTCTATATTTAGACATACAATTCCATTACAACCCTATGAAAGTGCACAATACAGCAGGAGAAGGTGCTGGTTTGACAGGAAAGTGTGATCCAGACCTTTACCTAAATTTACTCAGCTATTGATTGTAAGAGAATTATGCCTGTTACATCAAGATAAGCTTGATCTGTATGCAAAACAGAAGCAGTACACCAGAAAAGCCACTAGGTAGAAGCTCACTTCACCACCAGGTGAAATCAGGTACTTACTAACCCAAGCAGAGCACCTGAAATGGAGAAGTTGACAGAGCACATCCCTGTAACTCAGGAGCCAATGTAACTCTTGGCAAGTCTTTTTTGCTCTTTTGCCAACCAACACCACTTGCCCATTGATCAGTGTTTAAGGCATTCTTGTTCCCTTCTGTCACCACTCAAAAACGCCTAGTGGGTCAATGGAGACATGCCCAAACTCAAACCAGTGAAGAAACAAGAGGGGTTTTTTTATTTCTTGGCTATTGACACCCAAAACATCACAGAAACAACATGACTTATAGCCCCTGCAGGAAAGCTGCTTGCTGTGTTTATGAAAATACATATTAACTATGGACATGAGTACAGCACTGCACAAACAAAATGTCATTACCCACCTTGATTGTATTGTTGAAGCAAGAGCTATAACAACAATACATTACCTGCTTTCATCTACCTTACATCCCAAAAATAACACATTTCACAACTGATCATTTTAAGTGTGTATTGCAAGCACAGCATTACTGGTTCTGCTGATCTGTGCCTATATACAAAGGGTCAGATTCATTTTTTTTGTACCATTGGACTATGTGTTGAAGAGAATGCTCAACAGAAGAAACCCTGCATTTGTACTATGCAGGAGTAAACAGGTTTGGAACGTGACTTTGAGAGTAACCACTCATATCAAAGTGATCACTTCATTATGCAAAATTCATCTAACCCCCTCAGCAAAAAAAAAAAAACCAGTAACACAAGCCCAAAATATTTAGGAGATGCTTGGCTCTGTATGCGCTTGTAATCTTTTCTTCCTTAACGTGAATCATGGTGGGAAAGCAATCTCTTCATTTCTTCAGATTTCGCTACTCTGAAGTGCTTGGCCACACCAAAACACATTATTGTACAACATCCCAGTCACATAACCACAGAAACCAACTGCCATGACCTGAAAACAGGTCTGCATATTTGTGGAAGACTGTCCTTTATACAGCAATAAAGCAATTATACAGTAATGAAAGACGTAAATCCGATTCAATACATGGAATATTAGTAATTTTTATCTGCCTTTGTTTTGTACAAGATCCTAACAGTATTTACACTGACAGGAAACAAAGGCAGGAACAAGAGAACAAACACAGACTTTATCACCAGGATTATCTAAGTGAGAATTTATTTCTATAAACTATCTCCAGTTCCAAACTAATCTGGAATAAGGATGGAGACTTAGTGCAGAGAGTGAAAACTCTGTAAAATGAAGACATGTGAATGCATCACTGGAAAGGCACAGGATCAGAAGTCAGTGTGAGAATAGTGAAGAAGCACATAGCTGATTTATGTCAGGATTTCAGCCTCCTGGATAAGAACAGCACTGACATATTCTGTGGATAAAGCACTTCCAGAATGGTTTACTAGGCAAAAGAAACCCATCTGTGGCACAAACTGCAATTAAAATCTTCTAATACTAAACCATCTAGACTCAGTATGGTCAATGCACAGGGAAGGAAGGACAAGAGGTAACAAATGCCTTGATGATCAGTGAGCATTGCTGAACTCTAGATTATGGGCAAGGCAAGCAAACACAATGAACCTTCATGGATGCAGCAGGTGAAGTACTGCAATATACAGACTATTTCCCGTGGCTTAAACAGAGGTTTGACTATTCCAGTAGCTTGAAGTGCGAAGATAAAAATAAGACACTTTCTGAGCAGCTGATTTGCTGCTAAAACAAGTTACATAGGAAAAGTAATGATGCAATTGATGATTCACTGGTATTTTTTATTTCAAATATATAAAAAATATATTTATACTAAAAAAATATTCCTTTTATATTTTCTGAAATACTTCCTATTTTTAAAACAAGAAAGGCAAAACAAAGTATCTAGCAATTGGATATCAGAGAATGACTAGTCAGCTGCTCCAAATGCAAGGAACTCTTTGTCACACATTGTCAGCAAGTATCCCTCTCCCCAGGCTAACACTTGGAGGGGTTTTTTATGTGCTACTGTATTCCATGCAGCCTAGGATGGGGTTTGCCCTCTTGGCTACAAGGGCACACACTGCTGACTGCTATTGAGCATCCCCAGATCCCTTTCTGCAGAGCTACTCTCCAGCTACCCCTTCCCCAACTGATACTTAGCCCAGTGGTACTCCATCCCAGGTGCAAAACCTGGCATTTGACTTGTGGAATTTCATCCCATTAATCATTGCAAAATCATTGTGTAATTAATTGTCGCCAAATGCCCCAATCTATCTAGATCCTTCTGCAAGGCTTCCTGTCCCTCAAGAGAGTCCACAGCACCTTCCAATTCGGTGTCATCACCAAACTTGCTAATGGTGCATTCAACTCCTGCATCCATACCTTTGATAAATACATTGAGCAGCCCCAGGATGGAGCCCAGAGGACCTTAAGGACAGCACTGGTGAGTACTCACCAGCCAGACACAGCCCCACTCACTGCAACCCTGTGAGCCCTGCCCTTCAGCCAGCTCCTCATCCAGCACACCATGGACCCCCTCATCCCACAGCTGGACAACTTGTCCAGAAGGATGCTGTGAGGGACAGGACCAAAAATCTCACTAAAATGCAGAAAAAGTACATTGACCACCCTCCCTTCCCCACAGAAGGAGATCAAATTAGCTAAATGGGACTTTCCCTTTGTGACCCATGTCGATGGCACCTGATGACTGCATTGCTCTTTAAACACCTCTCAACAGTACCCAGTACAATCTTCTCCATAATTTTTCCAGGAACTGAGGTTGGTCTAACAGGCCTGCAGGTTCCTGGGTCTTTCCTCCCACCCTCCAGGTAAACAGGAGTAACAGTGGCTGGCAGAGACCTCTCCAGGCTCCCAAGGCCTTTGGTAGCTGATGGAGAGGGGTCCTGCTGTAACATCAGTGGGACCCTTCCGTACTCAGGGATGAATCCCAATAGGCCCCATGGACTTGTGAACATTCAGCTGACACAGGTGGTCCCTCACACTTTCAGTGTCCACAAGCGGAAGCCACTGGCCCAGCACTCATGGGCCTCCAGCTCTGGGGCTCAGGCAGACCAAGGTTTACTGGTATCACCAAAACCTGAGGCAAAATACACACTGAACACCTCTGCTTTTTCTTCATCCCCATTAGGCAGGTGACCATCTTCAACAAGGATCACCTGTGTTTTCTTTAGACCTCCTCTTGCTATTAATGTGCTTCAAAAAGCCTTTCTTGTTATCTGAAACAGCATTGGCCAGTTTCTACTGTGATTGAGCTCTGGCCCTTGGTGTCTTCTTCATGCATAGACAAACCACAGCTCTGTAATCCTCCTGAGAAGCCTGACCTCACTTTCAGAGATAGCCCAAGCTATAAGTCATTACCCAGACCCAGGAGTTACACAGCTATTAATATGAACTGTACAGACTAGTATTTTCCCAGGAAGTCAAATCAAAGTTGCAACACCAGTCTTCCAACTTCTCACTCTCTTCCAAACAAAACGAAAGCTAGAAGCCATTTGATTTTTTGCAAAATACAATATTAAAAAAGAAATCGAGCATTTCTGAAGACATCATGCTAAATGGAAGAAAGGACACTGACAATAAAAAGCTTGTTCTTTGAAAGAAAATAGTAAAAGGATCTAACACTAACTCACTGCTTGTTGCCAGCTGAATTTAAACAAAAGACAGGCCCAAAAATAAGTGTCAAACCTATACATCCTCTCAACCTGGGAAAGGAGAGTTTAAGATTTGGATCCAAATCCTGCAACAAAAGCCCATCTCCAATTAAAATGAATTAGATTTAAGAAAGAGAAGATAATAAATATATAACTTTGACTCCTGTGGTGACAGGGGCCTGTGGGCCAAATTCTTGCTGAGGGCAAATTTCTACGGTCAAGCTATAAGGCTATAAAAATAAGGGTTTATAATAAAAGTACTTACAGATGCTTAACTCCAGCAGTGCTTTCAGAGACTCCTGTAACAAATGCTACCTTGAAAAGACAAGATCCACAGTCTGTTCACCGTGTTTAATTGCAATGCTGCTTCAACCTTTATCTTCCCAAAGAAGCAACAGGGCATTGCTATCAATTCTGGCATCTCAGATGGAGTACATTCCAGCAATTCTGCAATGTTCTATTTACAAAGCAGCTACAAGAAGCTTTCTGAACTGTTCTTTTCCCATGTAAAGATAATCTATTTAAAGCATACATGAGTATAAATGAGCACTTGTAAAGTCAACTATCTAAATCAAGCACAACAATTCCGCAAGAGGTACTGGATAAACACATAGCAAAAAAAGGAAAGGAAAAGGTTCATCCAAAGACATTTCAGAATATGGAGTGTAACACTTTTTATAAGTCTAACTTTGGAAGACAAAGCTTTTCATTTTGTAATGAGACACATGGTTAATAGCAGACTGGAGAGACAACGGTAATAAAAATGAGGCACTACAATACAACCTTGAAGATTATCCACAGCTGCCAGGAAGTTTCTAATTAAGATGAGCCACCTCGCCTAATAATTGGGGGAGAGGCAGCAGGGACACATTATCACATCGGCCTTCCAACTCCAGGGCTCTTATCAGCCCCTCATTCTCTCTTACAACTCCACAATTATCTCTTCCTAACTCCTTCTCTACCAAGGAAACACAATGCTGGGTCTATATTAGGCACAGAGGTGTGTATTTTAAAAAGACCAATCACAGCCTAAGGAAGCCAGAGCTGTGGTTTCAAGAGTATTTTAAAGGAGTTCTCCTAGAAAGCAGCTACAAAATAAGACTGCAGACACCTTTATCTATTCGCAATCATGCCACATGGTGCAAAAGGGTACCTCCAAAGGCTGAGCTGCCAGGCCAGGGCCAGCTATACATCCATGCAATTTGCACAGGCAAGAGGCATTCATGGGAGCTAATGCAAGCACTGTGAATCCTATTCCTGTGTCTGTTACGTTAGATCTGTATTAGAGATCTATCAGACTCCACAGAATCATCTCCCACGTTGCATTCTCCTGAAGCTGGGCACTGAACATAACACAGTTTGGTAACTGCACTTGGGTCTCTTTGTCCCTGTGTCCTAGATACAGCAAGGGTTTGATGGTTTGGGGTATCTGCTGGATTCCCACTGAGTTAATAGCAGTGCCAACAAATGTTTGTTTTACCCCTTCTTTCTTCGTTTCTTCCATACCTCGGGTCAGAGATGCTGCAGTCTATACACATCTGCCAAAACTGGGAATATGCAAATCAGTCAGTTCTACGGCTCTTTAGAGCTATCAGGCTATTGTAAAGGGGCTGCAATCCCTTTTAATACCTGGAACAAAACTAAACAGTCCAATGCGGAATGCAAAAAAACCCCAAAAACCACAACAAACCAAACCACTCCTGCCTGCAGCTTCATGTGTCTCCTGTATTTCAGTGTACACTGTTACCTTTAAAATAAATAAACAGCATAGGCTACACAGATGAGCCAGAAGCTGCTACAAACACAGGGCTGAATTTCACCACAAACTTTTACACAGTTACAAGGGAAAAACTCCAGGTTGACAAACACTCAATTGGTTTTGGGAGGTTTTTGTTGTTTGCGGCGGGGGGGGGAGGGGTGTTTGCTTCTCTGTTGTTGTGTGGTTTGGGGTTTTTTTGTGAAAAAATTGTACGCAGTAACACTGTTTCTTAAATAGCATAATTATAAGATTTACAGGTGCCTGAACTGTGTAAACTCCCAAGGACAGCAATGGGAATTGTTTAGCTTAAGTTCCTAGAGATTTGTCTTGCAGTAATGGTTTGAACTTAAAGTTAAATTTAGTTTACAGAGCATCAGAAAATTTCCTAAGAGTAAAATATACTAGACTGTGAAACAATCTCTTAGGGAAACTTGAGTCAGATAAAAATGGACACCAGAGGAAAATACAGTTGGATACAATCCTGCATTGCCAAGAGTATCATCCAAGATGATCTAAAGGGTTTTCTTCCTTCTTTGATTTCTGTTAAGTGTGAATTGTTCATAAAGTGGCTGCAGTGGAATATGCTAAAATATTCAAGAGCCACAGTAGCCACACTGGCTGTTAGTTGCTCCCTTTCAGCTTTCCACAGCCTTCTTCCTACCCAATACAAGAGTACCCTTTAAGCAGCCCGAAAGGAGCAGAGCCTTTTGGCGAGGCTGCGACGTCACCCTTTGAAAGCCAGCGCACCCTGGAGTCACCGCATCCTACCGGGAACGCACACTTTGAACTTTTCAGCAACTCTGAACACCTACTGCGTCTCTGCCTGGTCTCTTGTAGTAGGATTAACACAAGTATGTGTGACAGGAAAAGCGGCTTTGATTTACTTGTCTTCAATTCAACGGTCAGTGCACCAGTTCTGAACTGCTCAGACTGTGAACTAGCAGAGCTCTAGTTCAGAATAACTTGCAGAAGTTAATTATTTTGTAAGCATTACAGAGGGGTTTTGGTTGATTTAAAGGCAGCATTTGAATTAAGCCTGAATTTTTATCTTTTCCAAACAACAACAAAAAAGACAAAACCCAGCAAACTTGGTTTTTCCTTTGCAATAACAGCATTCTTAATCTCCACTAAACCAGGTGCACACTGTACATCACACTGTCTCCTTCATGGAGAAGGATTCACCAGGGTTATGAGACATTCAAGGCAGCAAATTGTTTATTCTGCTCTGCTTCCAGAACTGACTAAAATACTAGGTCAAAGCAGTAGTCTCAGCTCAGAAAAATATTCAAGAATTTGCTGAATCCTAAGCATGTCAACAATCCGTTAACTTTAATTAGACTTCAGGAGATGCATAAGTCGTTTGCTCAGTAAGGATATGATCTGTAATATGCTTAACCTTAAACATACACTTATATACCCTACAAAATGTACATACCACTTCAGAAATTAACCCAGAAAGAATTAAGAATGTAAATACTAGCAAAACGTATGTAAATGTGCCACAGAGAAAATCTTTTCATGGAAATAAGATTTTCAAAATAAAATCCATTCCTACTTGAGGATGCTGTTTTGAAAAGCCCTTGCATGTGCTGAAAAAGTTCAAGCACTGGAGCAGGCACAGGTGACTCAATAATTCTTTCACAGTCAGAGGAAAGAGAGAGAAGCAGTAAAACAGTTCAGGTACGGCTCTCTACCTGAGGCCACAATATACAATTCTACTACAAAATAAATTGTAAACATTATTGTTCATCAAAATGCACAGTAAAGTAGTCCAGGACAGTTTTTGGCACTGCTGTCAGCTCTTTCTCAGAGTTTAATGTACTTTGATAATCTCTACAATAGTTTTCCACTAGCAGAAACTAACAGGATAGTAAAAACAGGTATTCTCCTTAAAATTAAAAAAGGGCATCATTCACAATTTCCTATCCTGAGACATTCATTCTATAGTTTTTAAGGAAAATTCTAATCAAATTTTGTTTAAAAGATTACTTTATATTTGCTAAATTAAGATTTTAACTAAAAGGCTAAAAACAAGCTCCTTTTCATCATTATCTTGATTATTTTTTTCACATTTCAAATGAACGTTTATATTAAATTTCTTTGAGTTTAATTTTATATCTTCATTTTCAAGTGCTGGAAAGCTCTGCATTGCTTAGCTACTGGAATGAACACTGTGCATGGTCAGTACTGCATTGCTAACTTCTCATGTAACTTTGCATTTAGCTGATATGCATAATTTACCAAATATCTCCTATCAAGAGCGCTTTTTTTAAAACATACCAATTTAACACTATTGTTAGCTTAGAATACCATTTAAGTATCAT
Organism: Corvus hawaiiensis; assembly: GCF_020740725.1. Classification (NCBI taxonomy): domain Eukaryota; kingdom Metazoa; phylum Chordata; class Aves; order Passeriformes; family Corvidae; genus Corvus; species Corvus hawaiiensis. Next base: position 48,893,855 of record NC_063218.1, on the reverse strand, counting down.
GAGAACAAATGAAACTGCAATTGCTGTAAATTTTAAGCAAGTTGTGGCAAACTGGTACTGGAAGAGTTACTAAGAATAAAACCTGTACTTAAATCATATATGTTCCTAATTTAGCATGAAGTGCTTACTTTATTGATGCTCTGTTGAATAGAGACATATCTTTGAACTGCCCTGTTCTGAGGCTTCTATGCACTCCAAAGCATGTGCCTGCTTTGCGTGGAATTACACCATGCTAGGTCCTGACTCAGAAAACTGGAGGTGCCAGATGTTTCTTGTGTCCCTAAGGAGAGTATATGAAGCTTTTTATTTTGGTCTGTGCCTTTATATCCAGCTTTCTGCTGGCTGGTTTCTAAGAAGCACATCCATAAAGCATACCTGCACTTCTACCCCACTAATCAGCCCTCCCTTCCTTGCAGCACCATTTATTGTTTAGTGACAGCTGTTGGGTTGTTTTCTGGCACATTCAATTTCAATCCCAGCTTTGGTACTGGAGGAATTCTCAGTGCACTGCTTTCAGGTCGGTTTAAAAAACATAATCCCAAGCTCATAGATCCTGTTTAGATTAGCAGCATTTCCACTCAGGCACCAGGTTCTGACTGTGCCATCACACACAGAGCAGAGCAGTGACTAAAGACAGTGCTGGCACATAAGGATACAGCTCGGGACAAATCCTGGAAACAAAACAACGCTAAAAATTCTGCATAAAATCTAAGGCCTGCTCAAATTTCTGGCAAGACCCCCTCTGACTTCCATGAAGCCAGGAACTACCCACCTCCTCTCTCACAACAAAGGAATGCTGCCACTGAATACGGATTTAAATGTTGCCTGCACTGCAGCACACAAAACACACCTCACTGCTTCGCAGCACTGAGCTACCAACTCTCAGGGCTGCCCGCTCTGCTGAGGCCACAGATGCTGCTGAACTAAACCCAAGGCAAACAAGTGTCAGCCAGACTTTTCTTTTCTCCTTCCCTTCCCTGAGTGCTCTATTCAAAACACGGTGGGGAAAGGAGAGGGGGCGGAGGCACAGATTATGTTTCAAATGAAAATAAATGCAGTTGTTCTTAAACCAGTCTCCAGCTGCCATTTGTCATCTTCTCGAGGACACAATACAGGTTGTCACTACTTGGAGCCACAGACTGCCAGCTAAGAAGAGTTGAAGGACAGGAATACACAGGTAACACTACTGAGATACAGAAAAGCTGAGTGTGGGAAGCCTATATCAGCCACCTGCACCACGCAGTCAGAATTTCCTAAGTGTTTTTTAGTTAAATTACATTAATGAACCAAAATAAGAAAAGCTGAGAAGAGCAGGGAGAAATAAAGAAAAGACTGTCAAGAAACATACTCACTAAAACTGAAGACACAAAAATTTATTATAATTTTTTGCACATTTTTTTAGAAGGAATTGGTAAAAAAAAAAAAAAAAAAAAAGCTTTAAAAGCTCCTTACGGCCATTTTTTAAAAAGACAGTCTGTGTTAAATACAGTATTTCTCAGTGGAACTACTTCTACCAGATTTTACTCTAGTGTGTAATGCTAATCATCTCACTCCTGGTCCAAGATTGCTGACTTCCCATCAATGCTTATCGCTAGGATTATCATCTTTAGGAACTACAGAAATTATTGTATAATAAGTAATGGCCAATGAATCAGGCATGACTTCACCACTGAATTATGCAGCTTCCCTCACAGTTGCCTACACTCACAGAACCTTAAAGATTAGATGGTTTAGCAATAGAATTTAGAAGTGTCCTTGGTAATGAAAGACACATTCGGGAAATTAAAAAGTTTTTAAGCTATTACTTTAGTTAGTTTCAAATCCCAGAGTAAGGAATGGAAAAAGCAGCAGCTTTTCTCTCTGAAAATAAAATTAACAGATTCTTGCTTCTTTTTTTTTAACCGAACTCCCTAACTGGAGTTGCATTATTTATAGTCAAATTGCTTTCAAGGCCACAACACATATGAGAAATGCTATGAAAGCTGACAGCAATACGGATCTGCACTTTGTAAAAGAGGATCTGTGGTTACATCTTTAACAATTCTAGTGAAAGAAAAAAAAAGGAAGCAATTTGGTGAAAATGCCAACGTGCAATTCCACATATCCACATAGGCCTGATTTTCCACACAATGTTCCGGCTGCCGAGCTAATGCTTCAGCCAAAGCTGATGGCACAAGGTACAGCTACACAGGCACATAAACAAAAACATAAACACACAAATTAATTACCTTGAATTCTTTAGAAACAATCATCACTGTTTGCAGGGCCTATACATAAATGCCCCACCACAAATGCAAGTTGCAAAGGGACTCTGTTTTCATCATAGATTAATATTAAAGGATAAACAGTGTTCCTTTGGGGAAGATTTTAAAAAGAAATGGGTGATTATATATTAAGTGTTTTGCACTACTGTTTTTCTCTTTTGTGAACTCTGCTTTGGCTGGTTTGCCATTTTAGGGAGTAAGGGGAAACCAGCTGAACATAAACTGATTTGAAAGTTTGCATCTGTAAACTTCGGAGACAGCCTGAGGGAGGTGGTGATAATTCAGTATCTTATAATAGCAGGCGGCACAGAGATCAAAGAGAAGGAAGACTTGGCTGAAACTAACTATGACTGCTTGACTGTGTGAGGTACTAGTAAAAATAAATTATTTTTTATGCCTAAGGAACACTGTCTGAACTGCAGCCCTGTACACCTTCCACTTTTTTGGGCTTTGTCACAGCCACAGTGCAGTAAGAGCCTCCTGCTGACACTACATGTCTTTGATAAATAGACGGAGTAGATGCAAAGGTTTGACATGGCTACATTTGCACAGCTTTTTACTTGAAAATACAGTTTTTGTACAATTAAAATTTGGGTTTTGTTTTTTTTTTAACAGCAGAAAGCTAGGAAATGATTGAAACTCAAGCTCCTTGCAGTACAGGTAGAAACCATCTCACTGTGTAACACAGTGATTTGTTCAGATGCACCACCTCAGCATCTGGACTGAAGTCTCAGTACAGAATACTGACTTCTTATAAAAAGCCAAAGCAGACCACGTCACAAAATCTGTGTTTCATTTGCGTGGGATTTTTTTATGATGTTCATTAATTATGCCAGACTGCAAGCCTCTGGGTGTGATTTTGTCTCTGGGATGACTCTGGAGGCTGACTGACCTGTACACAAAGACACTATTTCTTTCTGTGAGCCTAAGACAATTGTACATGTAGTACTGAACATGGTTATCCAAATGCTACTTAATATACTGTTGTGCCATTTTTTCAGAGTATCTATTGCCAAAGAGTAACTAGAGTACTTGACTTCAGATTTCTATCTACGCCCTATCACAACAGCAAAACAGCAAGTGATCCAACCCAGAGGCTGATGTTTCTTGAGCTTATAGAATACAAATTCAGATAGAATACATGGCACTCACGATGCTCATTTCATTTCACACAGGGATTATGCAGCTCCTTTTTATTATGAAGTATCCAAAAAGATTAAGATCTGACTGTCTTGAGCTGCTCTCTTCATTTTATACACCTCAATGCATTGCACAATGCTGCTGTTAGGACAGACAGGTCTTGGAATGATCCAAGGGTGTCAAACAGATGTGGAAATGGCTTTAGACTTAATTCATATCCAGCTTGTTATGGGTGTGAGCCCAGGGGAAAAAAAATAGTGTTTTCTTATCTATAAGCTACAGATCATTTGATACTCTAAATCCCACTTAAGGTAGGGCTTAAATCCTATGCAAGCCAACAGCTGCCTAACTTTAAGCAAACACATCAAAGCATTTTGCTGAACTATGGCTTTGGAAAACAATGCAAGGCCCACTGTGGATCTTGTCTACCTGGACTTCAGTAAAGCCTTTGGTACGTCTCCCATGGCATTCTCCTGGAGAAGCTGGGAGCCCCTCAGTCAGTCTGCAGGCACACCAGCCTGGGTGGGAGTGTTGATCTGCTGGAGGGCAGGAAGGCTCTGCAGAGGGATCTGGACAGGCCGGATCCACGGGCTGAGGCCGATGGTGCGAGGTCCAACAAGGCCAAGTGACTGGTTCTGTCCTTGGGTCACAACCACCCCAGGCAGTGCTACGGGCTGGGGCAGAGGGGCTGGGAAGCTGCCCAGGGCAAAAGGAGCTGGGGGTGCTGGTGACAGCAGCTGAACATGAGCCAGCAGTGCCCAGGTGGCCAAGAGGGCCAAGGGCATCCTGGCCAGGATCAGCAGTCGTGTGGCCAGCAGCACCAGGGCAGGGATTGTCCCCCTGTACTCGGCACTGCTGAGGCCACACCTCGAATCCTGTGCTCAGTTTTGGGCCCTGCACTGCAAGAAAGACATTGAGGGACTGGAGCAAGTCCAGAGAAGGGCAATGGAAGTAGGGGAAGGGTCTAGAAAATGTCCTATGAGGAGTGGCTCAGGCAGCTGGGGATGTTTAGCCTGGAGAAAAGGAGGCTCAGGCCTCATCTCATCACTTTCTAAAACTGCCTGAAAGGAGGGCACAACCAGGTGTGTGCTGGCCTCTTTCCCAGGTACCAGGTGACTGGGCAAGAGGACATGGCCTCAAAGCTGTGCCAGGGGAGGTTCAGGTTGGACATCAGGAAGAAATTCTTCACTGAAAGCACGGTTAAGCATTGGAATGGGTCGCCCAGGGAAGTGCTGGAGTCACCATCCCTGGAAGTGTTCAAGAAATGACTGTACATGGCACTTAGTGCTATGGTTTAGTTGGCATGGTAGTAATTGGTCTAAGGTTGGACTTAATGATCTTGGAAATCTTTTCCAACCTTAAGGATTCCATGACCTCAATAAGTGAAAAAGATCCAGAAAATATTTCCTCCCCTAAAAATAAATGGAAGTATGACAGAGGCAGAAGTGACATCATCTTATACTTGTGCCAGTTACGGCCTAGGTGCTGAAACGAAAAACCCACTAAAAATATCTATGAAAAAGTGATACCACATTACGTTTATATTTTCGGAAAAAGAATGCAAAGAGGGTTATTCATCCTGTATCAAGACATCCAACATTGTTACTGTCAGTTAAACCATTTGCAATTCAGATTACACTACCACCTTGAGGTTCCACACAAAAAAAAAGAAAAAAAAATCTTTTCAATTAAAAAGAATTTACTAATTAATTTGCTGACAAATAGGTTCTTTAAAAAAGCATTTACTGTTCTTACCAAGATTTTTCAATATTATGCTGAAGAAAGATTGCATGTTTCAGATCAGTAAGGCTTTTCACTGCCCCCCTTTTTCTGTCTGTCTCAAAGATGCTGATTAATCTAAGTTACTACACATCAGTTTTAATTGTGAATGTTTTCAAGCCCATGTCTGCCTTGCATCTACATTCCCCTTTAATACATAAATATTACCACTGTGTATAAAGCACTGAAAAACACATCACAGAAAAGAATAGCCTGTGTTGTATATATACGGCAGACAAACAAAATTCCATGGAAAAACACACACTGTAAACATCAATGCCTTCCCATTGAGGACAGCTGCTGTAACACAATCCAGGGTGCCTGCTGCCAGGATTTTCCACATGAGTGCATCTTCTTTTAACCGCTGCTCAAACACTGGCTGAAAGAGGAGCTGCTAGACTGAACATGTGTCTGCGCTCGGACGACAAATACACGGCACAGCACTGGAATGCAGAGCAAACCTCGGGATTTGGGCGGGAAACAAGCTACCCGCTGCCTACCTTTGGGCCGACTCCACAAACACTTCTGCTCTGGCTTTCAGAAAAGCATTATATACCTCCCAGAGAGAAATAAGCGAGTGTGTTTGTGAGCATGCACGCAAGGCACAGAGGTTTTAAGTAGAAATTATCAATAAATTAATCACAATTCATGACAGCAGTGCAAAATATACATCTCCTGTTGCAGCCAAGTAGAAAGGAAGGACAAACGTAGCAGACACGTTTTTTCTAGATTAAATAAAATAGGTATTGCCAGAAAATTTCAAAGACCTAAAATGCTGGGGGGAGGAGGTCAGCATAGGTCACCGCAGAAAATCTCTTCATAATATTAACAAAATGCAAACCAAGTCATAGATAAGATAGAAAACAGAATCAGATTTCCCTGCACAAAAGGCACCTCAGCTGCCAAAAGTACAAGAGTAATTAAGGAGCACAAATCACCTTAAAAGCAGAGAGGAATAAATGGTGTAGAAAAAGGGAAGTGCTCACTTGAATTAATGAGTTTGTAAATTAACATACACACACATTTATCCATACACACACCCCCAGCCTTGCACGCTGTCAGGGTAAAGCGTCCTCACTAGACCAGGCTGAGGGGTCTGCTAGGCTCTGGGCTCAGATGTCCTCCAGTTTATCCCAGCTCAAACAGCCAAGCTGATGGTTTTTCCCTTGACTTCTGCTGCATAATTCCTGCTACACCACTGCAAAAATGGAAGCCTTTTGCCCAAATTTCCCAGGCAATAAAACAACCACTGCTGATTCTTGACATATTTCTTATGAGATAAGCTCACAAACATTACAGATTCAAAATTCTAGGTATTTACCAGCCAAAGCAGACACAAAGTTATAGTAAAAATTGTTTTAACTGGTAAAATAACAAAGGTTTCTTGCATAGATGAGAATACTCCAGGACACCAGAACCCTCCTCCCTCTCCAAAGCCATCAGCTGCTCTGGTATCCTCTCTCTGGGTGTTTACAAAAGTAAACAAAAACATGAGCTGTGTGAGAGAGAAAGATTATATACAGATCAAGAGAAAGGATTCAAGAAAAAACTTGAAGGATTGAACCTTCAGGGATTTGTGGGAACACCTTCAAAATTTTAAGTGTACTTCTAACTTTATGGAAGGGCTTAAAACTATGTGTAGCCAAAGGGCTAAGAAAACAAATGGTTAAAAAGAGATGCTGATATTTCCTTAAGTGTTGTGATTCAGCAGGGCCTAACTCACAATTTATGACCTTTTCAAGGCTGGCAATGCTATGATTACTCAACCTGGCTCATAGTTGGCAGACACAGTCCAAACAAGAGAATTGGAGAATCTCAGTTCTAATCCCTGATCATTTACAGGGATTCAGCTGGATCTGATTCAGCAACACATGCAAGCACATGCTGTATGTTAAACAAAACGTTACCTCCACTGAAGCCATTAACACTCAGAAAGCACTCAAAGTGCATGCTTAACCAATTACCTAAATTGGGGGGGCTACATGTTCAGAAGACAGCTACTCCCAAAAGCGGTGTATTCTTCCTTTGGCTTAACTGCCAATTCAGCTGAGAGTGTCTGGTGTTTTGTGGGAAGCATGAGATGGTCAAGACCAGAATTGCTGTCCAATAAAATGCATGATACAATACTCAGTTGAAGCAATAAATAGAATTATCAGTGCAGCTACAAGGGCAGAAGAAGCAGAAAGAACAGCCAGGCAGCTTTCTGCAACCTCAGAACCACCCTTTTGGTTCCACCATACCCTGGTCTCAGAAAATGCTTCCCAAAAACTTTCAATTGTAGCATACCTTTAGGATATTGACTAAGTCTAGTGGCTCCAGCCTTGGCATGATTTAGTCCTGTAGCCTCTCAGCTACAACCAAGCTTGGGGATTTTTTTTGAAAAAGAAACCCAAAACAAACCACAAAAAAAAACCTGTTCACAATCTTAACAGAAGCCAGGAGGAACTCCACATTATTCTTAAGCCTCTTTTGGCTATAAATAGCATCATAGCATAGGTACAGTTAAGAAATGCATGAGCTGTGAGATCTGTTTTAGAAATCTTGATGAAATTTCATTTAAGGAAGAAAACTAAATGGAACTATGATGTTGAAAAAATGAAAAATCTGAATACAGGAAATGGATAAAGGATATAACATAGAATAGAGTAAGCACAAGATGTGAAGTCACCAATTCCATATATATCAGCGGTTGAACACCCCTTGCAATACTAAAAATCTACAGCTTTCCTTTATGTTGGAGTTGCCAGGTAAACACCAGTACTTTCAAACACAGAATCAGGTAAAGCTGGGCATTAAAAAGCCCCCACTTTCTGGATCTCTTAGAACATCACCTAAGAAAATGGAAGAGCCTCAAACAGGAAAGTAGCAAGAAGCAAATACGTGTATGGGACCATATTCATTCTTCTGTGAAGCCACACCATTTAGAGACCAAATTCCTTCTGAATTTCACAGAAAAATGTGAACCCCTGCCTACAAAGGTAAAGGGATCATGGCATACTTTCCTGTGAGGAGGACCAGTGAAGTCTGCATCCCTGTAAATGAATATCCACAATATCAGCCAGAGACGAGAAGGTAGCTGGCGGGGGGAAAGCTCAGCATGAGCACACCAAGGGTCAGACATGGCTATGCACAATCAGACATTTAATGAATTTCTGCAGACAGCTGCTTACATAACTGTCAAGCTGTCCTACCAGCCCTTCAAAAGCACTGAGGCATTTCCCCTCCTTTAAGGAGGGAAAGAAAAACCCACTCTAAAAGATAAGAAAAGCAAAACTCTTAGGCTGCAATAGTCGCAATTACTTATAATAGCTTATGACTACATGGATTAAGCTTTAATTATTACACTGATGCCATTTGTCTACTATTGGATGTGTGGAGAAACCAGTTCTAACTTGTCAGATACGATGGACTCATGTTTCCTAATGTTTAAAGAGTTATATTTTGCCCTTGCCTTTTGCCAACAGTATATTTCCCCAATTAAAGGAAGTTATTTTATACCATTTTAAACAAAGGTTAAAGAAATTTGCCGTAGGAACAAACTTCCTGAGTTTCATTATCCAGAGCTTTAAAATGACTGGCAAGCTTCACTTTTGAGTCATATAAGTTAATTGATGACACCATAATCAGGAGGAGTAATGCTAGTCTAATCAGGTATTCTTTCTTCCTGGTAAATACAATCCAGGATACCCTCAGGGATTCTGCTAAGCACAGATGTAGAGAAAAGCACACAGAAAGAGAGGACAGGAACACATTTTTCAACATGTCTTTTCCCCTTATTCAGCTGTCGAAGAGAACAAACGCATTGTCCAATGGGGATTATAAATGAGCCTCTGCCCAAGTTAAAACTGAACTTCTGAAAATATACATGCTACCACTTTGATTCTCATCCTTCAGCTATTGGCAACTTTTATCCTATAGCAAAAATTTACAAGAGAAAAAGGTGGATGTAGATTATTTTTAAAAATACAAGACAGATTATGATATTATATATTTTGTCTTTCTGGTGAGGAAAAAGGGACAAAAGGACAAATTAATCCAGCCACCAATTTATCCATGGATTTGTCAAGTCCCACGACAAGCTGATGAAAAAACCTTTAACTATTTCCATTTGATAAAAAAGGTAGTTTAACAATCTTACAGAAAGGTTCCTAAGAACATCTTCACCTACCTTTAATAAACCAAGACTGATTAGCACACTCTGCAGCTTACTTCCGTGCCCATAAGGCAGCAGCACTTTCCCTCTCATGAATGCATCAAAACCAGAGCTCAGATGCAACGGCTTAGAGGAACAAGTATTGGAGAAGAGTCAGTGATGGACTACTACAAAATTCTTATCAGATGTAATTTCAAGAAAAAAAAATTGTTCAGACCTCATGTACTCCTCACTTGTTTTGTCCTTTAATGGAGATAAGTAAAACATACTGACTGCTGTCAGAAAAATTAATTACTTCAACTGATGCTTTAAGCCTTACATTGTCAAAGAACTGCTGCAGTACCTTTCTCCCCATCTGGCCCAAACAGAGCTGTTATATGTACTTTTCCCCTCTATTATCTGGGGTAGAATATACATGATTTCACATTGGAAGCAGACAGATGCTCAAGTGGAAATACCTAGTTCAAGGTTAGTGTAATCTCACTAGTTTGGCCTTGAGTGAGAGTGAAGTATTCATTCCCTGAATTGAAACGTCCATCAAACTGTCAGATGAAATCAATCTGAACCTACCTGTCAAGAAGAACAGAAAAATTACCAGGAGGACAGGGGTTGTCTCCTGGAGTCAGTCATTCAATTGCTGTAAAGATACTGGCTTCCCACAAGAAGTGCAAACACAGTTGAGAAAGCAGCCTGTCACAGCCATCTCCCTCACAATTTCATTGCTCACATGGAGTATACTGGCATCTTTACTTATGTAGGGCTTCACTTCATTAAATTATAGGCATTTCCCAGCTCTCAACTTCGATAACATCTCATCCTCTCTCTAGTGAAAGAAATAGTTTTATGCACAGGAGAATTTACAAAACCTCTTTGTTTAGATCCCTTTATGGGTTGTAAGACTTTCACTTCAGTGGAGGAACCACCTGTGAGCTTTCCCTCTTCCTTCTCTCCTACACAACTGCTTAGTTAATGAAACTGAGTATCATTTAGACTTAACTCCTATGAAATTAAGGTAAGGCCAGACAACAAGGTCAAAAGTCATCTGGGGATGGGCGACATGGAGACAACAGGATCACATAACCCAATGCAGCAGCGTATGCACATCTACCCAATTTTTTCTTGTTGATCCAACCTAGCGAAGGAAGTTAAAATAAGGGAATTCATGAAGGACAAATAATCTGATTCTTTTTATTCTTTCATGGCAGCAAAGTATGTAATATCTGATGAAACTAATATTCAGCCCCCCAAAAAATATATAGCAAAATGCTATGAGCCATGATAAGGAAACATTAAAAAATGCAACTTCCCAAGTACCATAATTTTCCAAGGAAAAGCCCACTTTCTACAATAATGACCTCAAGTGAGACACACTAGGAGATGGCAACATAAACTTCAGGATTATCACCCCTCTGAGTCACTTACACCCTGTTTATATCCAGTTGAGGACTCCGTGGTTCCATTGCTATTTATAACATTTTGCCTCATCTTTCAAGGGTTTTTCCTTTTTCTTTTAATAGTTTCCAGAAACCAGGGAGATTCTGACATGCTAAAGTGACAGAATGCTATAGGTAACCTTGTTCAGCAGCAGAATACTAAAGGTCTATCAGCTTTTAAATATGTGTTCTCTCTTAACAGAAAACAGATTCCAAACTTAAGAGTTAGATAACATGTTAAGTTGTTAATTTCTTTTCCACCCTGCATTCTCTTCTGAGACCTATTCTCACCATGGACCTGTGTTTGAAACTTGTGTGCAAAGCTGTGCTCAAGACCTATGCTGCAAGACTTGCTCATAATGTGTCATGACAGATTAGGAATAAAATCACTTTAAAACTATAATTCTGGAGCCCTGTGCTCATGCAACTTCACCTGCAAGGCAAATCAAACAGTTTCAAATTCCTACTGGGAGTAGTTGGATCATTCAAACACAAAGCAGAGTCACTGAGGGAAAACACTATCACTTATCTGGCCAACTTTAAGTTTTAATGCTTCCCAAGAAGCCCTGATCACAGTAATTGTACTGAATCTTCAGTAATTTTATTGAACATCACCCAACTGGCTGTTAGGAGTGCAAGCAGCAGGCATTAGAAGGAGGGAAATAAAGCTTCCTGAGAACTATCCCATCTCATGTCCAAAACAAATTTGGAGTCATCTCCTACTCAATCTCTCTCAGAGATCAGCAACTTTTAAACCAAGCACACTTTCCAACTAAAATCCTTTGTATCTAGAGTTTTTAAAAGGTATGTTATGTTTAGATTTCCTCTTACTCCACAATCCTGAGGTGATATTAACACTTGAGTGAGATGTCTGTAGGTGAGACAAGTGTGGAAAGTACTGCAGTCATCTCATCTAACACTGACATTATCACATACATACATAAATAAGTATTTTTAACCTTTAAGACTGAAACAGTTTATCATACACACTTAGATTTTTTTCCCCTTCAAAATAAGGATTACAAGTAAATCTTTCCTAAATTCTGGCAAACACTCTATTTGGGGAATCAGTGAAACCTGTTGAAATGTAAGACTTCACTCATGCCACCCTACAATGCTAATTTAGTCACCCAATTGCCTATTAACCCATAGTTGAGTAACTCCAAAGTAGGGAAAATTTCGTATATAACATGACTGCCCCCTTGTGCTGAACTAGATCCCCTCCCATTAGAAGGGTGACTTCTCACATCTCTAACTTATATCTCTTGTCTTAATATGAAAAAAAAACCCACTAAAAACTCACTAATCTAGTTTATTGAGTACGAAACTAGAGCCCTACAGTTCTTGAAACTATGACAAAACAAAATGTAAGGTAGGGATGATAGAAAACAATTTTGGAAAAGAGCAGTGCACAATTCCAAAGTGATAGGATCTTAAATCACTGTCAGGTTTATTAACAACATAAGGTTATAAAAAAAGAAAAAAAAAAAGAAAACAGCTTTTTTCCTCTCAAAGGGTGTTTTCCTTATGCAGTCTCTTTTTTCACAGAATGACCTGGGTTGAAGGGATCTTAAAGGTCATCTACTTCCAAAGCCTTGCCACGGACAGGGACACCTTTCACTAGACCAGATTACTCAGAGCCCCATCCAACCTGGCCTTGAACACTCCCAGGGATGGGGCACCCACAGCTTCTCTGGGCAACCTGTGCCAGTGCCTCAGCACCCTCACAGTAAAGAATTTCTTCCTAGTATCTGATCTAAATCTCTCCTCTTTCAATTTGAAGCCATTGCCCCATCCTGTCACTACATATCCTTGTAAAAAGTCTCTCTCCATCTTTCCTGTAGGCTCTCTTCAGGTGTTGGAAGGCTGCAATTAGGTGACCCCAAAGCCTTTTCTTTTCCAGGGTGAATAATCCCAGTTCTCTCAGTCCTTCCTCATAGAAGAGGTGCTCCATCCCTCTAATTACCTTGGTGGCCCTGTAGTTCAGTTATGAAACCAATTACATGAAGTCAAATAGCAGGACTGAGCTCGCTGGGTCAGATACCCAGTGTGACTCACTGGCAGCTCTGAACACAGAAGCCTGGGTTTAACATGTGAAACAAACTGTACTACCACGGGAAAACTCCCAAAGGACCTCAGAGGTCCAAGTGGGGACACAGACATACACAGGATAAACATTTACTTTTCAGATTATTTGGATAGAAACCTAGGAGCTAAGACATGGCAAAGTTAATTTCCTGGGACTTACTACTTCTGAACATACATCCAGATAGTTCCTAGAGGAGCACAAAGGTGTCTTGAATGCAGCATCACAGATGTAGTATCAGAAAAAGAAGCAGCCATCAAGCAAACTGTAATGATTTAGTCTGAAATAAACCAATTTGCCAACAGAATTAAAGGCATCACATTCCAAACATAAACATATCCAGTGGTATCACCAAGATCAGCCAACTTTTCTCCCATATCCTCAGCTCATTTCCTCCTTCTGTCGCTGCTGATATGGCTATTCCTGTTCACCGAACCTTACATCCTTCAATTACTCTCTTTCCTCCTCTCTCATTCTCCCACAGCATCCCCAAGACTTGCACCCTTCCTCTCCAACCCTCCCCAAACCCAATTCATTCCAGCATTAGTAGTGCTCCAGCATTTCAGTCAGCTGACCAGAGGAAGCACAGATGGGTTAAGGGTAACCCAGGAACTAAGGTACAGCTTTCTGACTCATTTTGTTTTCCTACTATCAAAACTCTTTCCTCCTCTTTTTTCAGTCTCTGTACCAGACCTGTCACTACTGCCATGTGCACTTTGAATGTTTTCTCCATCAAAGTGTAACTCTGTAGAGCTATAAATCTCCTTTCCCTACTGCCTGTTTTATATATTCTGCAGTCTACACAAATGCCTTGCCTAATCAGGTAGGAACTGAACTCAAAACTTGCAATTCAGATGTGAATATTCTCAGATTTCAGACTCTTGGCTTGTTTTTATCCTTTCCTCCCTTCCTCTCTTTTTTGCTGCTGTTGTTATCCTTAGATCTTGCTGATACAGAGACACCTTGCATGCATAAAAAAAGTTACTAACAAACAAGAGACTCCTGCCATCCAAATATTTTTAAATATTTAAACATTCTTCTCTCAGGGGATCTGCAAACTATACTGACTACAGATCCATTAGGTATGATTTATATTGAACTGTTTTTGTGAGAAGTTCATACCTTTAAACTGTGCTTCCCTCAGAGAAAGAGTTCCTAGTTGTACCCCGTCTCAGATGTGCCATTGGTGGTAATACTGCAAGGCCTATAGTATAGATTATTTGCCAGTTCATAACTCACAGCAAAAGCCTGAAAGCAAAGCTTTCAGACAAAAAGACAGAAACAATTAAGAGCTCTAATAATCTGATCCTGCTGTTCGCAGCACACGGTCATTTAAAATTATTCATGTGTTTCAATATGGAAGTGATTTAACATAATTTAGCAAACCTGAAACCTACATTAAGATGTAATAATGATGAATGGATGAGACCCAGCACATACACTTACAGAAAACCTCAGAGTCCTGCCGAGTAGAGGAAGTACCCCAAAAACCCTGGCAGGTGCCCCCATGTGGGTGGTCTGAAAAAAAAACCAAACCAAAAAACTAACCACCCACAAAACCCTCACAAAATTCAAAATTAGCATCTGAAATTTTTACATAGGCAAGACTGGGTTAGGTTTCTAAAATAAAAAGCACATGGACTGAGAACACTTTCTAAATTCACTGAAGAATAAATACTGTGGTTGCATCCCCCCATTATTTATTATCCCAGCAGCCAATTTAGGACTCAAACACAGCTATTTCTTGTCTTCTACCTTCCGGTTCCTGGCATAGGCTCCATATACACCAACCACAGTGCAAATCCTCTAGGACAAAGCACACATGCAAATCTTTACCTTTCCTTCAAAATAAAGACATTTTCTCACAAAGCTTAAAAAGTGTGAAGTACTAAGAAATTAAAAAAACAAGAATAATGGCTGCCATTTCAGCTTTTTACTGTATTTATCACAGTTAGAACATGGATGAAGTTTTGTAACATCTGTTTAATTTGGTACCTGACTTCCTGTTCCTGCTGCATTACTTACTTATTCTATGCAATGGATAATAACAAGAACCATTAAATGTTGCCCAATTTAAAAACAGCAAAGAGTATAGGGTGGAAAGACAAAATAGATACTTTTTCTTTCACACTGTACAAAGGAATATTGTGATATTTTGGGGTTCTATCATCAAATAGAAATGAAAAACTATTTTTTAAATACCAGAATTTCTTTAATAAAATAATCTCCTTTAAAAAAATAAAGTTGTTGGTTCACAATTTGTTTGTTTGCATTTATTAAAAAAAAAATCTAATTACATACATACTGGTGTCAGCTCTGGTATGACTTTGGTATCTATGAGCTGTTCTCAAATTATAGACAGTGCCTAAATAAGTACTGATTAGGAAAAAAATAGATACAAGGGCTTAACTGATTTTTCAATTAAAAGCTGCACTACATGGGAAAAAAATCAAGTCATGAGGACAGTTCAAGCACTTTTCACTACGTACATATTAAAGGTTTCAACAAAGTGAACTTACTGTCAGACACAGACACACAAGTAATTTCAAGTAATGCAAGATCCAGCTTTCTGTTCACTGCCCTTCATATTTGTTCTGGAATGACCACAAAACATTTCTGCCATCACCTGGTGTTTTCCATACACAGACCGGATTATGGAATTGGCCTCCTTGAAAGTGCCATCTCTAAAAAAATCACTGCAGCTACAAAATGCAGCTTCACAACCTCTCACTAACCACGACTCATGTAATGAATGTTACATTTCTGCTGTGCTCTGCTCACTTCACCAGCTCTCTGCAGGACATTGTGTCACACTGAACATTCTCTGCCTCTGTTTCCAAGGCTGCAATTTTTAGGGTCCCAAAATTCCTGAAAGATCTAGTCCCTGGGAGCCACACCACTCTCAACAACTCCCCTTTTCAGGAACAGCCGCATCTCTGTACAGTGACTCTTGGCTGCACAGGAGATGGGGCTTGGCTGTGGGACAGGCCCCTGACCAAAAAGGGCACAAAGACAGACAAACAACAACAGTTACCACTTTCTGATGCATTTCTCTTTTGACACTATACTCTGCATTTTACCTGTGGAGAAAAAGGGGAGAAAATGAACACAAACACATCCATTTTCCTTGGGAAAGACAGACATAGAGGAGCAACTGGCCGTAGTGATGACAAACTTCTGCATTTATTTTTATCCCAAAAAGCACTCAGTAACCACAGAACTGAGTGGGATACAGGAACCCGAGAAAAACACAGACCAAAACACAACCACGGGCAATAGGTCAGTGCTTAGCTTTAGTTTGCTAAGAGGCTGACAACTAGTCTAAGATATTTAAGGTATTTTGTCTGCAAGACAGTGAAAATACTTTAAGCTTCTCCCAGCTGAACTTCCTGCTGGAAGTAAAACAAAACATATAGTTCTACACATGGGGATTACAAAAAGCCCCCGGGACCCTGAGTGAAATCACAACTATAGTCAGTCCTTGAAGTCACATGAAAACAAATTTCAGTCAACAGTTCCATGATCTCCTATGGGCTCTCTATCCAGGGCAAGTGCCAAGGCCATGCAATGCTGCATTTCACACATCCAGCATCCAGGATGACGCAGAGAGATCCCCACTTTACACCTCTGCTATGGATCTGGCAAACGTTTAAACCAAAACCTTCCATTGCAGCAAGCTTTGCTACATCAGTAGAGCGTTAATCACACTTGGCCATGTTTTTAGCTTCAGAAAAAATCATCAATAGTGATCAGAAACAGCAGCTGCAGAAGAAAAGTCTTTAATGTGTCAGTGTTGTAACAGAATTTCCAGAGAAACACAGCAAGAGGAAAATGCTACATTTAGTCTGAACTGGGCACTGGTCATACTGGGAGCAGCATTTGCTTATGAAAAAAGCCTACAACAATTTCTTTGTAAAATACTGTGAAATGAAGTTAATAAGAAAAACATACTGATAATAAAGCAATTTTCAGGTCACTTACACCCACAGAATGTACATCATGCAATTTCCTGTACAATTATAGTATTATGCCAGGTAAACTAACCCATTTACACCTCTTGGAATTGTTTCCCCGTGCATTAACACTTTACAGAAAGGTATTTTCTTTTAGCATTGCAGTTCTGGTGCACTATTCAGCAATATTTAAACAAGCCATTGATGTCCGTTTTTCCAACAAAGCGCACTTTATGAAAAAAGATGCTCTAACAAGACCTTATTAAAATTAGTGATCCAAGTATTAAAGCACAAAGATCACATGTGCTATTGAGTTTAAATACCATAATGTTCCATGCCTGGACTTGATAGCTGAGCCTGGAACTAGATGATTAGGTCAAAAATCCATTAGATGAACTATTTCCTTGTTAGGCAGTGTTGGTTTCCAACTCTGCCCCAAGCACAGACACTGATATTTGTGACGACACTCACATCCACAGCCATCGTCTCACTAAAGAATTTTTGTTTTTTTTTTTTTTTACAAACACTAACATTTTGACCAGTATCAGAATAATAATTTTGCTAAAACTGCTCATTTACTAGTTTGTATCTGCACATGGAATAAAACTCAGTGGTCAGCTATGCCTCTTGGCTGGCACACACTGACCTTGACAGGCATTCCTAAAACCTCATGCTGATACCAGGCTGACTCCTGCTGGAAAGCCGTGATGTTGAATCCAGGTGTGTTTGCTACACAGATTTAGCACAATCTCTGCAGCATCTGTGGGCATAGTGCTGCCCATAGATTTTGGAGTATTCCAATCTAAATGGTACTTACAAATACTAAATTTCACAACTTTGTAACTTTGTTACCCTATTAGTAAAAAACTATTACTTTCTGCATAACCTAAACACTAAAAAGAATTAAGCATATCCTGTTTATTGGATAAAATAACTCCCAACAAAAGTGCACATATTATAAATTAATCAAGTTTTTAACTTCTTTTGGTGTATCCAACATATCTAAACAAAAAGTAAAGCCATTCTCCATCCTCATAACAGAAAATATTTATTTATGCCTTCAATTTTAATTCTGGAATTAACTCAAGATGATGATAAATTTAACCTTCTTTAGTAATAGAAAAAAGTGGGATATTTTAATTGTCTCTCCCATCCAATAAAATTTAAAAGAAAAGAAAGGTTTTACACTTATCATTCTGCATGATGCCCAAAGTAAACAATGATAAAAGTTAGTAAGTGGGGAGTTGCTTGTTGTTTTTACAACATAGGAGCCCTGTACTTCTGAATCACTAAGCAGCTGGAGTCTGGTTTAATTACTTAACATCAATCAAGATGTAAACCAGCACTTGGAGACCAAGGAATGCAACGTTCATCTGCAACACAAAAGAAATAGCTCAGCTATCTTAGCTTCTGCCTAGACGTTTTGTACACCAGAAAAAGTCAACACATTACTTTTATACCATGTCAGTATCATAAAATAGCCAAACAGTAATTTTGCACTGCACTTGAGTACATCAGTGACAATTTGCAGCAAGGGAGAAAAGAGCATGAGAGTATTATTTCATGCAGGTTTGCAACCTCTAACACAGAAGGTATTTGTCCAGTACTGACTTCTGCCAAATAGCAGCACCAGTATATGACAGCACTCCCCTCTTCAATAAAAAAAAATAGATAGAAAGTTAACATAATAAAAAGAGGAAATGTGAAATTGCAAACTCTAGGTTCCTGCCTGATTTTTTTCATCTTGTTAATTCTTTGATACAATCCTTTGATTGTGATTTTGCTCATATTAAGAACAGAGCACAGTAATGCTGCAGCTTGATGGAGCACTACAGCCTTTTACAGGATCAAAGGGAATCTAATTATCCCTTCTGGTCTTCAGAGCTATAGACATAAACTGCACACTCTATCTAATCTATGAAAAAAGCAACCACCCACCACAGTACACAAGAACTTCTCCCTGAGATAAAAGAGGCAAGTAACCACATGGGACAGATGTTCGCCACACCACTCACTGCACTGTCAGAAGCTGCTCAGTTACTACAGCGTTGAGGGTGAAATAAGACACCATGAAGAACTGCCCAAGTCTTCAGAACATCTCAGGTTAATCCACAGATAAAAATAAATATTGTACACAACTGCCTGTACTACGAAGACAGTCAGTCCACTTTGGCCAGCTCTGCTGTGGACATTGCATGCAGAACACAGGAACACTGTGTGTGCTGGGATCCCACCGATTCGGTATCATACGAACACGAACAGTCCCCAGCTCAAAGGGCTTCCAGGTGAGCCATAGGATGGCAGAATAAATATATCCAGATGCAACAGCACCTGGCAATGTCACATTTGTCTCAGCACAGCAGTTGCTACGGTACTTTCCATGTGCAGGGAAGAGTTTATAGGGATTTTTAATCCACACATCCAAGCTATTAGCTCGTTGCTGCAGTGGATATGCCATAGCTAATTTTGGCAGTACCCCTAGATAGCATCAATATTCATAAGCCAGAAATAAAGTTCTTATAAACCACGATGAACACACTAAAATATCCATTTGCCTTTCAACATTTAAGAGAGAAGTTTGCTGATGTCCTGCTCTTACTGCAGCTACCCCAGCTCTTGAGTTGCAGGACAAGCTCTGCAGCCCTCTACAACTGGGACTAACAGCAGACTAATAATTTCTCACATCAGAGATGCTTTGAGTCCTCCCTGATGACTATACTGCATTCATCACTGCTCATACAAGGGGTTAGCCATTTTTAGGGCTGGACTGCCACAGCTCTTTTGCTCTCCCATACACCCAGCAACAAGAAATCAGAATGCGATCATGACACTGAAATCATTAGAGTGGCTTGATTTACAATGATTCTGGAGTCTTTGGCTGAAAAAGGAACTTTTCTGACTTCTTGTTAAACCAGATTTAGGGACATCTCATATCCTTAAGTGTCTCCCTGCAGCTGAATAGATGAAACAATCAGATTCCTGATACATCCAGAGTTCTAGGTCAATTTCTATGGCCAAGTTTATTATAAATTTGTAACAAAACCAGAGGATTTAATAATGCTATTCCATGCCAAAGGGAATAACTGAGGGAAACAGTCCTTTCCTTTTCAGTAAACAATTAAATCAGCAGACTGTAAGCAGAATTCCTAAGGGAGCTTGATGACACACTGAAATATGCTGAATGAAAGAGGATGCTGCCCAGTGTACAGCAAGCACTGAAGCCTTTCCTGTTGCAAGTCAAGTAAATGACTGGAATAATGGCACGTGACAGTAACCAGCAATGATTGAACATTAAGCTCTGGTCTTAACTCAAGCATGTTCTTACATAGCTGCTATCACTGCTGTTCTTCTAACGTGCTCTGTCATTAATGATAAAATGGACCCCATGGAAGTCATGGTTTAAGTGTTGTTAACAGCATTTCAGAGGGAATTCTTGTGACAGCAGAAGTCAGCTCTTCCATCTGGCCCATTTGAGAGCAAAACTGAAATATTTGCTCAGACTTCAGAGGATCATTTTGGTATAGAAGAAGATAAAAGCAGGACTCTTTTACAATATGAGCTAGCAAATCAAAGCAAATAGGGATTCCACTCACTGATAATCCAAAAGAAAATAGACAGTTGTAAGACAAACACAGCACTGTTTGTTCTAGGCAATGTGCTTGTATCTCTTGCCAACAAACTATATACTGGTAATTAAAACACAGAACACTTCGTAAAAATATGAAAGTAAAGACAAAGGAAACACCATTTCCTACAAAAGCCAGTGGTAACTGCAGCACCATGGACACTGCACTCAGTGTTTACAAGCACACTTTATTTCAAATATTTCAAAGTGATCAAAAGCATCCATTTCAACCATTCAGAAACATCCAACTGTTATCATGTCCTCTTGATCTGGAAATTATTAAAAAGCCCTTAATATGCTTGCTTAATTATTACATCTATTATGCTGTTTAACAAGGGTTTATTTTTAAAAACACCTCCACCACTGGAGTCTACCCCTCTTACTCCTAATACAATCTCTAAAAGGCTCTGTTCCACATTCAAGATGTTGATGGAGAGAGTAGTGAAAATGAAGCTGATGTCATGACATAGAATTTTTTCAGTATGGAAATACACTTAATAACAAAGGGAACTGCTTTTCGTTTTTAATGCAAAGCTTTTCTTTAAGCATAAGCTCACTGTATAAAATCTAAGAGCACATCAGTATGTCACTGCAGGAAAGCAATTATTCTATATGTATATAGACAAACCCAATGCTTAACTAGTTAAATGCATTTTCATCACCCCAGTTATGAGGTACATGAAACATCTGGGGAAGAGTCATTAAGATATCAAGAATTATTGTTATTTTGCTACAGACAATAACAGGATCACAAGTATGCCATGTTAGCTGGTGCTTATACCCAGAAATACATGCAGTCAGCTAGATCCATACTAATGCTGAAATTAAGCAATTACACAAACAGAGGGCAAGAGCCTCTTGGTAACTGAGGCTCAGCCACAAGTAGCATCGATTTTCCACTGCTTTAAAATGCAAATAAAACAAAAGAGCCAACACAGTGAAACAGGGAACAGGAGACAATCTGGGAACACACAGATTAGCGAGAAATAAACCAGTGAGAAGTCCAGAGGAAAGGAGTGGTATTGCTGCAGTCCAGTTTTCTATTTCACTTTTACAACACAACAGACCACAGCAAGCATTAAACTGAAGGGACAAGTTCTATCACAAACAACACACTGCATACTGCATTCTTTAAACCGTTACAGATCATTTTACAGGTTGTCCTGTTTGAACATCAGGCCTTAATGTCCTTTAATTATTATTTTTGTTTCCTCAAAGGGGTGCTGATAGTGGTCAACTGATACAGTAATCTTTCTTAATGAAAGATTTCCCATTAGCAACTCCACAGAAGTAGGGCTACATTAAATACAACATTTATTTCATCATTTATAGATTTTAAATAGAGTCAGACATATGTCCACAAAAAAACCCTCACAGCTGCATTTTTATTATTGGAGATAGAACCAGTCCTATTAAACTAAGTGAGAATATGCACCTACATTTACCGAAAGAGAACAAATTTTTGCATAAACAAGCAGGACTCTGAGACTTTAGGCCTAGAAGCCTTAAGCCCTTTATCACAAGGGTTGAAAGTTGTCATTTACTTTCCAGGACAAGTGAGGTAAAAGAACAGCCTCACTGGTTTTTAAACTGCAAGGATGCCAAGTGTTTGCTTTTCAGTACCACAGCAGGTACCCCACTCTTTTGGCATATTTGTACTATCTGTCAAAAGGAAGTATTTCTCATACTGTCAAATAAAAGCCACTTTCTAGTTGTATGTCTCAACTTAACTGTGTAAAATTTACTCATGTATTCATGACTTCCAAAAATTAGTGTTTATTCTGGAGTCACCTTTCTGATGGATAAGTTAATGCACGTGTTGCAACAAATATATAACTGGCCAGGAAATAGTTCCACGAATCCCAAATCCATGCATCCTCAGGTCAAGTGTTTTCCATTATGCTTCCAATTCTGAAAACGTCTTCATGTTTCTGTTTCTCTGATAGAGTATGTACTGCTTTTAAGACCTGAAACTAGATATATTCGCACTTAATTTGACTAGTCTACACTATATATAGCTGGTGCTATAATTTTTTTAAGTACTTGGGTTTAGACTTTGCATGGTTGCTTATTTCCTCATCAAGAAATCTGGAGTGATCATATTTTTTATATGTGATGGCTTTAAGGAAATAAAATGCTTCACAACTGGGCACATCAGAACAAACTAATTCATCTTAGGTTTTCTCAGGCACAGCATAACTTTCAAGCCTGAATTAAAAACACATACAGACATGGCCCTGAAATGAGCAGCCGCTTATTAAACAGAAACTTATTATGTGGCTTTGCACACAGAGCTGTTATCTGAAGTGCAATCCTAAATTTGACCCTAAATTCTATGCCCACATGTGTAACAGGCAAGCCCCAGTAACATCTGTAACTAGCTCATAAATATTTGTTCCCTAGGACTTTGAAATGAAGCATTTGTCTGAATAACTCAGGGAAATGTACTGGTCTTCAGCATCCAGGAATATCGATAATCCAACTGACATCACAAAACACAGTATTTTCACTAACTTTTTGCCAAAGCCTTATATCTATAGGCTGATCTGACACTGTTTAAGGCCTTTTAATTAACTGCATACAAAGTAAATGCACTTCCAAGTGAACAGTTCTCAGGATGTACATTTGGGTACCCATGTTTCAAAGACATACATTTAAATTAATATTTTATCCAGTTTTACATTTAATCCAATTTACTCAGTTTTGAATCTAAACCTAAAGTCTTAAAAGAACCAATGAATTCCATTTTCTTCCACCCTAGCAGAGACTCAGTTCAAGCCACGGGGGACACATTTTGTACCACCCCATCACTCATGACTTAGAGCAATCCAGGGAAATTTCAACAAGGTTACAACCAAAAATTAAGGGAGTAAAAGAGAACTATATAAGTTACTAAAAGCCTAGAGTGTTCATTTGGTAAAGGTCTTCATCTGAAACACACTACTTATATTCTAAGGTCTCCCACAAATAGTTAATAGAAAAAAAAAAAATCTCAGTTGCTACACAAATTGGACTAAGAGATAATAGAGTAACTTGTGAAATGTATCAATAACAAATAACTAAACAATTCCCGAACCCAGAAAGAATAATGGAAACACTTAGCACCCAAGCTTATTAAAAAACAAACAAACAAACAAAACCTTGCAATGTTGAGGCAAAATAAAGTTTTTTTAAAAAGCTACATAGAGAAAACATCTAGATCTGGTTTTGTTGCTCCATTGTTCTTTTCTAAGGCTTGAGGAAATTCATTACTTCCTCCTCCTGCTTGTTCCACTAAGAAATCTTCCAGGATACAAGTCTCCTAAATCCTCTGCCTACAGACAGACGTACACGTTGGTGAACCAGATGAAAATGTAAATACCTTTGTTTGGGAGGAGGGAAGACTCCACACAAACCTTTTTTTTTTTTTTTTCTTCAATAAATGCCCTTCCAAAACGGCTCTAAAAAGAATGTTTGTGCTTCTCTGCAAATTATATTGTATAGGAGGAAGGCCTGGAAATTGGCAGCAGGCATTTCTGCATGTTTTATACCTCAGAAATACAAGCATGCCAAGAATTTTTATCTGTGGTTTCACTGCAGAAATCCTCAGGTTTTTAGAGGAGATTAAATTGTTTCATTCCTCTGCTAGAGGATATACTGGCACACATCTACTATGGCAAATAACAAACATTTTTCAGGATTTTGAATTAAACAATGACGGAAGATTTGTTTTTAAAGGCATTTAAAGAAAAATCTGCTGCAACTCTCATTTTTTTTAGAATAACCTGAGAACCTGAAGATAACATTTTAGCATAAAAGACAAGTGGAAAACCTGTCAGAAGGCAAAATACCAAAAAAAAAAAACAAACCCTCACAAACCTTCAGGCCTATTTCAGGTAATTTTTTTAATATACAACAAAGCAATAATAATGATCAAACAGAACTTTTCTTCCAATGTAGAACATAATTTGACCATTAGAGAAGGTGCTGCTGAAATGGAGAGACCCAAGTATCATTTAAAATTTGCACTTTGCAGCTATTCCACTGGAAAATGTTGGAGGGAGTGATGGAACTCTCACCAGGCAAGTACTCCCACACACTGTCTCTCCACGTAAAAATCTTGAAGCTATCAGCCACCAGCTGCCCAGAGATGTGAGCTAAAAACTAAAGCCTTGTGTCCCAGCCAAGTGAACTTGCCTTTAGGTCAGCACGAAGATTTACTGGCACTCAAACAGGATACAGCAACCTCAAGGTGAAAAGCGTTTGACGCAAATATCTGAGATATTTGAGCCCTATCAGCTCCTCCCACCTGAACTGCCTTCTCTTGTCTAAGTCAACAAATGCACAGGTCAACAGCCTGGACTTACTGTGAGATGTGAGTTATTGGGGTCAGCAGTGTCTCACCCTCCAGGTCAAGCTCATCGGCAAAGCTGCTGGTCCTGATGAAGGGTCCTGTGTTCACGTCTAGAAACGCCGGGCTCTTTTTGACTGGGAAAAAAACATGCAGAGAGCAGTTCAAGCAATAGCATTTGACTGCTGCTCATCTGGACCCCTGAAATACTGTGTATTTCAAAAGAATATTGAAAATAAAAATTGCTACCAAAATTGCACGTACTGCAGACTTCAAGAAAAGCAAAATTTTAACTCTTCTTCTGCCCAAAGCATTTCAACTTCTGGTGAAGATTTAAAACCAGTATGTTGTTCTTTTTTTTGTTCGTACTCCTGATACACTAGAATGTTCAGAATCTATATGACAGAGAGCTTCATGCATTATTAAATTTCTTGTACTGCAACAATTCCGTTGTGAATGGACCACTGCTCTACAGCAATAGTACATGAGTGCAACTCAGTGACAAGAACAGCTCCTTTTTAAATCATCTCTACTTCATGCTTCAGTTCATAATAACAGATTCTGAGGTGTAATTGCTGTCACCAAGATCAAGAAACAAGCCCCAGCTCTAAATGGGAGCCCAGGCATTTTCCTGGTGAGCAGTTAGCTCCTGTCACACTGTCTGACACAGTTTGATGGTTCCCTCTCACACTAAGGCACGAGGCCACCTCATCCTTGGGCTCAGACACAGGACAGGTGGCAAGATCTCCAGTTCATCCAAGATGAGGTCCTTTCTGGGAAGGTTGATTCACAAAACTTCTGACAATTAAAGTTTTACTAGCAAAGTTACTTGCATATCATCACTTTGATGAATCCAAGGAATTAGGGAGTGTTACAGTTTTAATTTTTAAACTCAGGCTGTGAAGTCCTGTCAGATACTAACTTTCAGTGTTTTTTCCAACACGAACCTAAAATTTGTTAGAGAAGCCGCAACATTTGCATATAAATAAAACCACTGGTGTGGTTTACATGACTGTAAATAAATTTAAAGAAAATAAAACTTGGTAACATTCCATATAAATCACAGGTAATTGTGACAACTCCATAGAAACCTCTGTCTGTCCAACCAGCAGGAATATTCAATAAAATAATTATAACGTAGCAATTTATGAAAAATCTATTATATGAAATAAAATACTTTATAATATAGCAGTAAATAACGCCCTGCCAGAATGCCACACAAAACCTAAAGGAATACAGCAGAAATAGATTAAATATACTACTTAAATGTAGCCGATATTTTCTGCAAATAGAAGTGGGGATACCTGGAAACAATTATTTCCTTTTAATGCAACCATTCTACTCAGGTAATTAGATATTTTCATATGGCAGAAACGGATTTGAATTAAAAAAAAAAAAAGCCAATCATAAGAAAAAGTAGTATTTCATCATTAAGCACATGGCTGTCCAAAACTACAAAAGGAAAGTCTCTGTAGTCCAGAAGTTGTAACAGGAAAGGATGACCTCTGAAATTACCATTTTAAATAAATAAATAAATAGAGAGATAAATAAGACAACTGCTAGGAGATACATTTATTACAAACAGAAGCCACTTGCAGCACTTAAAATGAAAAAATGAAAATTTTGTAGTAAGTTTTAGCAGGCATTAGCTTCTATTTTTGGTTTTAGTATCATACAAATATTATAGTATCATACTATTAGTCACTTTGCTGTAGCCATCATTCAGAAGAGTGGCTGTGAAACAAGTAAAGTAATTCCAGATAGAGATGTGCAGTGAAATGTCTTTCAAACAGACTTCTTTGGGCTTTCACTAAATTAATTTTCACTGTTTTCATTTCTACAAGACATAAATGAAACTTTCCCAGTTTCTAGCAAATAAGGACTCACATGTTTTTGTCTTCCTGATAGCAAGTGATAAAAACTGCTGAACCTAAAGCCCTGCAAAGTGTTTGCTGAACACTGACTAAATTGTGCTCATGAGAGACACAGTTCACACTATACACAAGTGGATCTGCAGAAACAGTGATTCTTGGATCAGTCACAGCTATTGCTTTTCAGCTTCGTGGGAGGGGAAAGGAGGACTGGCACAACGAAAAAAGAACCAGAAGTCAAGACTGGGCCTCAGCCTATTTGAAAGAACTCTTACCTGAGCACACAGAGATGAGGGGCTGATTAGTATTTGATCAAGTATGAGGCAAAAATGGTATATCCTTCCCTCTGTTTTAGAAATTTCTGAGATCATAACTAAGAAAAGAGCATGGCCTTAATGAGAGCTTCTCTGCCTCAAAGTGCCTTGAAACAGGGCTCAAGCAGAACACCAGGGAGCTCATTTTTTTTACTTAAAAAAATAAATTCATAGCCATTAAACTTTGGCCAAGTCTTTCTTACAAAGTAGTGTTAAAAAAAATATTAAAAAAAGACACAACATTTCTAAATATGAAGGTTAAAGAGAAAAAAAAGAGAAAGCTTTAGATATTAATTTTCAATGTATAATAATGAGTGAAAAGAAACAGGAAACAGGTATATCAAGAAATGTTTGCTATCATTCAGGGGATCCTCAGCTTTATTTTCTCTATTTTTTATGGGTAGCAGCACAACTATGGTAACAGGCACAACTATTCAACTGATAATGCTGACCAAGTACTATACTACTTTGAAATGGCACAAAATACCCTCCCCACGAAATGAGAACCCCTGCTTTAAAACAGAAGTTCTGAACTTTCTGGAAACACTCAGGGTTGGGTGGGGCTCTGCTCCTCTGGGGTTCAAGACATCCCTGCTCATTGCAGGATTAGAAGCTTTTAAAGGTCCTTTCCAAAACAAACCATTCTACAATTCCATGATTTTTCAATCAAGGATTATAAAGAAAATAACAAGAAATTGCTGATTTTTTTCTGTATTACCAAGACAACAATTTTATATACCATATAACATTTATGTAGATGTTTTTCTGATAGTGGACTACTTGGCTAGAAAGACAGAAAATAGTTACACTTCCTCTTTTGTAAGCACTTTAAAGTATTCCTTTCATGGAAAAATCTGAGTTTTAATTTTTGCATTTAGAAAACACCTCCGGTATTTCTCAGAAAATCTCTTTTTATTTTATTTAAACATCTGCAATTTACAACCTGAACAACTTCCAAACTCAAAATTTTACCAAAGCACCTATGCTCTTTTTTGAAACCAGCTCTATAATTGTTTTGTGCCACAGCAGACAACTCCAGACAGAGCATTGCAAAGATTTAGTAACTAACAAAGGTGATGAAACATGATGGAACAATGAAATATTATGAGCTTTACCTGGAGAGGAAGGAGCGCTGGAAGACTGCTGGTCTGCGGAAAAGGATGGCCAGGAGCGCTGACAATCTGAGTCAGAGTGAAGATGCACATGAAACAGAGATAGGAGAGGCGAAAAAAAAAACCCAAAAGAAAAATAAAAAAAAAAAAAAGAGAAAGAAGCTCCAGACAGACAGCTGAGGAGATGCAGACATACCTAAAATTTAGTTATGTTCTACCTGACACAAAGTTAAAAATACTGTGGAAAATGGTCTGTATGAAACTGTACTAGAGTGCGTTCCGTGCTGGCAGAATGTTCAGTCAGCACTGGGGAGGCATCCCTGCTTCTCCAAGCCCATTCTTCATGGCACTGTCAATTGCTGCAAGACTTTCCTCCCTACAGGCCAGTCTCTGTTTGCCCCTTTCCTCCAGACTTTCCCTAGGTGTCCAAGCTCCCACGGGTCAGACTTCTCTTGCTCTCGTTCACACTGTTCACAGAGCAGCTCTCTCCTGGTCAGATTCCAGTGCTTTCAGCTGGACAGGGCAGCTCTGACACCCACGTTTGAAGCTTCCAAACACACCCCATAAAACGTTTCTGAAGCTGCCCACTTCGATCATTTAAACCAAGTGCCTGCCTCAAGCTGAATTTCTTGGGGAAACGTTTCAGGCAAGCAAGAGGAGTCAGTGATAAGAAATAGTCTCAGCAAAACAGTCTTTACATTATGTTTAGTTCTTTTGAATAGCATTATGCTATTAATAACTATTTCATCAAGAACTGCCTGTGAATTCACACATTTGGACAGTGATATTTTTCAGAAGCAGTGCCTTACTTTTATGCAATGAGAAAAACTCATAAAATAAAAATGTATTGGAGTAAAAAAATCAGGAAAATACCCTCATTTTGCAAGTGTTCTCTCAGTGCTACGCACATGTCCTGGTTCCAGCCAGGACAGGGTTAATTTTTACAGTAGCCAGGATAGGCCACGGCTCCTGGGTTTTTGCTGAACTGATGATGCCAGGAGAAAGAAAGGAATGAGACAAAGCTGGAAATCTCTGGTTGCACAAAGATACTGGCAGGGAAGCCAGATAAGGGATCCAGGAGTGTGAAGACTGAAATATAAGTGGGCAGCCCAAAAATTTACCGAATGTGGGAAAGCAGCATATGGATATGTTACTAGAGCCTTTCTGAAGGCCAAATTAAAGTTGAATGAATATCCTTTATCTTTGTACTTTCTAGTTTCCTGCTTCTGAGCTTTTGACTTGGCAGCTCCGGTTTTCTGTGTAGGTAATCTTTCACACAGCATGTAAAACAACCCTCTCTCCTCTTTCTTTGAGCTGCTGTGAGAACAGTGTTAGGTAACCTCTCAGGTCCACCGAGCTCAGGCTGCCTGGCTGGGAAATAGAAACTAAATCTATGATGGCTGGTAAAGCTCCTCTGATATTTCCCCAAGATCAAGGAATTTCTTGTTCACATAAAACAGGTGATTTGTTTGGTGGCTCTTGCTGCTCTCCTGATCTTGTTCCACCACGTCCATCCCCAACAGAGGTGCACCTCTTGGAGTTGTGGAAACTGGGAAAATCAAGGATTGATCAGGGGGAGTCAAGGAGATTCAGTTTGGGTTTGTTGTTTTAACACTTTAATTACACCTGTGTTCCATGTGGGTTCAGGGTGAAACTGAACCTTGCATTTTCAGTCAATTTAATCCGAGCCTGAGCATCCTTACACTCAATCACTGGAAAGAAGCCTCTGTTGTCTGCAGTGGCTTCAGAGCAGAAAACTTACAGGTGGCTCATAGCACTCTCACTAAATCACAGAGGTCTTTTGCCCAGACCTAACTCTAATCCTACAGTCTTTGGGGAACAGTCAATTGTTAAGAAAGCGCCTAAGCAAGCACATTAGAAACATCACAAGACTGCATGGCTGATTAAGTGATCACAGAATCCAGACAAAACAGTAAAATAAATTATTTAATTTATGGGTCCCCATCTGTTCACAAGCATCTACAGCACATTTTTACAGGAACAGACGCATGTACTTCAGAATGCTCAACACTGGGGGGCCAAATCTGAAAGCTTTCTTCCATCTTAATGTAGTTATGTAGAAATTAATTTGCATCATATTCTTAGATAACCACTGAATGAATTACAATTTATTAATAAGAAAATTATCTTTTTCTATTGGTTATATACACCTGAGAAATTTTCCTCAAGTATAAAAAAAACATTAGAGGTCATCTACTTATATAAATGAGTGCTCACTTTCCTCTTTGTAATGAGACTGGGTGCAATTGTGATTACAAGTGTGAGAATGTGCATTTTTTTGTCTGCTTAGATCTCCTTGGCTGCAAAAGACTTCTTAGAAATTATATGGCACTAGACACACATGAAAAGCACAGCAAACATTACACTGTCATAAGCTGGCATGCCATACATAGAATTACTTTCCTCAACTTACCAAGCAATTTTAACATTCCTCTTTGTCCTGTATACTTGTAACAGTTTAGCGAGCAGAACAGATAAAAAAGAAAAAAGATAAGTGTCAGAAGAAATTAGAGGAAAATCCTTTTCCTGAAAGCTATAGAGCTGATTTTTGAAAAGCAGTAGTAGGCTGCAGCCAAATTGTGTTGTCCTTAATCAGCTTAGAAATTTAGTGATAAAAGGTGGGACTTTACAACTCTAAGTATTTTTTCTGTCATTTGATTGTTTTGAAGAAAGGTGTCTGTACTCAAATTCTGAGACACAAACTAAGCTCAGTACTTGTCCACCTTTTAGCAGCTATGTCATTTCTACCACCAGATGCAATTTGCAACCATTCCTCAGCAGAGGCCAATAAAGAGTGGAAGAGCATGAATGATGCACAACAATACAACACAAGCACACCAGAAAAGCACAAAGAAGGTGAGACTTTCTGCTTGAACTAAAATATGCCCAATTCCAGTCCATGTTGCTGTCTTATTTTAAAGCCCATTAAATTTATTCATGTCAGCCAAATTTTTGAAGAGAAAAAACAGAAGTACTTAAAGAATCTATAATCAATAAAACACAACTTAAACTTTGCTCTCGTTGCCAAAATTTGAGCAATACACATTAAAAACTTCCAATAAAAGTACATTTGTAAAAACGCCACATTGTAAATTCAGAGTTATATGGGAAGTTCACTACAGCAAAAGCAAATATAAATAAGCTATTAATCATAAGGTGATTATCAATGTCCTGTCTTCTTTTTCCTCATACTGTACCATTTTGTACAGTGACATTTAATATAGATGGATCCACATTTACCTTAAGTACTTCTGCTTTCAAAACTTGATTCACAGCCTACTCCACTGAGCAGATGGCATGAGCACATGATGGTTTCATGTAGCAGACTAAGTTTGGTGCAGCCAAGGCACACCAATCCTTTTTGGTTCACATACAAGCACAATAGTAACACATCCTGGGTAAATCACACATGGAAAAGCTGACAGCTAATCCCTGTAATTTCAATCAGTTGCAGAACTGGGGAATGTATGCACCAGCCTAAGAGTCACTAGCTCTTCCAGAAGGCAGAAATGAGAAACAATTTAGTTTGTCTGCAGTAAAGCACGCTCATTAAAGCAACGGTTAAACCTCACCCAGACAAGCCAGCAACCCAAGGCAAAAAGCAAAGTATTCTCACTTCAGAATGACAAGAGCTTGTTCTGTCCTTCTCTCCTACAGACACTAGAAAGGACCTGTGTGCAAATCTAATCATAGAACTCATCACAGTTACTGGCATTTCATAATGGAGTTTCTTACCAGAATTTTCAAATGGTTCAAAACTGAATTCAGATTTCCTGTCCTCTGTCACGTGCTCGTAAGTGATGTGTGGTATAGCCAGCATCCTATCTGGAGAAGAAGGCCCATTGTCCTTGTCTAACTTAAATTTCTTCTTTTTAACCTAAAAAAACACAGATAAATTAAATTACTCAAACCAAGTCACACTGAGTTGTCTCTTCAGTGATGTCTTCAATAATAATGCAGTCCCCAATGAGCTATAACCAATTAAAAGAGTGCCTGACCAATTATATTTTCACGATCCTACACCGTGTTTCTCATTATATTGCCCCTCCATCCTGCCAAAACTGGCTAATCATTAGATTTCTGCACATTGTCATTTCCAAATCCCTTGCCTGCAGTAAAAAAAAAAAAAAATCTGCTAGTTATATAAGCTTATATAAATCAAACTATTCTAGAATATCTTTACCATTTTATGGATGCAATAAATCACACCTTCAGCACAAAGCCAATGGATATATTCCTACTGAACTCAGATGAACCTTGGAGATACAAGGGAAGATTTTTGCACAACATCCTCTCCTGGTGTACTACATAATCTAAAGATTCTGACAAAGGGGATTTTTTGCTGTATTTTAAACAAAGAAATTCTGAACTTACGGAATCCTTTGATACGACAATATTACTGTATCTAGGCACAAGATGGCTTTATCATGAAAGCTTAGAAAATCCCAAAAACAACAGCTGAGAGAAGTAGCAGTTTTGTTGGTTTTCATTTGTTTCATTTTTGGTTTTTTTAACCAATTAAAAGTTACTATTTTGGAAGTGGTGATTTTTTTATTTTTTCCTTTTTTTTATAGTTTTCCAAACAACAACGGTAAGTAACTGACTGATGTGCCTGAGTTAGGTCATTATTACTCTTTTCCAAACCCCTAGATCCATTTAAAAAGTCAAGCTTGGGGAAAAGAAGTAGATCAACTTATAGTTTATAACGTTTGTATACTGAAACTGTCGAAACTGAAACGTAAATAAAAATGCAAAACCAAGTAATAATCCGTAAAACAAGCACAACAAATCATCTCTAGATAGTAAAAAAGCTCAATCTAATTAAAAATTTTTAAATTACTATAATGGGAAACATTAGTTACTGATACCATCACCGATTTCTTTGGTTTTGGACTGGGTGACAGCAAATGGTAATTCCGGGCAGGTTTTCGAATGTATATTTTCCATGTAGAAGAGTCTGGGTTTTCTGCAGCATAGCATCTCCATGCAGTCTGGAACAAATGTTTCAAGCAACAGAATAATTAATCAATCAGATTAGTAGCTCACTGTACAGCACAGTAACTTCTAAGTACTATGTCAGTCATTCTTTATTAAATCGTATTCTTGAATTTGCCCTCTGGAAACATAAACTTAGCAGGGTTTAGAGCCCTTATTTAGTAAACAGAAACCACATAGTTAGAACTGGGAAACCACACAGAAAGATCAGTCCTTTCAAGTGCAACTTTTGTTCTCGGTAGCAACAAACAAATAATGAAAGAGAACTCTAGACTGGACTCAAAAAAAGGTTCAAATGTCATGTTCTGCCCCTGTTTCCTACCTGACTTTAAGCATTTTGCCTATTGCATCTTGTGTTACAGGCTCCTACTCAGAAAAAGACAAAAATTATTCTTCCATGCCTCACAAAAATACTATCAGAGATTTAAAAAAGTAATTGCATTGTGGTCAGTAGGACTATATTCATATGAAGAAATGAAATTGAGAGCATAATAGAACGGTACCAGTGGTTAACCAGGAGCCAAAATCCAAACCCAATCCTCCCTCTTGCCAACCACCAATGATTAAAGTCCCATGTTCTAAGACAAAAGGGAGGAAAAGCAGGGCTAGGAAACAAGACCAACAAGAAACAAAGCATTCTCTCTTAACTGTGTAAATATATCAGAATTAATTAATAACGAGTGTCCAAATTAAAAAGGCAGATCCTCACTTACTACATGAAGAAAGGACACACTTATACACAAACAGAATCTAAAGCAGGGAAGGCCAGAAAACCCTAGATGAAAGAAACAAAGCAAGGCTGAGTGAGAGAGGAAAACAGACAGCAGTTGGAAAGTAAAGGATCAGACAATCACCATATAAATCCCTCCATGATTAACAGAATAGTGGAAGAAACAAATGGCCTCTAAAAGAAACCAAGAAGGAGCACAGGGAAAGAAAATCACTCATCTGAGCCATTCTCTTGTCTTGTACCTATTTTGTAAACATCTTGGTTTAAGAGCAATCTTTTTATCAATTATTTGTAGAGCACTTACTACACTGGGATTTCAGAAGCCTGAGACTACTAGTAAATAATAGTCACAACCATTAGGAACAGGTACTCAGCGACTCCTTGTCCATCCTCCACTCCTCCTTATCATTTCAGGTGGAGCCAAGCACAGCATTCTGGACATGCAGTCTCAGGCTTCCCAATAATTTGGTGTTCATTTCCCAAAAGAATCAGTGGGAACAGTAAAAACACCCATTCTTTACAAAACCATACCATATGAGTCTCAAGATTTTTACCTAATCTCTGGCTATAACCAGGGTCTTTTTCACATTAACTCTGGGACTGTTCAGTTTCAAGCATAAACTTTACAGTTAGCTACTGTTTCCATAAAGATCCTGACCTGGAAATCCACATTCACTCATGAAGCTAGAGAAGTAAGTCATACAAGAATGCAAAAATGATATGGTGTACATCAAGTTTCCTTTTAAATTTGATCTCTGTGCTTCTAAAGCTACGTACAGATACTGAGTAGAGGGAGGAAAAGCTGGAAAAACCTGGAATCAAACAATGTTAATACTTCGCCAGGGTACTGTGCTGGCTCCAATGAAGTAAAGGATAAAATCCCCTTGACCATACTGATACTGAACTGCAACTGCATTTATAACAGCGGGATTGATATTTTCCTGCCTGTTAGATATCCTACACGAAAAGAATGATTTCACAGAACGCCAGTGGTTCCCAGTCACCGATTCTAGAGCTGAAATGTCCAAATGAGATTTTCCTATTTAAGATTCTGATTTATTTCTCTTAAATTTGAGATTAAGAATTTAGTTGTCCCAACTGAAGCATATTTGACATAGGTCTTTACAATGTATTTTTTAAAAGCACAATTCTACATAAAGCCTCCTCTTTGTTTTTTTCATTACTGCAAGCATAACATTTCACAACATTTTCCCTGGGTAAATTGCTTAACGATTACAGGATAACTTTCAGTTTTGATTTTAACCAGCTGAATTAAACAGTTTACACTGATTTAGGAGTGTACTTTCTGCTCATCAGCTTACATTAAGGACTGGATTTCCAAAACTTGCATCTGTAACTCCTGTACAATTTTTAATGGGAATCAGGAAGGGAAAAACTGCCAACAGCTTGGGAAAAAAACAAACCCCAGCATAAATGGAAAGAAATGACAGTATGCAATATGCAAGAACTCAGTACCTGTATGAGTGAGGCAGCAGCTGGAATTTGACGGTTGAAATGCTTCTGTCTTTGTTTCTGTTGTACCTTTAGGGCAAAGCCTGAACCAAGAATTCCCTGTGGAAAAAAAGAAAGCAAGCACACCTTTTTTTTTCCCCCCTCTAGAGTGGAGGGAAAGAACCACACATAAAATTGCCAAATTATGTTGTATTAATAAAATTCTATTCAGCATCATAAACCTCAACTAATTATTTAGAGGAAATGACTTAATACAGTGAAATTTTTAGTCCCAGTTATTATTACTTTCTGCAGCAATCTGTGAATGCTATCATGCCCTGATGCAAAGCCTGCTGGACACAGATCTGAAAGAGGAAACAGAAATTATATTTCATACCCTCTAAAAGTCTCACAAATGCTTGTGTAGGGGAACAATAGAATAGGGGAAAAAAAAATCAACCTGATGGGCTAAACATTTTTATGACAAATAAAGCTTTGGCAGGGCATGAGGTAAGTCAATAGACCTTTTAACTGTGGTATGGTAATTTCTATTTCCATATGTTAATCCATGGTGGGAGTGAGGAAAGAGAATAAAGAAGAGAAGAAGGTATATTTTAAAATGGTCAGCTGAGCTGAACACAAAGCCAGCTAATTCACTCTCAGGACAAGGGACATGGACTAATGGCACTGGATGGTGTGAAACCCAAACTAGACTTCCAGTGTATTATAGCTGTGAAATCCAAATTTAAGTAAGGAGTAAGCCATTTATGTGGTCATTTGCACAGCTACAGACATATATAACACAAGTTTTAGTAAAAGGCAAAAAATGAAGTATTTTATAAATCAGCTTACATGATTACACTTACTCAAGGAAAACATAAATTTTTTTCTACATATAGTAGAAGGCATCAGAGCAGCCAGGGATCTTGGCTCAACTTCTAAGAACTGTATTAATCATCAAATATTTTGAAAGGAACATGAAATGCCCTTCCTATTATGTTCATTTAGTAAAGATCAAAGAGGCGATGATGCTCAAACACCACATATTTGGGAAATGAGGGATCACTGCCTGATCCAGAACCCACACCAGTTGTGTTTAGCCACTACAATTACTTTTGGCTGTGATCTCAGCCAGATCCTCTTACTTAAAACGCCAACAAGACAGCCTGCAATAGAGCTTCAAACCTTGAATTCCCCCTTGGGCCAACTCACAGGAACAACTTCATTCAGTAAAGAAAATCCCACTAATAAAGGGGTGATTGTTGTTGTTCTACTTCAACAAAGATTAGGGAAATCTGACAGGTAAACATAAAGCATGGCTGTGAAGGTACGGCTGCTACACAATCATTTATGAAACAGTTTTGCTGGCATTCAAGTCTGATTAAGAAAACCACCAAAACGACACCTCAGTCTTCAGTCAAAAAAGTAGTTTTTGGCATTTTCTATATGGATCATTTCACTTACCGGATTTCTCTTCTAAAATAAAAGTGGGAGAGATTAGAACGAGAAGGGGGAAACATATGCTTTAAAGGAAAACTGATGCTGAACAGCTTAAAAAAACAACATCTAACTATCCTCCTCTGCAAAAGGTTATGTACCTTTAAAGTAGGCAAAATTTTAAAAGGTCACTGGATTTTTAGTAGCTACTATTTCAGGCTGTGAAGAATTTTTTTGATGATACTGACAT
This sequence comes from Corvus hawaiiensis, assembly GCF_020740725.1. Taxonomy (NCBI): domain Eukaryota; kingdom Metazoa; phylum Chordata; class Aves; order Passeriformes; family Corvidae; genus Corvus; species Corvus hawaiiensis. The sequence continues at coordinate 48,856,910 of NC_063218.1, read as the reverse complement.
AAAAGTATTCTTATCTCTTCTGTGCTATCCCCACCACTTCTCTGTTACAACTACACAAACATCTGCTAACACAACTGCTTGTGTCACTGATCTGAATAAATAAATAAATAAATGTTTCAGGTAGCACACACATTTGAACAGCACAATTCAGGTGCACTGCTAAATTTGTGAAAAACATACCCTCAACTATCCTTGCCACTGAGTATTTGGGTTTTCAAACCACAGTCCAAGTCTTGCTGATTTTGAATTTACCCTTGGTACTCAAGTGCCTTGTCCCTTGTTTGAAAGCACTTGGAAACCTGTTTTCAGTGCAAACAAAGTGCCACAACAGCTTTAAATAAGTCAGGTCTAGGTGACGTTTGAAAACGGGACTTTGGCCATGGACAGATACTAATTTTGCGAAGAACTGCATCAGTATTCCCGGCTGCTGATTGGTGTCTTCCTGCCAGTGACACCTTTTCGGAAGCTTTTCTAGAAGAAGAACGTGCCTGAGAATTCTCCAGTTCACCTTGGACCTAATCAGTTCAGTAAACTATGAGTGAATGCCTTAAAAAAAACAAAAGATTGCTAAATCACTGAGTCCAGAAGTAACTAGCAATCATTTTCTTCACACTTCTGAGATAGGCAGAAAAAAGTACTTGGAATTAAACATCTCTTTCTCAAATACAGATCTTTCTCAAATCTAGTGTTGCATACTAAAACCAACTCACATTTACTTAGCTACTTCTAGAAGCTCTTTTGTTTCTACAAGCTTCATAAATCCCAGCTACAATATAGAAGTTTAATACAAAGCTTACATAACACCAGATTACATGAAAGGTTAAAGAATCAATAACAAAAGTTCTCCCTCATGACTAATGAATCAACATCGAATTGTCGCAGAAGTACAAGATAACCTACCGCAGGCAGTGCAAAAAATGAGATTGCAAACACTGAAAAACAAGATGCAATTGTCTTTCCTATCCAGGTCTGTGGCACTTTATCTCCATAGCCAATAGTTGTAACAGTCACCTGCAAAGAGAAATACAGAAGGCATTACAGCAAGTAATGGCACTTTGGGGTTGTTGCTCTCTCTCTTCCTTTTTTATTTATTTCAAAGAAGCATTAGCTGCATCCCCAACTCTCCCACTGTCAGCCCGTGTGACACTAAGGAAGGTAATTCTTCCCTCCAGGTTTGCTTCCCCACCTAATACTGGATGGAAAAACATACAGGAAATCGAATTACAACAAAATAAGTGTTTCAAATCTTGCAAGTAAAACCATTCATTTAAGTCTTCATGGCTGAGGCAACTGTGCAGCATATGAAGTTACTGGGACAGGGGTTGCCTGCCCACACCACACACTTTCCTTAGGGAAAGGCTGCCAACAGTTCTGGACTGGTGATTTTGTTTATGGGCAGGAGATGTTTGCTGAGAATGTTACAGGGCTGTTGCATGGAAAGAGCACACACATACTCTAACCAGGCACTGTGACTGGCATGAAGCGTTCTAGAGATAACGCTGGTATAAATAGCAAGAGGAGCTGAAAATTTTCCACCTAGCAAAGACTCTGAAAACAGCCTAATGAATCACCAATTCATATAAAACACTGAGAGCAGGAACAGATAATTTAAAGCACACATGCAGGAAACATCTGTTGAGTTTGCCTCTCAGAACCCTGAAGTAAAGATTACTACCACAGTGATGTAGCATAACAAGGCTTAATAAGTCATTATTTGCATGAGCTCGAGGAAAGAACGCATTTGTTTGAAGCAGAAGGATACATCTGGCATCTGAGAGCAATTTAAATTCACCTATGTCACCAGCTATTTCTGAATTTGTAAATTAGAGAGATTTTTATCTGTGACTTTGAGGAAGGCTAACCAAATCAGAGCATGGGAAACCACATGGAGCTCTCAAGCAGCTGAAGCACAGCTCAGTTGTTGGCTGTTCAGACTTTCTTCTGACATTATCGGCTTCAGCTGCCTGGGACACAGATGCTGGTCCCACAGTCACACACACACAGGCCACCCCCACCATGTCCTGAACTGTCCACCCTCTAAGCAAAGTCATTACATGCCAGTCAGACACACAACCAAAGGGGCAGCTTGAGGTGGTGATGCTGATGGCAAGTTTCTTTCTGGTTGCTGATACTCAAAACATCCAAGTAGTTTTTAATTTTTAATATAAGTTTTTAAAATGTGGCCTTTTGTCCAAAACTGTTTCAAACCCTACAGAAGCATTCGAAGTTTGTTAACTACCCAAGTGCCTTGGCCTGTATTCCTGAAATTGTTAATAAATTCAGGTCCTTAATGCAGGACCTGATCAGGGATGGAAGGGTGATGTTATCTCCTTACCTACATAGGAGTGTGGCTTAAAAAAAAAAATCCTAAAGCCTAATTACAATTTCACTTTCAAAAATATGGAATAAAAAAGGAAATATCATTATGAGAAAAGTTATGGCCTCCAGTACCTTTTTACAGCAAAGATTATGAGAGAAAATAAAGGTTTATGCCTCTGTTTTTGAAAAATGTATAAATCCTTGTAAGTGAAAAATGTTATCAAGTATTTTGTGTTACAGGCTTAAAATCATGTTGAAATACACACAGTAACTGGAAATGTGAAAAGAAATAGGTGCTTCTGAGCTGACCAAAGTATAACCAAACAAGAATCCATATACATCAAAGTATTTGTCTCCCCTTTCCCACCACATCCCTGCCCATTCTTTCTGAATTGGTTTACACAAATCATCAGTAACACAGAAAAAGTATTTCCTGTGATGTTTTTTTAGGGGGTTTTTTAAATAAAACATTTTGGAAATTGAGTTGCAAATCAAAGTGTGCATTTAAGTTAACTTTTTCCTCTGCCCACATAACTCTAAACCATCTACAAATGCATTGTATTCTGAAATTACATTTTCTTTTTCCCCCAAAATATATGTTGAAACCTTACATGCCAAGTTTCTGCCCTAAATAATTCTTTACAGACAGATTATAATTCCCTAAAGAGCACAATACTAATTTTACAGCTGTAAAACAGGATATTACAATGGAAATACTGACTCAACTTCTACTATAGCATAGTAACATGTTGGCATAATGAAATTAAATTGATACAAGAGTTCACACATTAAATTTCATTGAAAAGCAGCCTGTAAAACAATTGCTTTAATTAGGAACAAAATCATATTCATCCATTGACTATTTTAGAACTTTGATCTGATGAATGTCACCACAGACTTTGGTATTAAGACTAATGTCGTTCCTATTAAATATGCATCAAAAGTCTGAAGGGGAGGAATATGAAGCAAAAACCCACACAGAAAGAAGAAATAGTAGTGTTCATCAGCACTGAGTAGGAAAAGGATTTTATTTTAGGTTCTATCGGGCTAAAGTGTGCACAGGAATCTAATCAGGTAAGTAAGGATGATCTGTCCATAAAATCCTGTGTACCTTGGAAAATTTGCATAGTTCAACAGCTGCAAAATACAAGGATCCCTAGATGTAACAATACCTACATCTGTACTTCACAAGTAACAGTTTTAAAACGTTATTTCACATCTACCCCACAAGACTTCACTGAACGAGAACAAAATATAGTTGGAACTACTCACAGAATTAAAGCTCAGAGATGAGAAGGCAGCTGCAAAACTAAGAGATGCCTTGCAAAAAGCATTTAAAAATATCTTCATCTTTCAACCCCTGCTCCAACAACTCCTAAGATAATCAACTCACCCACAAAAACCCAAACACATAATCCCCAAAAGCAGAATTAAAAAAAAGGATGTTAACAGGTCTACAGTCGGTATACGTGACTTGTAAACCACATAGAAACTAACAACGACATGTCACCTTCTGTCAAACATTGAAGTCAGCTCTTAACAGCTTTTTTAATTGAGAAGAGGGAGGAAAAAGGGTTCTGAATAACACAAGATCTGCAAGATCCCTTTTCATGAAGCTGTTTTTTAAGATTTATGTGCAACTCTTTTATAGATTGTCAGACTACTTTTAATTTAGCAAGTTTTATGCATGTGCAGTTTTGAATGGTATTTCCTGTAGTTTTTTAGCAAAGTTTTCCCTCAGCTTTGATTTTCAATTTACATTTTGCACATACTGATGGGCTTTGCTAAATAGGACATGGTTTTATGTATGCTTAGGAGTCAGCAAACTTGTAAATGTTTTGTTGCATTTGGTCCTTAGTGAAAAAGCCTGTCTTCTATGCTGCAATAATTAAAGTAACAGGAAATCCTTAAGTAAAGCTGTTATTTGTAGAAAACTGCTTGATTCAATTCAAAGCAAAAGGCACAGAGAAATATCCGTGCATGGCTATATTCAATAATTGCTTTTGGAAACAGCATTCATGATCAAAGAGACTGTTAGCAAAGTTTTCCTGAAGCATGTTTGCTTCAATGTTAAGGTTGGAAATCGTGTATTCAGTGCATATCAAAAGAAGAGCTCCTCTCAGTTGTTCTGAGATGAGATTGAAATGAATGCTGAAGGGAGAGAGGGAGGGGAAGACAAAACCAACAACAAAAGCCCACAAACAAACACTAAAACCCACAGAATCCCCAGACAGAGAGCAGGTAATGCTTTCTGAAGGTGGTCATCTCCAACAGATTCAATGAGGACATTTACCACATTTTTTTAAGCATCTTTTAAAAAAATATGTATTTTTAATGAATTCTTGGTTTTATTGGTCCTGAATCTACATTAGGTCTTTAAAGCTGTCAGTCTGGATATGAAGACAACATAAGCAGACTAATTTTGAATACTGGCACTGGGGAACTGAAAGATTCATCACATTACATTTATTTTACTTGCTAACACTAAAGCTGTTTTTGAAAGACGTACAGATATCCTGCCACTGGCAGAATTGATACAACTTGCACTGCATTCAAAACCAGCAATAATACAGACAACTTCTTTATTATGCCATAAGGTAACCTTAGGTTTCTTCAAGAAGCCCATAACTAATGGCAAATAGCGACAGTCCAGAGTTCTCAAGGAAATTCAAATAAAGCCCAGGAGGCCAATTTACATATGAAAACGGAAAAGCAATATAGACTTATAAATAACAACAATGACAATGAAGAACATTTAATTACAAGTTATGCACCCTAGGGGTGAGCATACAGTCAGCAAAGCACAGCAATATGAAAGTACCCAACTCCAGATGCAGTTTAGCTGTGGTAACACAGAGCTTATATATGGTTTCCTTCAGCTATATTACATATTCTGTTAGCGCTGCCCAAAGAACTTGTTTGGCACTGTACACATACACTGAGATAACAAAAAAGTGTAGTGCTGGAGAGTGAGCAAAGGGGTGTGAAAACACTGCCAAGGACTTTTTGAAGCATTCTCTGCTATGTCAGGTAAGTACACTTTCAGAGAAGTGAGATCAGTTATTGATGATGGTGCCTGAGACAGGAGCTGTGAATTACCCTCTTCTGCAGGTTCAGCTCAAAACAGGTTTTCATTGACCAGAATTTGTGGTGTTTATGTGATTCAGAAAATTCTGGCTAAACGTAACTGAAACTTTTGAGACCTATCACTTGAGAAAGTTTTTGTGTGAGTTTGAGATCTTTATTAGGAAGAATCCTTGTGACCTCATAGCTATTCATGGAATCATAGAACGGTTTGGGTTGGAAGGAACCTTAAAGACCACCTAGTTCTAACCCCTGGAGATGGGCAGGAACTCCCTCCACTAGACCAGGCTGCTCAGAGCCCCATCCAACCTGGCCTTGAACACTGCCAGGGATGGGGCATCCACAGCTTCTATGGGCTAACCTCTTCTCTGTCCTAACTTTACAGGGCTTTTTCCTAGTAGAAAGCATGAAGAATATTATACTATCAAGACATCAGAAATGGATGGACCTGAATCCATCTCAGCTTTGTTCTGTAAAAGCTTTTTAGCAGCTAGTAGGAGTGTATTAGAAGCAGAACATGACACCTAATTCTGCTTTTAATAATAAAGAAATTACATTATGTGTTCATTGAACGCAGTCTCACACTTCACATGGCATGCTGTAACACAATAGAAGCTATAACAGAGAAAAAATATCATCATAATTAAATGTATTGATTAAATAAGTTTATTGTAATTAGGAAGACAAAATAACTGACACGCCTATTAACTGAACAATAATTCCCTGAAAGGAGAATATTTCAATATCCTGACAGATCCTGTTGCTTCTATGGGAGGTTTTACTGTATTTTCAGTAAGCCAATCTGGTCTGTCACATACTCAATTTTTAATGGCAACACCAATGACAGCATGTGTTTTTAAATGCAGCTACATCTGCCACTGTTAATTACTGAGTCATCTGACCACTGTAGTGGAAAATAAAAATGCCATAATGACATGAAAGCATTGAAAAAGCTACTTGACAGAAAGCCACTTGCTTGTGCTACACAGTAAGTCTTCTGGTCCTAAGAAAGCCTGTATTTAATCATGGCAGACAGCAAGAAGAAAGAATTCTGCAGCAGATCACAGCAGCAAAACAATACAACAAAACAAAACCTGTTGTATTCAAAAAGGGCTACATATGCATTTCAGCACCAGCAGACCTGCAATAGATTTGCTCATCAATAGATCTTTCCTTCCTGAAACAGCAAGTGGTAGTTTGTGAAGAGAAGACTGTATAAGCACACACAGGTAGATGTTTATTAAAAATATTTCTTAATAAATGTTCTTAAATAGGTGTATGTATTTTATTAGTGAAATGGAGGTGTTAGTCTTATCATTCTTAAACAGAAGACTTACTAGTTGTCTTATTTTTAACAAAAAAAAGAGAAAAACAATGCCTTTAGATTTAAAAATCTCTAGAAGATCAGCAGATTTTGAAAGTGCAAGTATGTTATCAGTGATGCCCATGCATTTCAAAGATCTGCAGCACTTACTGATGACAGTTTGTTTGATTAAGCTAATAGAATTAAAGCAGATAAAAAGTACAAATGCTTGAATGCTAATGATAAGGAAAAATATCTTCCAAAAAGTACCTTTCTTTGAACTGCCATAGGAAAAGGAAACAGGAACGATTACAGATGGGAAATGCCAGAACAAAACAGCCAACCTAGTACTTGTCTATCATGTGAGAATGAAAGAGGGAATAGTCAGTAGCAGAAGCATCAAAATTAAAATGTTTACAAAAATACAATCCCAGAAGAGATGCTACATTAGTAAGTACATATAATAAACAGAGAGACAACTGTCACTAGCAATACAAAGAAGGGAGAACTTTACTAGAACTAAAGATAACATCTACACCACAGTTGTGGTAGCACCTTAGGAAAAGCTGAGAAATCTCTAAACAAGATGGTGTGTTGACACAGCACAGACAAATGCTGTGTGAAGACACTATGTGGCTCCCAAAGCAATATAACCACCTTAGAAGAGTCTTGTGCCCAGATTTCCTAAATGTCTGAGAATCTTCTTGCTCCAGAATTAGTCCATTCTGAATAAACTGGGAATTACTGTCACAGCCCAAATTGCAAAACATAGTTAACTGTTTCAAGGAAAAAAAACCCAACCCAACAAAAACAAGGACAAAGAAACCCTAAACACAACACTACCCCCCCACAAAAAAAAAAAACCAACCAAACAAAACAACTTAGCCCTGATTTAGCAAGACTCTTACCACCTTAGACAGTTGAACACTATCATGGAAAAAGGTAGCAAGAAGTAATCACTGTACCAGTAAGGAAGACAGGATAAATAAATGGAACACGTGTTTCTACATTTTTTTATATGTAATTTGCTCTCTTTAGATCACATAAGACTGTAAACACCAAATAAAACTACTGATCTTTTATAGTATTTTTGTACTGTCACAGAATTACAAATCCAGAAAGTGTATTGAAGCAGTAAGAAGCCACTTCAAAATGCTGTTCTTACTCCATGCTTGCTTGAATTTTATTCCACATTGGACAGTGTTAACATATGAAATTGCTATACTTACTACTCCCCACCACAGGGCATCTGCATAGCTGCCAAATTCTGTTTCTCCAGAATCATTTACAGCATCTTTTTCAGCCAGGTACACAAAATAAGAGGAAAAAATCAGGCCCAAAAATCCAATGTACAGTGTAGTTATCAGTTCCTGCAAAGAGAGTCAAAATAATGGCATTATGGTCTCATTGAGATACCTAAATTGACTAACACCGATGGGTTATTAAGGATAACTGGAAGAGGAGAATGCAACTTCAGCAAATAATACACACTGACACTGAGTGTTGGCTGTGCAAATCAACAAAAATCCATTGAGCTCCCTGGTGACAAAATTTATAGTGCTGATGGCTTGGTCCAGCACTCACACTGCCAACACCGAGTCAAAACAACCTCTTCAGTTGCACACAGGACTCATTAACCTTCTGGCCACCAAAAAGTAGTTGGGTAACTTTTTCAAACAGTGCCAAATCCAAAAACAACCCTGGAATTTAGGTACATATTTTAGGAAATATTCAGACTAGTTTTCAGAAGTCTCATTTTCTGTTGTTAAGTCCAACTACATGTCAAAATTTGCCAAAGTGGCAGCAAATATAAGGCAGAACAACCGCTCTTTGTTAAAATAAATGACTACCTGCCTCCACACTAAATGTAAGTGACATCAGCAGCATGGCTGCATGCATGCTGTTATGAATATAAAGGCTTTGGCATCAGCTGTGCCATTCCAACTGCTCAAACTCACCTGTCTGTGAATGAACACCACTGATCCCAGCAGCCTCCAGGTACCGCCCTGACGGTCCACATGCAGCATCCGTAAAATCTGCAGGAAACGGATGCCCCTGGAACACCATTTTCAAATTAATGAGAGACTAAAGACACAAGAGAAGAAACAGAGGTGGAGAAGGGAAGTCTGGTCCAAAGGACCATGTTAAGAGACACATAGTATTTTATGTTAGACTTAGCAGCCTGTGTCTTTTCACTCCGTTCGCCCATCTTTCTTCTTGTTTGTTATGAAGACAGCCTGGGGATATTGTCCAAGGGAAGGACTGACCTTTGTACACATGGCTAGTAAGGATAACCAAAGGATTCAGGAATTTTGGACACAAACTGTAAATGCTCCAGGAATTGTTCATCAACTCATCTTTGACCTACTCACCAGGATGGGAAACAAAATACAGAACCAGCTAACTAAGATCTGATTTCCTTATTTTTGAGGAATTTCATAGGCAATTTGAACCAGACAGTCAAATAATATTTTAAAATATTCTTTTTATGGGAGTCACTGCAATCCTAGAGCATGGCTGCAGCCAGTGTGAAGAGCAAAGCACACTGCCACATATTCATCCAAGAAAACCAAGTAGTGTGACCTTCCTGAGCACAAGGTGGATTCAGTCCATCAGGAATTCACAACCACAGACGTTTTATGAAAAGGCAGCTTGAAGATATCAGATATGAAGCATCAAAGTGTTGCTATAAAACCAAGCTAAGAAACTAAACCAGGACTTGGGTAGAACCCACCTAGTTGGGGAAAGGCGGAAGGAGAATGAGCTTCTCTGTCCCCACTAGCCAAAAAACCACTACGATAAAATTTTATTTCCCCTCCACTTCATAGGATCACCCACACAATTGGTGATCTGCTCAATTACATGACACTGGACAGTGACTCATTTTCTCCTGCAAGAGTTGAAATAGGAGGTAAATTAAAATAAAAAAAGAAGAAACCCCACCTTGCTCAGACAGCACTACTTCCTTTTATTGCATATAATTACCTGATAGCCGAGGTTGCAAAGACTTGACCTTTAGAGCCCACACAAAGAACTATCATGGAAGCAACAACTACAATTAAATCTGGAAAATAAAAGCCAATTGAAGAAAATTAGTTAGCAGCATCTTGCAATACTTCTGCAAGACTACTAGAACCAAAGACAAATATTACTTTAACATTCTGAACAGTCACTCCTAATTGAAAGTTTTGTTTATATATGAAGAGATGTCTGTTGTGGCATGTGAAGAAAATTTCATCATGTGATGGAATGGTTTTACTGGGGTGGGTCCAAGCTGGCCACAGTCTAAACAAATGAGGAGTTACCATCAAGCAGCCTGGAATCCGTATTAGCTATAACCCAGGAGGAATTTCAGCAGTTTTCATCTGTTCTCTCTTATCCAATTCTTACTTTCTCTTCTGTGCTTAGACAGGATTTTAATTGACAGATTTTGAGGTTTATTTCATATATAAGAAAATTAACTTACTATCACTTTATCTGTCCAGGTCTAAAAGGGAGAGAAAAATGGAATTAGTGTATGAGTCTAATTTAGTTTAAGTCAGTGTCATAGGTTAGCAAGCATAGTCCCGGAAGGGACGTCCTTGCTAAGGGGTGCTTACAGTTTCCTCTGGGAACTGATAGAACCTATCAGCTGGCCAGTTTGAATATGGACAATTCTCTAAGCCACTTAAAGTTGTGATCACCTCTGTTATCCACATTTAAGAATAGGCAAACTCCCCCTCCAAGCTCTCTCTCGTTTCCAGCGCTGGGACAGGCGGCTGCGGGCCCCGTGTGGGGGCCAGCGGGCCCGGCCAGGCCCTGCTTGGGCCAGGCTGGGCCGGGCCACGGCCATCCTGGAGTCATGGACCTGTTCCAGCCGTGGAACCCCCCCCACTGCCTTGCCGTGGGCAGCCGGAGCGGCTCGGCTCTCCCCCCTCTCCACTGCGATAAGAAAAATTCAACATTCCAGCTGCAAAGCTGCAAGGCCGAGGTGAGAGTAACCCTTTTTATTGCTGTGAAGAGCTGAAAACCTGAGGGAAGAGAGAGAGAGGAGATGCTTAAAGCTGAAATTCTGTTGTGAAGCTATGATATATCAGAGTATCCTGTTGTAATTCCATGAAGATATGGGGGGTGGAGTGTTCAACTCTTAAGCAAAAGCACCTGCCCTGAGATAGGCAGATGCTGACGCAGCTGTAATTTCATGAGAAGTTTGGACAGGGAGAGATGAACCAGATGAGGACTTTTGCTCCAAACGAGAAAGGAGAAAACCTCAGTCCGTAGAGATGAACCAGATGAGGACTTTTACTCCAAACGGGAAAGGAGAAAACCTCAGTCCCTAGAGATGCTCCCAGAGATAGTCCTAATGATGAAGATGATGAAGACCCTTTGCTCCCAGGGAAGGAGAAGGGCCTCTGTTTTTGTTTCTGAACGGCTCAACCTTAAAATTGTACCCCAAAAAACTTCAAGAGTGGACCCTCGAAAGCAGTTGCGGGAAAAGCTGCAAGTCGGGGGAAAGGACTCACACGCAGGCAGAGAGACTCCTCTTCCTAAATGGACTGAACGATATTTGGAAGTGGGCGGCTGGCTCGTTGTGATAATGTTTTCATAGCATGAGCACGAAGAGACTTCTCTTTCTAAACGGACTGAACAAGGTTATTATGGAAGTGGTAAACAGACTGAACATCTTAAGGGTTGTCTTTGAACATTGTCAGTGGGAGAAGGGAGGAAGGTGGGGGAAGGAGGAGAGTTCTGAAGGTGGTATAATTTTTTTTTTCCTTCTTTTAGGTCTGTTAATAAACTTCTTTATATTCTTTCAAGTTTGGTGCCTGCTTTGCATTTCTCCTAATTCTTATCTCACAGCAGATAAACAGTAATGAGTATTTTGGACCAAACCACTACACTAAATTGGTGTTTCTGCCCGGTTTCAAACCGAACCCGCGACAGTCAGTCAGAACTGTACTCTGAATCTACATGCCTCAGGCCTAGTAAATTTTGGAAAGGAACTCTGTATTTTGGAGAATTAAATAGTTCTTGATCCATATCTGAGAAAGCGGAACTTTGTTTTGCTTTTCAGACTGAATTAATTTGGATGATGTTTCAGAACACTTAGTGTTCTAGGACTTGAGAGAAATGGATCATGGCCAGAGTGCAAAGATGCAGTCAAAGTCTTTTTGTAGCTGCAGTCACACCTGAAATACAGTTGCTATTTTTATACATATATATATATGGATGGATGCACAGAGGAGCTAAACCAAACTATTTTGTAATTGTAAAAATACTCAGGTACAAAATTTTGTAATGTACATTCAGCAAAACTGTAGATAGTTTATGAAAACCTGTGTTCTGTACTCAACAATAATGTTTCTGAGGAGTGGGAAAATCTATGTCACAGAACAAGAGTTACTACTCTTCCATAACAATACTCCTCTTCCAAAATCAGGTTTATTTAGTCCATTTATATTTCAAGTACTTAAGTACAGGGCAAGGGTCTTTACACAGTTCTCTCAATACTGGCTTAACAAAATACAGATTGATTTTGGATTATGTTTCTTTTGGTGAAACTGTTAAATGAATGACAAGAATCCTAAAAAAACAGTGATTAGTGACATATATGGAATATTTGGATGTAATTTCCAAGAACTCTGAAGTCATTTTAGGAAGCCAGTTGAATCCCAAGGGAATTCAGGTGTCCAGCTCCAAATGCATCACTGAAAACCATATTTTAATTCGACTGAAACACAGAGCAACTACAGTGCATCTATTGCACTCTACCACGCAGTACACAGCTCAATTAGAGTGCAAAATAAACTCATAATAAACTATTCAAATGGCTGCTGAGGGGAGAAAACAAAAAGCTGTTCAGTGTCTTTAAAAAAATATAATTGTAGAACTTGTACAGTGTCTGGAATCCTCAGGTCACAGGAGACAGGACAGTCAAGACTTACTCCTGGCAAAGCTTATGATCACTTGTGAAAAAAAACCCAGGCTGCTCTTCTGGAAAAACAAACCAAGCTACATTTGTTCTCAAGTGACAGCGCCATGAATTCCTGAAAGGAAATTCAGATCTACATTCACGTTAATGACAAGAGCTCTCGCTCTAACTTGGCTTCAAGTGCTGCAGAAATCCAACTTCTAAAAACTTTTAGGACAAGTTTTACTTATTGTTTACATCAACTTTGCAAGCTTGCATACTCACCAATGATTGAAATAGGCTTCCTAGCAAAACGAAGCCTTCCCCATATTCCAACGTATTTACTGCGGCACCCTGCTGACCACAGCCGAACCACATACTCTGTTCCAAAGAATACCACTAATACAATTTCCTAAAAGAAACACACAGGGAACGAGGTTAATTCTCTACTCTGTGTATGTCTTTCATCTCTTTTCAGAATGTATTAGAATGTGATAAATAAAATGTAAAATTAGGACGGTGACAAATACATCAACTATACCAAAAAATGAGCTGACCTAAAATAGAAAAACCTGTAAGAGTAGGGAAAGAAAATATTAGGAGCAAACTGAAATGCTCTGATTACATGCAGTTTGGCTTGTCTACATGTACTAAAACTGAAAACCATTCTGTGCAATTCATTTGGTCTAATTCAAACAAAAGGTTTCCTGACTGAGCCAAACAAAACAAGCAGAGTCTGTATTTAGAAGATGAGCATTTTGCTAGCTTATTTCATTTTGGGAAGAGGTGTGCTTCACACACCATTTACCAGATCAGCTCAACTTCCCCCTTGTTTACACTTTTTCATTCTTCCTTTAAGCTCACATGGATTGAAAAAAGATTTCTAGTATCCATCACCAATATGACAGTCTCCAGGTGCACTGAAGACAAAGTGAGTTCTCCAGCACACCTTTCCCATCCTCTTGTCAGCGTTTAGGGACTTCAGCAGAAACAGAGATCTAGTCCTGCAACACTGCTGGTACCAAGCTACTTATGAACTACTCACCTATACTAAGCTGTGACTTTAGAAACGCCTCCAAGGTGACAGATGTCAAAGACACCTGATATTCTTGCTGATTGGACAGTTGGTACAGTTAGGTCCTATTTGGAACATCATCAATGTGCAGATAATCCTTGGGTTTTCTACAGACCAGATGAGCATGGCATAGCCAGCATAGTTTCTTTGAGTATCAGGGAGCTGCAATTCTTCCTTATTGGCAACTCAATTAATAAATGGTCACATTCTCCATCAGAGCCAACAACAAAATCTACTTATTGAAATGGTAAGAGTGGCTTGTCACTGAAAACACACAACACGTGGCATAAAGTAAGAGTACAGCTAAGTAATCAATCTCAAGATGTCACGGTTACACAGGTTAATGCAGATTAAGAGAACGAGCTCCCTATTTCAAAGTGTGATTTCACGTAAAGAGCAACTGCAGAGAACAACCTGTGCTGTTGAACATTTTATACAGCCCTCTCACATGTCCACAGGGTTCACTGCTGTTTTGCATAACAAATTGGCAAATGGGACTCAACATAGTACCTACGATTATATTCTTAATTAACTGAAATAACCAGGACACAGCCCTAGTCCAGGCAAGATGAACGGGAGTCATATTATCACCTTCAAAAATGCATGGGACATGCATACTGAGCAAAATAGTATGTCTGTATACAGCAAAAATAGTGGGGAAAGGGTTAGGCTTCAGTTGACTTCACTGTAATATTTTTGCGGCTCTGAAACATCTTGATGGCATAAAAAACCTGTTCATCTCAAGGCACGAAAGTGTTGAAGTTCAACTCTGTGACACACTTCTAGAAAAGCTGGTAGAACATGAGCCAGGACTCTTTCCCTTAATTTTGACATCTCATAACCTATGCTAGATGTCAGATGCAGTAGAACAGCTATCACAATTGTTTATAGTCACTTGTATTCAAGGCAGATTTTCAAGATAATATGAAACTATTTAGAGCATTGGTTGTAATAAACATAAAGCTCAGGCTCTTCAACCCAGCCATGAATCTCTTCTACAGCTTCCTTTTAAAAGCATCCACCACAACTCTCCACCTTTTTTTTTTTTTATTGGACTATTTTAAAATATTTTCCAATAAAATAAAGATGTAATGAACATCATAAATTGAAAGAAACGGCATCTGCACCAGATGTTTTAAGGAAAGATGGTGTCTTATGACAGAAGCTTCAAATGCAATGAACCTCCCCCTTTGTCCAGTCTAATGTCATTTATGAGCCAATAGTGAATGGGAAAATTGTGAGCTCTGCTTGACATGAGGTGCTCTTGCTCAAAGAAAATAGAGCACCAGAGGCAATCTTTTCTGATCAGGTGATTGTATTCCTTTCACACACGGTCAATAAACTGCAGAGGACTAGTACGCCTCCCTTCATCACTACCACGGAGGAAATTCCCTTAACAAAAGACAATTCCAACCATACAGAGAGGAAAAACTATCCTTCATTCAAAACAGCTCATCTGAGGAAGGGATGCATGGTTTCACATTGTATGTGACAGCACAGATAATACTGTTCAGATATCCCCAAAAGCAATTACTAAAAGCAAAAGAAGAAGGAAAAAAAAATTACCTTGGTAAGCAAAGAAAAACCCAGAGAAGAAGTTAATGTTTTAGCACAATGGAACCACAAACAGCACTTGTGACCAGGCTTCGTGGCCCTGCCGGGATCACAGTTCCAGTTTTACAGCAGGAAGGTAGGAAGAGAAAGCCTGGATTGTGCTTTAAAGGAGCGAGTGTTCTCCACGCAGGAAATTTGCATGGGAGCTGCTGTGCGTATGTTTTCTAAAGCCCCTCCATGGTTCATTGGCTAACAGGCACACCGGCAAGTATGCAAATGGGGGCTGTCCCACAGACAATGCGACAGACACGCAGTCAATGGTTACTGTCACCCAGCTCTTTGCGTGACATGCAGACAAGCTCAGAGAACACTGATTGTCCTATAGACTCCGGCGACTGGAGGGAACGACCAGTTGGCTTACACCAAGACACATTTTTCACTCCTGACGTTTTGATAAAGGCTTATTGACCTAAATGAGACCCAAGTTATTCAGGGAACATCGGGGGTGAAAGTGCACAAGCTGTTCTTCATGGTCATACACAAAAACGCCAGGTATCCATTAGCAACTGGCAAATTCCCCCTCCCCTGCCCGTGGCTGTGTGACAGACAAAAGTGTTTTTAATATCTTGTGTTGCATAAATCTAATAAGCAGTCTCCTGGGGGGTGGGGGAGGCTGATGAATTTCTGTCTGTATACTCTTATATTAGTGGCCCGAAACTTGTAGACAATAAAAAAAAAAGTACATTAGAAAATTATGCTTTCCTGAGCTACTAAAACATTCCCTGTATTTTCCTGATTAACAGCTTAACATGAAATTTATGTGTTAAGAAGAAAATAACTGCCTGAAAAACACGAGTGAGCATGGGAATTAAAGCTCAGTGGTGGAGTTTTCTTGGTTAAATTGCATACATACAAGAACTACACTGTGCAAGGACGCATTCAACCCAACGTAACTTAATAGCAGTCTCCTTTCTACAGGGTGAAAACAGAAATACAACAGTGAGATTAAAAACTTTTATGGTATAAAGAGCCCTCTAAGATGGGACAGTCATGTACCTTCATACTACGGCCATAAAGGGGCTGTCTTACTCAAGAGAAAATACCTGTTTTCCCTTTAATTATCGATTTCTAGCTGGTACCCTCACTTCTTCCATCCTTCCTGCTCAGCTCAGGTATATGCATAGTGCCATTTTCATGCCTTCTCAGCCACATAATCCCACCATAGCCAAAGTAAGATATGGCATAACTTAATCACCTGGCTACAGTACAGCTCTCACTACCTGATGAAGGAACTTAGGCAGGATCAATAAAAACATAGTTGCCTGAAAAAATACCCATGCTATATTACAGTCCATACCTCCAGAGTTCCCAGGGTATTTTGCTAATAAATGCATCTTGAAAAGCCCTTCCTTTACTACTCAATCCCCACTGGATAGAAAGAGCTACAGCAGTCCTATGATAGGAGGCATCCAATATCTGCATTGTGAAATAAACTACAGTAGCAACTCCAAAATGAATGACAGGGTCCTGAAACTTAACGGAAGGAGATGTTTTTAAAGCAATTAGCTTAATAGCTTGGGGGGCAGGAGGGAACCAAAAAAACCTGACAAAAAATGGATCATGACACCACAACAACAGCTATTTAGCAGATACAGAAATTGTCACTGGAGGCTGAGAAAACATCTCTATAGAGAATATTTTGCCTAAGACTCTGCCTGTAGACCTCAAAACTGTAATTGGTCATGGAATCACAGACATTCAGGCAACCATTCGATGTGGGAGGGCTAGATGATGTCATCTGAAATCTGTTATGAACAAAAATGCCTTTAAGACTCTACATTTTTTCAAGGCACTCCATAAATGTAAGAAAGGTGAAACATGTTTTAGGAGGAAGAAGGCAAAGCATACCATTATGTTATTCTGATTGGCTATAGAAGACCCAAAACAGAAGACCACATACAGCTTATTTCATCTCCCACAGAGGTGTCTGCCCTAAGAGGAAGGAGAGATGACAGGCATAGGAAGACAAGAGGCATTGGTGAAGGGGAAAGCCTTAAGACACATAAACACAAACCTCTTGTACTGAAGAATTTCCTCCCATCTCAACATTTTACTGGGAATACAACTCCTACCCATGTCTGCCATATCACAAGCTTTATTACATTACCCTCTTCGGAGGGAGAAATCACATTATTCCCACAATTCCATCAAATCTGGCTTCAAGGATGATAAAATTCCCATGGATTTCTTTAAACAATGAAATAATTTCTCACATATCTTATATAGGGATTGCATGCCAACCACCATTACTTCAGTTGTAGGATTCCTGTGGCACTACTTCCACTGAAACCTATCTTTTAGCCAAGGCAATGGAATATTTCTGCTACAGAGCAGTAAATGGGAACAGTAACCTCCTCACAGTCTAAGGCAGCAGTAGTGGAGTGAGGACACAGCCATAAGCTTTCTTCAGAAGTCATGACAAGCAGGTCTCTGAAGGAGCCAAGAGAGAGGACAAGAGATCTGCTGATGCTAAAGTGACAAATAGGACACTTGCCATCAGTCAAGGGCTGTGTAGCTGGATTGGGAAACAAACAGGCTAAGCATCTTCATGAGCAGGGATACAGCATCTCTCTACTCCTCAAAGGTCAGAACCAGCAGGAATATGTCTCATATAGAGCAATCACAGACTCATGGAACAGTTTGAATTGGCACGAACCTTAAAGATCACCTAGCTCCAACCCCCCTTTGCACTAGATCAGATTACTCAAAGCCCCATCCAACCTGCCCTTGAACTTGCAGGGATGGGGAATCCACTTCTCTGGGCAAACTGTTCCAGTGCCTCACCACCCTCACAGTAAAGAATTTATTCCTAATATCTGATCTAAACTTGCCCCTTTCAGTTTGAAGCCATTCCCCCTGTCCTGTCCCCTTGTATAAAGGCCTCTCCAGCTTTCTTGTGGCCCCCTTTAGGTACTGGAAGGTGCTCTAAGGTCTTCCCAGAGCCTTCCCTTCTCCAGGCCGAACAATCCCGGCACTCAGTCTGTCTTTAGAGGAGAGGTGCTCCAGCCCTCTGATCGTCTTTGTGGCAATGGGTTGCATTTACACTGACAGAAGGGCAGCACACAAAACCTGAACACTACAAGGCTACACAGTAATTCAGAGAGAGCTGGAGTCCACTTCTCAGCACACTGTTCACCTGACACATCAGGGCTTGCAAAATGGTTCAGACAGCACTTCTGTATAGCCTGAGCAGGGTATGCAAATCAACAGCAGCAAAGGCAACTGTTGCTTCTAATCTCACCCACTTTGTATAGAGAGGCCCCTCTTTGTTTTATTGAAAAAGGCAGGATTTTTTCTGAAAGCTGTACTGTGCTTTCTAAGATACATAGAACAGCAAAATCAGATGGCCTAGGCAAGCACACAAAGACTCAATAAAGTAAAAATCCCAACTTGATGAAGTACAGATCAAAAATAAAAAGACAAATGGTTTCTCATATATATAAACACTTACTGAGCAACAGCAAGTCTCAAAAACGCTATTTAGGACTGGAGATTTTCTTCCCCCTACTTAACCTCCTCACTTCCAAAGAGCTTCTAAATTACATCTTTTCAGAGGGAAACAAATAATGCTATGGTTCTTTCTAAATGTTTAAAGCCAAAACCCTTGGTGTTCCTTTCTTTCAAAAGCCTGGTTTCGTTTGATAAAAATTTTTATCTAGCAAACTTTGCACCAAATGATTAAACAGACTACAGAAAACAAAAACCGTGGTATCAGTGTTAGATTTCTACCTCCAGAGGCCCATAATTAATCCCAAGTTACTGGACATCACTAAAGCTCCCTTATTAATGTTTTTAATTAAGATGAAATAATGTTTCCATTAGTATTCATGTTCTAAAAAAAAGGGATGCTTACTAGAGCTAGAACAGAGCTAGAACAGTTGATGGTGATGAAGCTTTTTTATTTTCCCTTAATCAGTGCTGAGAGCACAGAACAATAGCACTGGGACCATTAAAGAATACTGCAGGCCTGCAGTTTTGGGTTGAGATTTTTCCAAAGGCTCCAAGCAACTAAACCCTATTGAATTTCAATAGGAGTCAGCCACCTAACTCCCTTAGGTGCATTTAAAAAGCCTTTCGCTGATTTCCTTCACTCTCTTCTCACTAGAGGTTTCAGCCAAACCCAAACGCTGGCAGTTGAACTTTTTCCACCAGCCCCAAAAGGCCTCAGATGTCAGAGGTGTAACTTTGCACGTGAAGGCACGGTCTCGGAGCACAGCTGTCTTAGAACAACTTTCCACACTGTCACCCCTGCACAAGTCTCTTCCTAATGTAGTTGTCTTTAGCATTTGAACTTGGCTGCTGATGATATCCACCAGGAATTTGCAGGCGTGAATGGAGCTGGGCTTGCACATTTAGTTTACAGCACTCGTTTCAATGTGGAGCTCTCCCCCATCACAAAGGATGCTCAAGTAGTAGACTTCAAACCCAAAGTATTTGGCAAGAGAGGGGAAGTGTCAATATGCTAACCCTGATGCAAAAACGATTAAAAATCCCTACTCCTTTCTGTTTATTTCTTGAAGCTCTTATTCAGGGCTTCATAAGAGTCTCTAGAAGGAATTCATTCAGGACCCTCTCTTTCAAAGTGAAAAATGCTCTGGCTTCTACCCAGTGCAGCATATGCTTAATTTTATATCTCACTGAATTCAAAGGAACTATTCACCTACACTTTAGATGAAGCACACATACACACAGTTCACAAATATGCAAACTCATTCATTACTACATACAATATGCTAATACAAGTAGAAGGAACTGCTACAGACTACTTTAAAAAAAAAAAATCAGTGTAAGCCAAGCAAGTCTGTATTTCTGTGTTACAGAGAACTGTCATAACAACACTATTTACACAGTGGCTACTTTCCCTGATCTGAGCATTTTCATTCTGTCAAGTATCTTGTTGCATGCTTTTTATGAAACAACCTTTCTCACTCCTTTTTTAAAAAGCTACTTCATACCCACCATGCCCTGCACCAAGTAGCTCGTAAGTCTTGCCTTTGCTCCACAGCCAACATGGAATTTATTGAGGGACCTCAGGAAGAGACTGTATGCCTGTTGTTTTCCAGCTACAAATGACAGGGCAATAAAAGCCACTGTGTCTCCCGGCAAAGCATATCTCCTTTATACCGTTAAACTATCACTTTACAACACTACTACATTCTGAGAGAAAATAAATATTGCACACTCTTATCTGTAAGCAGAGCCACACAAAAGGAAGAATTTGGCCATGATCCACCTAGCTTAACCTGCAGTAGCTCCACTTTGTATAGTTAAAAGGGAATGTAAGGGTAGATGGCATTTTTAAGATGTAATGGTTAAGTTCTGGTCACATGCTTTAAAATATGATAACAGCAACACTTGAAATCTGGTGGTTTCAGACATAATGTACTTTTTTTGTTGTTTGAGGCCATATTGTGATAGCATCCAGGAAGCATCAACACATTTTAAAACAGAAATTAGAAGGAGCATTGATAAAAAAATATTTTTGTTCCAGTGGTTTTGAAAACCCACTGCTTGCCACTCACACAAATGCTCCCAGACAAGAAGCACTGTGGATGGAAGTACAGCTGGATATGCACCGTGACATCGTGAGGCCCCCACATCTAGATCCCATGAGCTATTTATGGCCTATTCCAACAACTTGTTCCTGCAAAAGCAGATACAGAGTATGTGGAAGAGCAGCTCTTTTTGATGAAGTTCTAACTTCTTACCTGTCTGGTGTAGGCAAAACATCTCCCCCAGGCCCAGCCCTCCCTCTAAGAAGTGAGTTATGGAATCCTGTGTGTGCTAGACAGTCTTGCTTCGGGATTCGCAGCTCTAGCCTTCCTGCTCCTCTACGTGGTTTTCGGCTTTATGGGACTTTTTCCAGGATGTGATGTAATTTCCACAAGTAAGAAGAGTGAGAGGTCACCAAAAGCAGGACATGATTTCTACATTGACTCATGATATCCTCTTTTTCTAGAAGCAGCATGTTTTCAAAATTCATCCTCTAAAAGTAGGATTTCTGGCCTGAGCAATGACCATGCTCTTCAATACGAGTTTAAAAAGAAATAAATTTCAAGTGACTAACATTGGTTTCAACTTCCTCCAGTTTAAAAAAAAGGGAAAAAAAGGAAACTTTATTTTTGTCTGGACCGGCAGGACAAAGTTCCAGTATAAAGACATCAAATTCTGAAACAAAATCCTTTCGCACACCTGGGTGACCATCACGCAATTACCACTATCAGGCTCAGTACTGATAAGGGTTCAAGTGGCATATTTCTGTTTGACATTCCCCATAAACACAACCTGCTTTTGCCTCAACATACTTGAGCTCTCTCCCAGGCCTGCTCCAGGGAATACACATCATGCTCTTCCACACAGCTGCAAAAACAGTCACACACTAAACCTGCAGTCCAGGCACTTAATACTCCTCACAGGAAAACACATGTGCTAGTTTAAGCTAATAAAAACCCTCTCAGATGCCATATGTACACAGCCCATTCAGTCAGCATTTTACAGTTGCCTCTAAAATTTGTGAAGGAGGAGAGGAGAGTTATTTGACATGCAAAATAAACGTAACTGAAGGCAACAAAGTCAGCATTTTCAGCTAAGTGGCAAATACATTTCACATACTGAAGGCAAGTAGCTTCCTCCTGGCACCAATTTCCTGCGCCCGTTCCAACCGGCGAGCACTAAACAGTCGTGGCTATCATTCAGCGCATCAGGATTAGAGCATTCCAAAATGGGAACTTAATTTATACCAACCAAAGCACATGATCAACTCTGTGCAAACTCTCTCCAAAGCTTTGATAGTGTTCCAAAGAGACCAAACTAAACTCACATTTGCAAAATGAAGATATAAGCCAGATCTCTCTGAAGTTGCATACCCCATTAACCAAGCTACCGTTATGTGCAAAGACTTATATTTTTACATGAATTCATGTTTCTATCAGTTTGGGGTCCAACATAAATAAATGGTGCAGAGGCCGCTCTTTCCAGAATTCAAAGTTACTAAAGGAGAACTGCAGCTCTGTGAAACTCCACTCACTATCACCTTTCCTCTGCTCCCTTTACAAATAAAGGACAAGTGCACTATTCATTGCTGGAAGAAAAAAATTCTTTAAAAAGCCATGGCCTTCTCAGTAGCAGCTGGTCTGAGCTTCAAGACATCAAATACCTCAGGAAACTAATGGGCATTATATGGAATGAATTAAAAAAACCCCCAGAAACAAGACAAAACAAAAAAGAAATAACAAGCAAAACAAGCAAACCACCAAGCTGGTACTTGGCAGAATTCAGCAACACTGTACCCCAAAACTCTTTGGAAGTGGAGGGACCTTGTAAAAGCAATGCCTAGGACATGTCAAGAATAAACTCAAGACTCTGCACAATACCAAGCAACAGTCACCCAACCAGAAGAATCCCCTCTGCAGAGCAGTACTTGAAGAGGTAAAAACAATCGCAACCTAAAGTAATGGGCACAAGGAGCCTGGTTTAAGATAGACGAGCTTCTTCTGTGCTGGAACATTGGGCAAGGAAGGTCAGACTTTAAAATACACATTTACACTTTAAAATACGTATTATTACAAGAACCAAAGCATTGGTTATGCACTATAAATGCATTAACGTATCAGAACATCCAGCTGGTAGGACTAGAGCAGAACTTCATATTACTGCACTCATTTTTCTAACTTGAGGCATATCTGTTCTTTATATGAACAACACTTCCAGGTGAATAATCGACGGATTTTTTTCTAGGCATAGCAGAATTTTCTAGGCCCTTCTCTTTGATCTGAGATTTACTGTTGCTTAAATTAGTAATTAAACTACACATATCTTTGTAAATCCACATTTTCCAAAGAATTTTTCCCAGTAAGTGATGAAGGAAATGCCAGTCTTATTCCACAGTTAGATGAATTTTGCCAATAATTTTAAAAACTTTCCTTGCTTTGTGGTTTGGAATTTTTTTTAATGTCAAAAGATCATCCAATGTTTTAGCCTATGCTTTACATCTTCTCTGCAGTTTTCAATGCTTTCTCCTTTAAAAAATTGGTTTTTGTATGCCCTGCTTAAGCCTCTCAAGATCCCATTAGATGTTAGATGTGATATCAACGAAAAACCTTAAATCTAATCTGGACACCAAAAGCCTTACTGGCAAATCGGAGAGCCAGGATTACCCACAGGAATCAAAAATGCTCATCCCACACAAAAAGATGTGTTCAGCAGCAATGGAACTAGCGAAAACTCACACTTGTAGCAGTTATCTTACAGAAGTGAAGCTAGAGCTATATTAAAGAAAGGTGACTCCTTGCTTTAAAAACACTCAACCTCAGTATTTACTAACCCACAATGCAAACCACCACTCTGTGGGACTGGTAACTGAAATATGTGACGTTCTTCACATCACACCATTACTGAGAGGTGATAATGTTTTTTCCACTGTAAAAAGTTCTTTTATAGCAGTATTTTCTCAGTATGAAAAATAAATAATTACCAAAGTTATTTTCTAAGACTAAGTGAGAAGAAGAAAAAAAGGGGCAGTCCTGATGAACAACCACCAAACACTGACACATGAATAGTGCACATAAACCTAAAAAAAGCTCTGCTAAAAACAACTTTAATGACAACCTCGTGTTTCCCCTTTCCCCAACACATAACACATTAACATTTAACTTTATCAATCATGAGTACTTGTTCAGGGTTTCATTCGTAACAATTACATTACACTAGAAATGCACATAAAGGACTGCCTCGTGCACAATGTGCATTTCCTCATCAGCTGGATGGCCAAAGGAAACCTACTAGATATGAAAGTGTGGTAAAGCTGTGTCCCATAACAGGGTATTTGAATACTTATAAGCTATTGCACTTAGCATAGCAAAGCTGATGACATGAGTGCATGTTTTTAGCAAGCCCATCAATAAAGCCTTCCTCATTAGAAATCTGCCCCTAGCATGTTATATCAGAGAATTTTGCTATCATGTACCACATTACTTGTCCCAAATGGCACGCTGACAAAGAAAGAAACATTGTGCCTATTAAAACATCAAGCTTTACAGTGCTCTAAAAGCAGTAGAAACTCTCCGGTAATCCTTTATGTGGTTTCACATCTTTTGAGTAATAGTAATGTGTATTTCATGCTATGAAGACATGGACTATGTTCATCTTGGGTGCTAAATTACTCTGAAAAACACTGTGAAAGCCCTCTTTTTAGACACTTTGTGAATCAATTGCAGGCTCATGGAATTGAATTTGATTACTTTTTCGCTGTAAAACGACAGCAAGCAATGGTGGTGGCAGAATGAGCAAGCAGTTCTCAGCTCAACACCAAGAAGTTACCACTGCGCAACTCCTCGCACAAACAAGATGAGCAATCATCTTTGTTTCAATATTAAGTGTAACATTAAACATGGATTCATACTTTTTTAAACATGGAGAACAGGGTGAATAAGCTTGGGGAGGAGGAATCTATTGCAAACTGGAGGTATTTGTGTACTAACTGGCTACTGCAGTGATGTTTTCCACAAAAATTCCAGCCACATTAGTTTTGGCAGCAATTAAAGAGTACTTCTGGAATCCTTAACAACATTCAAGGAGCGCCTTTTAGTTTCACTTCATGTTCTGTAGTCCTTTCTACTCTTTAAAGCAGGGTGTTTTTTTCAATCTTCAACTTGTTTTACTGTTAAAATAAAGACAAAGATGATTCAGTCAGAGCTCAGGCTCAAAGGAACCCCACTGAAGTACTTACTCCTCTTTCGGGGCCAAGAAGCTCCTCTTTTGCTCAGGTTTGCTCTTACTGCTGCTCAGTACATTGTGCAACTCTGCCTGTGAGCCAACACAATCATAGGACCCAATGATAAAAGAAGCTATTCAGAGTTTTGGCAGAAAGAGTACTTTGACATTTTGTTTCAGGATTAGACTTCAGCCTGAGGCTTTAACACTAAGCTGCCCATGGTACCTCACACAGATCTGATTTCTGACACCTCTTCACTCTATAACAATTTATTCTTGAATATCCCCATCCAAGTCAATGGGATGACCACTGAAGCAAGCTGCAATCCATAACAGACAAGCACAGTTGAACCTATCTGTTGAGAAGGCAAGATTACACCCTTACACCACTACGTCTGAGTACTGAGCCACGTAATCAACAATTTATGCTTCCTGAAAGGAAAACGCAGACAAAAGCCAGTATGTAGCCAGGCATCAGAATTGCAATTGTACCATATTCCAAACACCAGCTAAACTCTGAATAAACCTCTGCAATCACATGTGATATGTTTTCAAGCATGTTCCTAACTATGAAACAATTATACAAGCAACATTAATATTTATACTGATTAACTAAATTAGCATTAACTGCTGGGCTAGGAAGTGATCTCATGGGGACTGAAAACTCCAAGTACTTGAAAAAGGTAAAAATGCATACCTTTTTCTCCAGTTAAGGGAGAGAAATAAGGACGTACAAAGGGAAATCCATCTCAAGTGCCCTAGGCACCTTGAGATGTAAGCAGCTATGATTTCAGGAGTACCTAATTTTTTCCATGAAGGGCCAGCATATGTGACTTGTCTTATACTACCTAACCTAACTAATAGACAGTTAAAAGATGCAAAAAACCCCAGTCATCCTAGAAGAACTGCTCTGAACTCAGCTTGGATCAACAGCATAAAGACCAGAGGAAATCTGCTGAGGAAATTTACTATCAGTTCTTGCTTGAGAGAGATGTTTGTGTGGGGTTTCTATTTTTGGGCTGGTCTCCCTAGAGAGGTCCATGTGATTACCTTGTCTACCTCCGGTTTCCCTCTCCAAACTCCCAAATCCATGAGTTGATCTGGAGAGATCAGAAGACCAGGCATGTCAGAGGAGATTTAAGCTTCCTGAAAGTGTTGTGAAAATAAGGAGCCCAGTGGAAAAGAAATACCCTCTCTATACCCTGAGAGGAAAGATTTCATGTTAATAAGCACACTGACCGGAATTCCCTAATTTTTATCAACATCCAGCTTCATGAAGACATACTGTAAGTTTCAGCCAAAGCCATTTAGCTTCAAAAGAACAAACAAACAAAATGCAGAAAGGCAAACAGCCACCCACCTCAAGAACCCCAAGCACCCTCGCATCTTAAGTATTTCTATAATAACATAATTTTTCTCTGATTAAGTAGGATTTTTTCTTATTGATTGCTGTAGCCAGAAATTTAAAACTATGAAACCAAGAGGTTTATTTTTCAATTTCAAGGACAGTTCACTTGCCATGAAACTCAGTATGAAGTCCAGAGTGGAAAGGAGACTTCCTTCATGCCATCTTTACCACCACTCACCCACATGCTACTTCACATCATTACATGACTGTTTCCAGGTAAGAAAGAAGAGCATTTTGGGGAAAAAAAATCTGACACCTACTTTCAAATAACTCCACAGAGAGATACAATTCTCGGTTCATCAGAGCATGAGCTCAGCAGACAAAGAAAACCAAAGAATCTTCATTCAATAAGGTACATGCATTCATCAGGTAGTCAGTCACTACTTGAATCAACTCAGATTGATTAAACTTCTTTCATTAACTGATTTCAGCTCATCTGGTTTATTAACATCTATATAACCCACCTGGGGCTCTCGAACATCTGCTGCACTTGTCTGATCCGGGAAGCTCAGGCCCCTTTGTTTATTATAAGCATTTCTCAGATTTCTGTTAAGGCCTTTAGATGCCCTTTAGATCTTTCTTAAGAACCATGGCAGCTAGCAGCTCTTATTCTCCATAAAATCATTTATTACTGTTATCCAGCAAAACTGAACACACTTCTCTCATTCAACCTCACATGCTCAAACAGCAATCATGGGTAGGGTTCTCAAAGACTGACAGCTCTGCTGGCCTTCCATAAACAGAGACATACGGTTCGGGCTTATGCCTGTCCACACATTTTCATTTTCTAGATCATGATGGCCACAACAACCCACTGAGCTCAAATGTTTGTAACCAGGAGTAGATGTCAGTAGCAGGTGGGGGTGGTGGAAGATTAAGCATTTCTTTGTGCCCCCCACACGTAGGATGTTCGTCTTGGGCCTCTTCAAAGACTTTTTTTCCTGTGTATTACTCGCCCAGAAAAGCTGTCATCCACTACATTCATTTATTGGCATATGAAAAATATGCAATGATGTTCTAATGTGCAAATGGAAAAAAAAGTTTCCATTCTTTAATTTCCTCCAAATTTCTGAGTGTCACACATATAGTATGAATCGATAAATGTTACAGTAAACAGGAAAAAAACAACAGCCAGCATACCCAACCACCATATCCTCAATATAGTTTCTGCCTATTGGATGAAGAATTTGTTCCACAAAAATCAGTTGGGAATTTTCCTGTATTGTATGCAAGATTATGATCTGTAATTTACTTAATTGATGCTAAATAGCTCAAGACTTTGACACATATTCAACAGTTATTTTGAGGTTTATTTGTAGCTGCATAACTGTTCAGAATATTCCTTTAGAAAATATTTAAGAGCTAATTGACCCAAGATTTTGGGGGAGGGTAGTGAACTTTTTTTAGAGTATAGGCCATAGGATGCTAGCACACACATTATCTCACACTATATAGAGCTTCACTAAGATGAAAGGCTTAGAGGGCTAACTGTATAATAAAAAGAGCTCTTGTAAGCGAAAGAAATAAATATTTAGAGAGAGAAAATGATCTTTGAATTTGTAAAACCCACCCCACACTGAAGAATCACCTCGTATCAGACAGAAACATCACCACAGGGAAGAGCGGGGGGTGGGGTAACGGGCACAAGCAATAGTCTTCCTTGCAAAAATATTTATCTTAAAGTAGCTAGATAATCTTTGACTTTCAAAACTGCTGAACCAGTTGGTTCTATCTCATGTTCAGCATCATGCTATTAAACCAAGTCAGAAGTTTCTGTGGTTACTATCAGATGAAATAAGCTAATTTCCCCAGAGAACTGGCTACACTGACCAGATGTCTTTAGCCAGCTACTCCCCAGATCGAGAAGGAGCAGCACATGCAATGCCTGCTCTGTTACTATGGAGACAGGTTTTCCCATCCACTCTGCAGCCGGGCTTATAGTAGCTACCAGCTGTTGTCTCGACTTGTGCTCCATCAGGAGAGACTGAGGAAAGAAAGTGGGAGACGTAGGGCTGAGCTTCTCCCAGCCCCAGACCTCATAAACTTTAACCGCAGCTTCCAGTCACCCTCAATCTTCCCAGCCGCTGCTTGGGCTCGTTGCTATTGTTTAAAGCCGCCTCCGGTGCTTCCTCCTCTGGTTTTGCAGCCTCGGAATAGGTCAGTAGCAGCCCGCAGCTCATGGCTCTAACGTGTTCAATTGCTGGGCTGCAAACTTAAGGATTCCCCAACACGCGCTTCCAGCCCAACATTCCCATCAGAATGGTTTATGAGCTTAAATTTAAATCTCCAGCAGAAACCCATTTCAGGTTCCTGACATTATCCTCGCTCCGTACTTTCAAAGAAAAACTTTGTGGATTAATGGCTCCCTATCCATCCTGCAAGGCTGGTTAATGCCTTCAATCCCCACTGCTTTTTAACTCCTGTGGAACTTTAATCCTTCTCTGACCATGCTGATGAGCTGCAGAGAAACAACGCTGGTCAGGATTTTCATTCTTGCATTTTCTTTTTGAATGCAGCCAAGTTCAAATGTCTAATTATAACATTGCAGAGTTAACGATCAATTTAACAAAGGCTTTAGAGTATCTTTGAAGTCATAACAACAAGCCAAAGGGGGGTTTAAAACGTTAACTGCACAGGGAGCCTAGGTAGAGAGCTTTCTTAGGATTATCTCTCTCACTTAACAAAGTTGAGTCATTTCAGAATACTTCAGCAACGCCATGGCTCGATCTGGTTGCCACATAGCACAGAGCTCCAGCTAGTGTTTATTTTATAGCTCTGAGCAGCACCGATCATTACCCTATTAATTCAAGCATGTTTAATTCAATGTCCTTCAACTACTCAGTCATGCCTATTTGTAACTCTTAAGCAACTCCAGAAAGGTACAGCTTGTCACCACATTTATACCTAACAGGCACTAATCGCCGAGGTTAGATATACAATGTAAGTAGGGTATATATAAGGACAGTTAGAAGTGAGATTCACTGAAACATATGATATGCAGCCTCTGCTGCTTTGGCTTGAGGCACACTTTTCTCCACTTACTGCACAGGCTGAGTTTGCCTTCAGATGTACATAACTCCTGCTGATGTCAGTGTGCTATAAATACACATCAGAGGACACACTCTGACCTGTTTACTTTTTAATCTGACATATGTAGCCACTCATATTTTGTATATATTAAGCACCACTGCCACGCTGAATCAGCACATGCAGAAATAACAGTAAGGGCATGCTCAGCCTACAGCAGGATAAAGAGAGCAGCCAGACTCCTCCTTGCTTTCCTGTCACAACAGCCCTACCAGTCAGCATCACCAGAGAGTTTTACAGGGACTTTTTGTGGCCCCAGCTCAGGTATCAGACAAGGGTGAAGCTGAAAGGCATTAATGTGCCTTAAGGGTTAAGTGAGGAGTTAGGATAACAAAGGAATTACAGATGAGGGGGCAGCCACTCCTGGTCCTCCAAGATAAGCTAAGGGGGGAAAAAAACTCCAAAATCTCAGGCTGCCCACGAGATCCCTACCAACACTTTCCTTTGCACTCTGCAGAAGAACAGGGCTGGACATGTTTCCTGTTTTAAATTACAAGTGGGGAAAATGTCTCTCCTTCTTGCTGTGGACAGTTTGTAGTGCTGGGCACTCCAAGAGGAACGTTTCAGGAGTTTAACCAATCAATGTAACAGCCACCCTGTGGCTTGTGCTGAGGGACAGGGCTGTAATGAAGAACTCACAGGCACATAGCGACTTAAATGTGGGGCTTTGTCAACAAAAAACATTCACACACCTTTTTTCCTTAGTGCTGCAGTTACAGACAATGTATGTTGACATGTAGGATAAGTAAAAGCTGGAAAACTGCATCAGCAAAAATCAATGTTTCCTCTCTAAATCAGGCGGTGCAATCGGATTTCCTTTCAGATCTTCTGAGAGATTATATCTTTTTGCTTTCTTCATTTACACCCAATTTCCCTAGACCTTATCTACATGGCAATTTCCACTTCATGGTGAGTTTGTTCATTACATTCAGGTAGCCGCCCCCACAGCCCTGCCATAGCAAAGGATTACAGATGCTTGAGACTAAAGATCACTTAAGCTCTGACAAAACGTAAGCAATAAAGAAGGGAAAGCAGTCAGTCTGCATGATGCTAAAAAAGGCTTTCAACGAACCCCTGAGTACATCACTGCTGCAAGAAAACCATAGACCTGGCTTCCCATTTTGGGAGGGTTTTCACTTAAACTCCAAATGCTAGTCTTTCCAGAGATGATCATGGCACATCTACAGAAGTAAAGGGATAAGTTTTTTGTTCTATTTCAAAGCAATTTTGCTAGAAGAATCACATGATGAAATGGTATTCAGACATTACATCACAACCATGCCTATCCTTCTTTCAAAGTGCACAACACAGACATTGTACTGCAGTGGCAGTACAGAATTGTGTATATTTAATAAAATACAGCTACATCCAACAAAGGAGAATGAGGTATCAAATCTGTTTGCTTCATCATGCTTTGAAAGCACAAGACTTCATTTAAATATGAAAAACAAGCAAGCTCATTAGCTCTTCTGAGACGGTTTAGGACCCTGAAATCACAGGGTGCATCACAAGGCACAACACTTATGGTAATACAACTACACAACAGCTACAAATAAGCATTATACTCTGATACAAAGTCTTCATTTCACTATGAAGTGCTTCAGCCGTTTAGCAACCCCTATCCTATCTTACAAACTGATGTTAGCACTAGGAGCAAAATTTGCACACCTGGGAAAAAAGCTGGATTCTTTTAAGCATAAGCTGTCAGAGAGATGGTGGTGACAAGACATCTGTTAACTGACACACACATCAGAAAGATTCGCCCATGCTTTCTAGAGATTTTAGAAACTTGTGCTTCATTTCAGAAATACAATTAGGCTTGCATTCATTTCATCTCATTTTCTGCTCTTAGCTGAAACCCCCATGGCTCCATCCATAAATCTGTGCAGGAGAGGGGCATCTGCAAAAAACACACTGAGGCCCCACCTTTGACATCTCAGCCTCACGTTAGATGGCATGCACTCATACTTGAGCTTCAAGCTAAAGCAGCACTCAGGTTCCTGAAAGCTGTGAAGTACAAACAAAAAAACCCCAAACAGGTCACACCAAGAAAGAGCTTTGCCATACTACTGTGAGGTAAAGGCACTGATTTTCTGCCAGGTGCAAGAGCAGGGATAAAAGAAAAGAGAGTATGCCAACTTTTCATAGGCCATAGAATTCTCATTCTATGGCATTAAGTTAATCTGAGACCAACAAAAGTTCAAACCAATGATCCAGACTGTGAACAACTGCAGATGCCAAGGAGCCACTGCAGATGACTGTCTCCCACCTCTTATGGCAACACATCACACCCAGAGGAAGAGCAGGTGAATCTTTGGCTCCAAAGATACTCAAGAGAAACCATCTCATAGATTCTGCTTCAAAGGGGTTTTTTTCAGAAAGAACCACCACAGGGCAACTCAACACCTTACAGTCCCTTCTCACATTTATACAGCTCAGGTCTTGAACACTCAAAAAAGTCAAGAGAGATTCTTCATTTTTAGGCATTATGTTTTGTGGTGCAGCACACATTTAAAAGCTGCTACTGCTAACTTGTCACTTTTCGTGCCAATTCATCAAGTAGTTTGTTTCTAGCAGATCATAGCTTAAGTTTTTGGCACAAGAAAGCTCCTTAACGTATTTGTATGACAGCAAAGGTCTCCCTATGCTTAAAATCAACAGTTATGTCTTTCTCTGTCCAAAAGGCACCCTGTTTTGAATAACAATCACTGAGGACCTTACAACTGCAGTAGATGTGACAAGCAACGTGACAGTATCTCACAAATACTAGGAGGACAAGCCACAGTACGAGTCTCTTGTAGCTGAAGTCTTTAATATTCCCCTACAGAAGGTTGCAGTGTACAGGTGCTTGAGACACTATAAACACTATCCAAAGCTGAAATCTTTATCCAAACAGGAATAAGTAGCTAGGTTCAATATCCATACAAAACATTAGGCAATGTCATCATTTCTCTTGAACTTTTCCTTAAATTGTTTGGTTATGTACCTAAATGATGTATTTATTACCAAATGTGTTTTTAAATCCACTTACTAAAAGACATATACATTGCACTACTGTAATTCTTGATTAATCACCAGTTTCTAAAACATGCATATTACTTTTAAAATCCACCTGTTTTGATTCATCTAATGCCATGCACTACAGCAAGACAGAAATAAAACATGCTATTTAAAGCTTTCCATAACAGTGCATTTGTCAACAATACTTGATCAAAGCATTTGCTTTGACTGTGCCATATTTATTTAACTACTACTGCTTATTTTAGCCCATATAAAAGAGTTCTGAAGAACATAACCTCAGTAGATGCCAGAAGAATGTAGCTTTTAAACATAACCTTACAGTCAAAGAGCAAAACCAAGCTCTAACAACATAAGCAAGCAAAATTCTCTCATGTACACAAACCTTTCCTATGTGATTTTTTTTTTCTTTTTTGAAAGATTCAGTGGCAAAACTGGGATCTAAGTGTTTTCCCTTATAAATAATTCAGAAGACAGTAAAAAAACTCATGCATGGTTGTTGCTATTTGGCAAAAGCTATTTGAGTACATTTGAAGTTTTTACTTTAGTTTTTATTACCAGAAAATCAAGCATTTCACATCAGAGTAGGTTTTCCTGGCTTCTGTGTGGCTTGTTTTCTTGAGGTCAAGTTTTTTGAAGAGGGGTTGGTTTGGTTTTTCATATGGTGTTTATCTGTACACCAGAATCACATTCCCACACTTCAAGGTGTTTTCTGACTTTATTACATAACCTATAGTGGTTTGACCCTGGCTGGACACCAGGTGTCCATCAAAGCCACTCTATCACTCCCTCAGTTGGTCAGGGAGAGAAAAATCTAACAGAAGATTCATGGGTTGAGATAAGGACAGGGAGAGATCAATCAAACCAGTTACTGTATTGGGCAAAACAGAGTCCACTTGGGGAAATTAGTTTGATTTATTACCAATCAAATTAGAGCAGGATAATGAGAAACAAAACCAAATCTTGAAACACTTTCCAGTCACCCCTCCCTTCTTCCAAGGCTAAACTCACTCCAAAATTTTCTGCTGCCTCCCTGCCAGAGGGGCTGGGGAAAAAGGAATGGGGGCTATGGTCAATTCATCACACATTGTTTCTGTCCTTTTACACATTTTTTATGTAGAAGGATGAAAACACAGTTCTTTACTCTGAATTGGCAGTAATGCTGCTCCAAATCAGAGAGTAGCAATAGTTTGGTGAACTCCACAGCTCCACAAAAGGCCACAACCTTACTTCAATTGCGCTGAAAAATAGAACCATTAGGTACCAAACCTGGATTTAAGAACCCTTCCCATGTAGGGAATCAACATCTACAGCTCATCTTTTGAATTATAAGTAAAACCTTTGTATCTGCTAAACTTAACAACAGTGCAGCAGATACTGACATTTAGGGCTTACAAATGCATTTTCAGGTCTGGTCCACATATATTCATGGTACAGCAGGCAGGGAGGATTATAACAAAATGAGCTAAAAATGCTGCTTTTCAACACACTTCAAGGTTTGTCATGTTTTACAGGGTTTCCATTGCTAATAATCAGTCTGTCCCTGCCAGCAGAGTTAATTACACAAGATGAACACAGAATTCACAGTGCAGGACTACTGAATGTTTCAAAGATCTGAAAGGTGCTCCAAATGTCAGGTGATGACAATCACACATGAGACTTTCAGGGACAGTTCCCAACCCACAGAGGCAGTCAAGCTGTTTAGGCTCATGAGGGTAACCTCTCCAAACAGCACCTGCATCAAGCCTGCTCTTAGTGCCAATCCAAGCAGTAGCACCACAGGGAGGGAAATTGAAACAAATACAACCCATCATTCTTCAAAGCAAATCCTGAAAGAAAGAGTTTAATGTAGCTTTTCCAGGCCACTCTACTAGCAGTGTCTCTCTCCTTTGGACTCACATTAAAATGAAGTTTTGTACAATTCCACCTCACCCGTAAGTGGTGGTCCAGGAGTCAAAAGCAAGCTCACAAATATTTTTGTTTCTTCTAGACAAAAACAAATCTCCTCAAACCAGACTGCAAAGAGCAAAGGTCTTTGCAAACATAGTAAATGCCTTCAGCTACTTAAAATACAATGTTTATTTTACTTCAAAGATTTTTAGACTAAATTACCTTCTAGCAAAAAAGTGCAAGCAAAATACCTTGGTCTCTTTTTCTTTCCCAACCTCTTAAAACATGCCAGTTGGTCTAGGCCTACATATCACAGGCTAACATAAATAAGTGCATCTTTCATGAAATTTATTCCACAAACAGGAGCTAGACCACTCACTAGACAGATGCAGCAGCTATGTTTTAAACATTCTGGCATCCCTTTTCACCCCTGTTTCCGTTTCCCTGCACCTTCCTTTTGATCTGGCCCCACCCTAGAAGTCAGTCATCTTCCCTGGGGGAGGAAGGATGTACTGGCACAGCTCAGTTCTGCCAGATGTTTTGAGGGAAGTTTCATTCCCCTGCTGCTACTTGCTCAAGAGACAGAGGAGGTACTGCTCCGGGCTAAGCTTCCTGCTCATTGGCTCTAGTTGAGCTTTGCAGCTTCTGAATTAATACCTAAAATAAGAAGCCAATTCAGAAGAAAACAGAAGGAGGGCATATGAGAAGAGATACCCTGTTTATTTGATGGTTTGGACTTCCATCCATTACCAACAGGTAATTTGTGAGGTACAAAATGAGCACAGATCTGGGGAAGTGTCCTTCAGTCAGTCCAGCCACCTACTGCTTTTATCCTTCAATACTTAAGTCTCCATATTATGTTTGGGCCCAAACCACAAAGGGGCCCTCATTTACAGCCAACTCCCAGGCACCACAAGGAGCACATGAAATAAGTGCAGCAATCACAGAAGCATGTTCCTGGAAGCTCACAGGAAGCCCAGGATGGAGATGTGTGAATTTTTCTCTTGCTCAAAGGCAGGCTTGCCTGCTTTCCTCCAAGGTCTTCTCCAGCTAAGAAAGCATAAAATAAGTACAGGTACCTTCCTAGAAAAGCCTGAGAGCCATAAAGGCTCTACAGGAGAGAGAAGGCAGATTGCAAATTTTAGTAACACTTAGTACATTAACTATTACAGATTTTTCTTTCAAGAACTGACTTTGTCAGGGAGGGTGAGAACCCAGCCGTAGACTCTAATGCTTGTTCTTTGTCTTTGCTGCCATCACATCTTCTCTTTCCATACTTTGGCCTTTCTTTTTTAAATCATTAAAGGAGACTGGAGAACTGCTTTTGTTGGAACTGGCCCATGAAATAAAAAGCTATATATTCATCTCAGAGACAAGCTCAAACGTAATCCCACAACTTCCTGCTTTATTATCATTTTCCTGACTTTTGAGGTGAAGACAATGAATCCAGTAGTCTGGCACAGTTTAACATGTGATACAGTTTAAGCAAAATTTCTCTTGGGAAAAGGCATGTCTGGTGACATTGGCAGAACCAGTGACTGACCCTAGGGAAGTGGGACAGTCATACACAGATGGGAAATAGCTAAGGAGGGACTACATGGAAGCACTGAGACATTAGACCCTACCTCGTGGCTGAAAACTCAAGTGCGAGGTCCAGATGCTAAAGTCGGAATGTGTTAGCATCACTGTTAGGGAACTGACACTGAGTGACAGATAGACCATATTACATAAAGTTCAATTTCTGGCCGCCCACAATGGCTCCTAATTCAAACAAAGGCCTGATAAGCTACTGACAATAAATAAATCAAAGTAAAAAGCACACTGCTTTGAAACTTTAGCCTTATAGCCGGGAACATTACAGTAAGCTCATTTGTAAAAAAAGAACTGCTTGATTTCGACCTAATACTACTTTACCAAAGCAACTGAAAATTATTGATTTCCTCTGTTATGAATTGAGATGAATAAAAACCTAAGAGATTACAAATAAGAAGCCTTCTTTGTTCTATCACTTCCGCTATGCTGGTCAGTCAGATGCCATTGTTTTTCCTCCTGGTCCCATGGCACGTGAAAGGTATCTAACTGGGAAAGAAAACAAATGAAGAGATAGAAACAAAAATATTTTCCAGAATTTTTACTGATTGTTTTCAGCCTTATGTCTAGGACTAATAACAAGTAAGAAAACCAGTAGCAGTTCTAAAGAATTCCCCATACTGGTTCAATTTTCATTTTTGTTTTAAAATGTTCACAATACCTTGTGTCCTGGAGCCCTTTAAGATAAGGGTTGGGATTAAAATTTATATACAAGTGATTAGAAGACATTTAAATTTTAAAAAGCTGACAGGCAAGCAAAGTTGTACTGTGCATGAGAGCCTAGATGAACATTCAGGAAGGCAATACAAGCTCCCCCAAGTTTTAATTGACATTGGCTTTCTGTGTGTTTGAATTCTCTATGCCTTGTAGACTGCTTCAGTCAGTAATGATTTTTAAGTTCAAGCTAGGGAAAGAATGACAGAAGACACAGTTACACAATGAAATTTGCAATTCATTAAGACATTATAATACTCAGGAAGTCCCTGTTCGAAGGGGTAATGGATAAACAGAAGTGACACTTCATCCCTCATCCAAGCCACCTGGTATTTCTTCCTCCACCTCTTACGCCTTTGCACAAAAGGTTTCACTGACAGCATCATCACCTTGTGCCAACTCTCTAAAGCATAGTTTTGCTAAGTGAAAAAGCTCTAACTCAACATCTCCCTTAAACAGTAGGAAAAATTAAATACCTATTAGCAACTTCATCAATGCCTCAACCAAATTGGGGAGCAAGGAGAAAGAAACAGCCGTTTCAAGGACCAGACAACTCAGGTTACTCAGGTAACTGTCATCAGAAAGATGTTTCTCCTGCTTGCCTCCTTGTTCTCTCCATAACACCAAGACTATTTGTGATGCTGTCCTGCACTTTTATGCCGTTCTATGATCCAAGAGGCATGGCAGCAGAATCTCCCGCTTCTCACCTGCTATTTTCCAGACATTCACCCTACCAGATGTAAGTAGCAATGATTCACACATTTGTGGGAAATCTACAGAAACTACAGAGCTGAGGAGTTGTTACATTTAAAAGACTGCTACCCGACTCTACTTAATAGAGACTTAAAGTGCCAGAGAATATTTTTCTGAGTAATCATTGATTCCCTCTTCCTAACAAAAAGCACTAGCAATGCTGCAGGGAGAAAGTAACCAAAAGAAAACTTTTTACCTTCTATATTTACAAACACTAGTCTCTTCTTTCCAAGTGAAAGCTAGTTACAGACACAAAACCAGAAGAAATCAGCAGTTTAAGTACAGATCATAGAATCACAGAATGGTTTGGGTTGGAACAGATGTTAAAGATCATCTCATTCCAATCTACCTGCGATGGGCAGGAACACCTTGCACTAGACCAGGTTGCTCAGAGCCCCATTCAACCTGGCTTTGAAGACTCCCAAGGATGGGGCATCCACAATTTCTATGGGCAACCCATTTAAGTGCCTCACCACCCTCACAGTAAAGAACTTCTTCCTAATATCCAATCTAAACCTACTCTCCTTCAGTTTGAGGCCATTCCACCATGTCCTGTCACTACATGCTCTTGTAAATAGTCTCTGTCCATCTTTGCTGTAGGCTTCCTTCAAGGCCACAATTAGGTCACCTTGAAGCCTTCTTTTTTCCAGGCTGAACAAAACTAGTTCTCTCAGCTTTTCCTCATAGGGAAGGTGCTCAATCCTTCTGATCATCTTCTTGGACTCGTTCCAACAGATCCATGCCCTTCCTCTGCTGGGGACCCCAAAGCTGGATGCAGCACTGCAGGTGAGCTCTCACCAGTGCAGAGTAGAGGGGCAGTATCCCCTCCCTTGACCTCCTGGCCACACTGCTTTGGATGCAGCCCAGAGCACAGCTGCAAGTGCTCATTACACATCTGTGAAGATATGACTTGGTTTTAAAGACAGAAACACCCCTGCACATAACCTACAAAATAAATGAAGTTGCCTAGGATGTGAAAGCTAACAGTCCCTTGTGTCTGAACACTTAGAAATCAGAGTTTAGATGCTTTCCAAAAGTCAAACCAACTAATGAAACAGGAGATTGTCTTAATCAGAATTTCTCTTAAGTTCTTTACTAGCATTTCAGTACCATGGTTTGTTGACCTTGAGAAAGTAAAGATTGACAGACTGCCTGCTTGTTTTGGGAATTGTTTGACAGAAGGGACACATTTTTGTGTGACTTGATGCATGCCTGAGCTTCTCACCTCTGACTCTCATTGGCCATTAACCTGACATAATCAATTAAGAAGAGAAAAGGAAATTTCACATTATTGCTATACTACTTGAAAGCATTTTTTCTACATCGTAGCATGGAGTTTCCTAGTTCTGTTACCAAAATATAAATATTGGTCTCTGTTCACAAAGTTATTAATTTTAATTACTGCTGCAAACTTCTACTGCTTAAAAGGTCTACAAGATCCCAGATCTATTCCCTCCACCTTACCCACTGTATCACAAATGTATTTGTAAGCACATACCATTGTAAAGTTGACTTCCATAAAGTCAGAACACTACCCCTAATTTTCTTGATTTTTTTTTTCCTTGCAGATGAGATAGCAACTCCCTAAGCCAGCTCAGAATTAGGAGCAAGGGGAGAATTATTTCTTTACATCCTTTTTAACTCTATTTGTTTTAAAAAGGTGCATGACTCATGGTGGTTAAATATTTAACTGTTTTACTAATGAGCTGACTCCTAACATGCAAGTATGAAAACACGTGTCATTGCTCCTGCAAAATCCCACTCATATCCAAGGAGCTTTTTAAAATTTTTATATCCATATATATTAATATATATAGAAACACACATGCTAGAAATCTGTAAGGTAAATTGCTGTTTTGAGACTATTCTACACACATATTTAGTATTCTGCGTAGACATATGTTGGGGGGAGTAGGGTTTGGTTATGTGGGTTTTGGTTTTTTTTATCAAAACAATTGCAGTGATTCAACCCCAAATGTGCCTGTTATTGTCTTAATAATAACAATGACATAATAGTACAATTATACCCTGTGGGACTGGGCTACACTGACATGTGCAACCACGTGCCCACCATCACTTCAAAGACGGAAAGAGATTGAAGATACTACCCCACCCTGCTGCTCATTCCTGCACTTCTCATCTTGGAGATTACCACCCACAAAGCTGAACAACGGTAACCTGTTGTGGAAGTGCTCTTTGCCCTCTTTGTTACAACCAAATTAAGTTTAACCCTCTTTGGTGGCAAAAACATGAAGGGTTTCTGGAGCGGCTGGGCACTGCAGCAGGCTGTGAAAGTGAACACAGTACAGTCCAACTCTGGGCACTGGTACATCCCATGGAGGGGCTGCAGCAAAGAGCTCACAGATGAGTGATTCTTAAGCTCTTCCAGAGAGACATGCTTCTGCATGTTCTACACCCTGCCTGTTCTAGCTGGGTTTGAACTAAATAGCTTTTGTTTGTAGAGATGGCCTAGCTGCCAACTCGGGTTCAATAACCAGCCCTGGATTATGGTAGGCAGGCCTAGACCTGTAGGATAAATTTAATCTCAGCCAAGCTGGCCTCAATCAGCAGTCAAGCTGTCCTGCAGCAAAACAGATGAAAAGTAAACATAAAATGCTACTTAATTAATTATTCAGTCAAATCAATACATGAGAGACACAAACTTCAGTGTGTAAAATCAGGGCCAAAATCTCAGCTTTTGTGGGGCAAAAAAAATCCCAACCCAAACCCTTCACAGTTCTAAGTTAAGAAATTAGATGAGAAGTTAAATACATTTTCTTTTTCAGTGTTGTGACTGCTGAGGCCCATCACAGAACCAGAATGCTTGGAGCAGGCCAAAGCTGGGACTTCTGGAAGTCGTGTTTTCTCTGCCTCAGTGCCTGGCTGTGCAAGAGCCCACTCAGAACTTCCTTCCCCTCACCTCTTCAACCACTTTGGCTTTTAAGGCTGCAAGGTCTGTGAGGCTAGGAGCTACCTTTTAGAGCACGTGGCTCCCCACTCTGCTAGGTGTACTTGATCTTACAGGCAGGGCCTTTGGAATGGGCTGTAATGGAAACAACAATAATGTCCTTTCTCAAAAAAATAACACACGAGTCTGCTTGTAAATTGTGTTGCAGATAAAGTTTCCATCACACTTTTAACTATCAAAAGCTAACAAATCTTACTCTACAGTTCCACAAACAGTTTAAGCCAGCACTGTTGCCAAAAGAAGCAATCTCATCTGGCCAAAGAAAAGGTTAATTTGAACCCATCTGGGTTCTCCAAGGCAATTGACAACATAGCTGCATAAATGCTTGTGTTGGCAGGAGGAATGGAGCAGCAGGATCATTTCTTCAGGTGGCAGTGCCAGTTTATGTAGGCTGAAACCCTCTCTTGAAAGTACAGCCTGGGTTCTCTGAAGGATTTATCTCACAACTTAAGAGTGGAAAAGCTACGGATCACCCAATTTTACACATAAAACTGCTAATATTCACCTCCCAAGAATGCTGCGAGGTTAAGCACTTTCGTGTTTGGAAGGCATTACAGAACTAAGATTAGTAAATATTTAATTTTCTCTCCTCCCCTTCCCCCAGCTTTGGCCACTAAGTGTAACTCATTCTGAGCTCCATATACTAAATCAATGACTTGGAGCAGCTCCTAGAAGGTAGCTGTCAAGCTCCCTGCCTGTGGGCCAGATGGAGGTCAGTCATCATACGCACGCAATCCGATTTAGAACTGTTCTGCAATACTGCAGCCAAAACAGCATCTAAATGCATTGCACCCACCCGTGCTGCAGGGAACCATGGAATAGACAAATTACCTCTACAGCAGACATCCTTTCTCACCTTGATCTGGGGAACAGCTGCAGAGGAATAAAGGATGAGTAAATCAACTCCTTTTGCATGCGTTCCACGTGTAAACACATCCTGTCAAGCTGACAGAAACAACAACAAAAAGGAGTGTTTCTGAAATGTACCTTAATAAGGATGTTAACAACATGCTGGAGGAAAAAAAAGAGGTCAGCCTCAGTGTCATTAGCATAAGGGAAACCATCAAAGTGAAGCAGCACATAGCTTGCTTTCACAGACTAGGTGTGAAAACAGGCATTTTGGTTATTTTGTTAGTACTTCAAAGTCCGGCTGTTTCTGAGAGCTAATAACAGCTCTTGGTTCCCCATCACCTTAAAAATATGCTCATGGTCAATGGGGTAGGTGGAAATATCTGATGTAAATGATGCACTAAGGTACAGGTCCCTGAAATCAGTGATCAACAGGGATAGCTGAGCAGTGCAGAGGTTTTAGGACATTTATCCTAATATTTCGTCCCTAGAGGCAACTCAGAAGCCTACAGAACTTGCTCTGCTGCAGAGTCTCTGACTGCTGTGGCTACCAGGGCACATGGGCACCCATCCTTGTTTGCTCCCAAGGCACAGGACATGCCACGAACACGGAAGAGAAAATGCAGTACGTGGCAGCTCTCTGGGCTATCAAGACTTCTCCAGCAGCTCAGTACAAACAGCATGTTCTGAGCTCCACAATTAAACTAATTTATTTTATAAGCTAAGATAAAGTGTAAATGCCCATGCTAAGTACTACTAGCCACTGAATCAACAGCTCTAATAAATTTTCACAAGGCCTTTCTGATTACTGAGATAAAGTAGAATTGGGCCCCACAGTACAACAGGAGCAATCCTAGAAACTCTTTGTGCAAGACAAGTTTAACACAATTCACGCTTCAGTCACGATGACATTTTTTATAGTACCAAAATAAAAGTAAATTAGATAAAAATACATTTAAAACATTAAATGTGAGATAAATACAGTTTGCAGTTACATAAATCAAACTCATACTTCCTAGGTTACCCCTAAGTACAAGCAGACTCTGTTGAAGAAATCTTTCCCATTACATCCTGATCCTGTTAATATTTATGCACACAGGAAGCTCCACTGAAGTCATGATGACGACTCATACACACAAAGTTAAACACACTGCACAACTGCAAGTCTCATGCCATAAAAACTTCACTTATAAATGTAGAACATAATTTAGTTG
The DNA here is from genome assembly GCF_020740725.1 of Corvus hawaiiensis. NCBI lineage: Eukaryota > Metazoa > Chordata > Aves > Passeriformes > Corvidae > Corvus > Corvus hawaiiensis. Next base: position 48,814,423 of record NC_063218.1, on the reverse strand, counting down.
CCTCTGCCCATATACATTTAAAAGGAAAAACAACCACCATACAGTCCAGCCTTTTTCCCCCCCTTGTCTAAAGCCATGGAGTAAACTCTCAATAGGGCAGAACTGCCAGAGGCTCTACTCAATACAAACGAAATCCAGCTAGAAGTGTTTTGTTTTCAAATCATTGCTGAAAAAAGAAATGTTTTATATAAAAATATATTTGCAAAGAAGCATATATATAGACACCTATGAAGAAATAAGAGTATTCTCCCTATGCTGTTTTTCTCTAACTGAGCACCAAGTCAGATATTTGTCACTTTTTTCACGGCCTAGCAAATTTCTAGCAGGATATTCATTTACTCATTCCCCTTCCAAGAGCAGTTAGCACTCAGTGCTGAGATGCACTTTCCTCCTGTCACACACAGGAGTCAAGAAACAAAATAACAAAGCTTTTTAGAAAACAAACTCATAGAAGTTTAGTTTAGAAACTGCCAAGGAAAAGAAAGGCACCAAGAAATCCAATTGATTTTGGGTTTTTAGCCAGTTAATTGAACCCATTTAACACAACATCGCAAAATAAAGTTGTTAATGCATTCAATTTAAGTTATTTTCTCTCTACTAACTCCTGGAACCTCCAGACTTCTAAGGAACTGGCACTCAGTGCTTTTCTGCACTACAATTACACCACACCTGCAGAGTTTATTCCAGTTTTGCCTACCAAGGGCCACTTAAAGCCATTCAAGGAGCCACCAGCTAGTGACAGCTGGCAAATTCAAACCTGTCTCAGTAGTCTATCATATGTAATCAATTGCAAATAGAACTTCAACAGACTCATCCCATTATTTCCTAGCTAATTCCCCCTGGGAAAACAAGCCAGCAAGCTTCCACTTTGAACCATGAAACTAGTTTTGCCCCTGTCTCTCCTCCCAGCTTCTCCCTTTCCCCTCCCCTCTGCCTCAGTTTGCTGCAGCGTTTCAGTTTTTCGGCTTGATATCCGTTATGTTATGTCAGCTGTTACATTACGCTTAAAACAATAGACTCCAGCTGGCTGAGGTCAGATGTGAAAACAAGGACCTAACAAAGCCAGAGACCCTCCAGTTATACTGAAATTGAGATACACACTGAATGTAGCACTTAATGACAAACTACTTTCCAGACATTTGGGCAAAGCATAAAGGAAACACCTGTCACTGCAAACATTACACACTAATCCAGATAAACTCTAAATTTAAAAATCTTTCTTTTCACTGCTTGGCTATACCGTGCACCAGTATTCCACAGTTTTAAATTCTTTTTCCAAGATGGAATTTGTATTACTCCGCTTGTTTACTAAAATAATAAATAACTAGAAATACGTATCATTTCAAAGAAAATACGTATACTATGTTTCTTTTGGAGTTTACCAAGCAAATGTTTCAAGTCTGACATGGATTTACACCCCAGAAAAGTTGAGTCAAATTTTAACCCTTAAGTAGGAAGCTTGACGAAAGTGAGTAATAAATACAACTGTGACTGAAACATGCCTTTTTCAGTGATGGCATTTTCTTAGCTGCACCTTTGAACAAAATTTATTAGAATGTACCTATTCTTAAAAATAAAGAAACAAACCACTGGTCTGCTGTATGACTTATGAGAGCAAACACGAGCTCTTGAGAACAGGTGAAAAACTAATAACTCCAGAGAACATATCCCCTACTTATCAAAACCCTACAAACAATTTAAAAGCAACGTTTCCTGAAAACTTTCACATTACTGCATTTCTCATATACGACAATCTGGGATGCTTGTTCTGTGCCAAAGGATAACGTGGCACCCTGCTCATTTCTGTCTCTGGCAAAGACCCCCGCGCTGCCAGGGAGGGAGATCACCATGTCAGATCATGTGGGCCACCAAGCAGCCAGCAGACGGCACCAATCCATCGCCAATAGCTTGTGCTGGCCCACAATCTGTCACCAGCCCCACCCTGAGCTCCAGGAAGGTTGCTCTTCCCAGAGCCTGTCTTAGTCTTCAGAGTCTGAGTCCCAACAAACGCCTGGTACTTCTCATCCCAATGGGGATAAATGTTGAATTCTGATTCCTTCATGCACAGTGATGTAGTTGCAGACTTTATTTTAAATGACAGTGTTCAGTTATGCCACCACAGAACTCCAGGTACAGAAATCCCAGGAAAAGGATTTTTCTTTTCCAAGTTCTTAGGAAAGGCAGAAACAGAAGTAATCAATTTTCTACATCCAAGCCACTCCATTGCAGCAGACTAAAACAAGAATTCAAACCCACGGTGTTTGGACCTTCTAGATTAAATGTATGGGATACATGTAAAAAGAGGTGTGGGATTTTTCCATAAAAATTGCTGCTTATTCTTGTCACATACATCTAAAGGTCATTCTTGGTGGTAACTTTAGAGAAATTTAGACAAATAAACTTTTTATTTTATCCCAGCTGAATAGGAAACAACTAACAATACCAAGAGCATACCTGGCAGGGCATAACACATTGGAAGTCTTTCCATGTATTAACGAGTCTAAAAACTTTTTCCTTTCTCCTCCATGCAAACACTTGCCCAATTCATTTCACCGAAAGCTTTAATTGTTCTCTTTCTTTTTTTCTAGAAGCCATCCACATGACGAGCAATAAAGTAGACCAAACAGCATGAATTTTGTGGCTACCACCACGAAGTTGCCAGAGTTTGCTCTGGCACCAATGTTTACACGGCCCTTTTCTCTCATCTCTCTCTCTCCACAAATTATTGTTGCTAATTACTCGTATAAAATTCCCCAAGCCCATGTGAAAAAACATTTCTTTATTAAGAGTTCACTTCTTCCAAAATGTATTTTTATCTAGTTCAGGACACCGTCCAAGGTCAGAACCAGCCACCCAGGAGAGCACAGCGCGGTGTAATGCTGCCCTCTGCAGATTTTAAGGGGAAGCTCCAGCGCCCTTCTACATGTGTTTGATTTTTAGCACAAGTCGAAACAAAACCAGCTCATCTCTCCCTTACTGGTCTTAGCATGCTTTCATTCCATATCACCTCTTCATTCCTCCCTTGCATTCCTCCTTAACTCAGATTTCATCTACACCAAACCAGAGCAAGAGGCTTGTCTTTAATTTTTGGGTTTTTTTGTAATAAAAAAGCAACTATTTCATGAATTTGGTTCAGCTGTCCCTAACAGACAGCCTTATTTCCACTTTAGAAGCATCTGATTTGGCTCCCTTTGACCTGCTCAGAATGGACATAAAGCAGAATTTAAGCATGTTCATGCAACCTTCTGAACCAAATGAATTAAATCCTTTTAACATCACATTTACATTAAACACATAACTCTCCTCTGCAGGCCAGGGGAGTTGACAAGGGATTGCTTTGAGAACAGCTGGAACAAGTTAAGATCTTACTACCAGCAACATTTCAAACCAAGGCAGCTGATTTTGCAGTGAGGCGGATTAGAAGCACTCACGTTATCTGCCAGCACAGCTCAGCCATAAACATCACAATCAGGGGCTGAAGTGCAGCCAGAAACACCTGGGTACAGATTCAGGGCAAGATCTCTGTTCCAGCTGCTCCTTATACTGTTACTGATTTTAATTTCTAATCATGTTTTCTGAGCCTTTAAATCACTCACAGCTGGCCTTGTTCCTACAAACTAAAACGTAAAGAAGCCAGCTTTGACTGAAAGCTGGGATTCTCCACTTCAGCTGTCAGTGGAGTGACAGAAAGGAAAGGCTGCAGTGAGTGACTCCCTGGACAGGTCTTTCTGCAGGTCCAACAAAGGAAAAGCATTAAAGACCATAAATCCACTAGACACATCTTCTACACCAGCTGGCCTCACTTTGGGTCAGACCAGGGGACATTGCTGAGATTACAAAGACAAATTTTTCTCTTTCTCAGCTACAGTTGTTCAGAGTCTGTAGACTAGATCAGTCTGTAGAGCTATCACCAGGCATCCTTTACAGATATTAAATCCATTTAATTTTTCAAAAGGATGAAAAATGCACCAATGCAGATTGTGAGTCTGTATTCTGGCCTTCTTAAGCAAGGAAGATAATCAGGACAGAAAAATGCTGGAACTGTGCATTCTCTGTGCTTCAGAAGCAAAAGCTGTAGGTATTTTCCTCTTTCTTTCTCACAAGACCCACAGAACACTCCAGCAAACAAAAACCAAGGTTTCTACTCAGAACAAAACATTATATTAAAAAAAAAGCAATATAAACTAGATTTCCTATGGGCCTGGACTCTGTGCCAGTTTCTCATAACTGTATGAATAATTTCAATGCTAATAAAGTAAATGCTAATAAACCAAAACCGTTGCCTTTTTATCTCCATTTGTATCTTTTAAAGTTTAAATATTGTTTAATCTCTTCAGTAAGAAGTATGCTAAAGTAGAAAATGAACTCAAAACAAAGCTGGAAAGAGCTTTTACCTTCATTATAAAAATATAGCCTTTTTTTTTTTCTTTTTATTTGGTTGGAATCAATATTGAAATGAGATTCCTACCAGAAAATAGCTTTTTCAGGCACACTAAATATCCCTTGGTTCAGCAGAATATTTAATCCTCTTGGATCAGGCACTTGGATTTTCTTAGATCATGCTGAGATAACAGCATTCTGCTGTGTTCTGGCACCATAAAACCCTTGCTTATGAAAATAAAAGAAAAATATGGCCTCTCTGGGAACATACATCTCTGCACTACTTTTTTCCATAGTTTAGACATTGTAGTCTCAAAATCAATTTTTACACAGATATACCACATTCTCTTTATGAGTCATGGCAAAAGCTCTCCCGCACCACTATTTTACACGGGCCAAGTGTACACAGGACTCTTCAAAATGATGATGCTTTCACAGTCTTGGCTCAGACTCCAGCTCACGCTGGGCAAGTGCCAACGACTAACTGGAGTCAAACCCCTCCGACAGCACCATCTAGTGAAAAAAAGGGAAAATAAACACATGCAAATTTAAACAGTTTTCACTGCATTCTGGAAACGAACAAAAGGCCAATTCTCTCCTAATCTCCCATTACAACTGCATTTAGGTATAGCTTTCATCAAGGCTCTTTGCCTTGTGAAGTGTGGTGACAAGTAGAGAAAGATTCAGCAGCTAATTGTAAGCTTTTTGTCTAAATCTGGAACACCACTTGGAACACATATAAACTTGCCCTTGTTTATTTTTCCAATGTTAAGCTTGCGTTTTTCTTGCTTTTATGAGAAATAGAAGTGGTTTTTAATGCTTTAAAATTATTGATAGTATAACATCATCTGTTTCGTGCTGTGGGAGGTGGTATTTTAAGACAAGCAGCTCCAGAATAAAATCAAAATAATATATACATATAATATCAAGAACTTTTTTAGCTTTTATTTTCATATTATTGTAATATCTTGTAGGACTATATTAGTGAAGCATGAAATTCTTTTTCATGAGAAAGAAGCTGAATGTGCCCTATCTGTAACTTCAATGTGACTAGGCTCCCTGCTTTCAAAAAGACTACCTGCTGAAATTATGTAGGTGCTCAGACCTTTTACAGGGTCAGAACCAAATACTTTGGCTATTTGGAGGAAATAAAGCAGTATAGCTATTAATTGTGAGTGCTTTAAATGGTCTTGTTTAATTAGTTTTCCAGTCAGGAGGAACAGATTCAGTTCTTTTCCCAATACGTATCTTCAATGCCATGCAACTCAGGTTTCATGGGATTACTTGAGGTCTCTAAGCACAGACTCTAAATGGCCAAAGTTTCTCCATTTTCACTGCCCAGTTAAGCCCAAGATGAAGCCATCTTCAGGATTCCCATACTCCTGGCAGGTTGCTGGTACACTGCTGCTCCTTTGACCTCTCTCTCACTTAGTGTTAATTTGTTAATCAAGTTGCTTGCCCTCCTTTGCTCACTGACAATGACAATGTTACCCACTTGAATTGTCTGGCTCCAAATAAAAATCATATTGTCATTATTATCATTTAATTATTGTCAAATAATTAAAAATCCTTCTATAGACACAAAAAAGACATTAACTCCTGCCACAGAGCAGTAGAAAGAGTGCTCTCCTAAGCTTTCATTCCTCCTTACAGCACCACTTGGTTTGGAAACTTGCACTCTGTCTTTTCCTGTTTTGTGTCTTAATCCCTACATGCTGTTACACTTCATTTTACTTCCTTCCATTTGCAGTCTCCTTCAGCCAGCCCTCTGTGATTAAATCCCCCCTAAGAATTCAGTTACATCTATTTCCAACAACTTGTAATGCTATCCTAAAGTCAAAGAAAAATCTCTTAAGGAATAAGAAACAATAGAAAATTTCACTAGGTAGACGCCAGCAGGAATGAGAGTCTGACATTTGTATTTGTGTTTCAAGATGCCACAACTCCTTGGAACACAACTCCCACTGAAACTGCATAGAGCAGAGAGCACATTGGCCCATCTACTGCTTTGGACTGATGGCTCCCCATAATACCTACAGGTTTCATCAAAGTTACCACAGTTAATCCTTTAAGAAAACAGTATCAGACTGTGCCAATACCAAACAAACAGACAACTGCTTATTTCCCATAAAAACCATGACAGCAGCACTTCAATTTTAGGAATTAACCACAGTTTTTTTCACTATGTAGAACAAGAACACTGATACACCATTCACTGATTCTCTCACTACTTAGGGAGCAAGATAAAACAGAACAGTAGAAATACACAATCCATTACACACTGTGTGTAATCCTGAATGCTTTGCATGCACCTTACACTGCCTGTATTACCCAGATACAGACAACACACGCTGCACACAGGATGAACAAACAAAAACAAGCTCCATGGTTTCACAGGGTGGGGACAGGGAATGAAACCTTACTAGTTATGTTGCCACTAGAAGTTGTTTCACCAAGACAACACACATGTAAAATATTATGATATATTGCAAAAATGAGTGAGACATTACCAGAAGTTAAATTCATCACAGACACTGGCAGAAGTTACGGATTAAAAACCCTACTAGTTATGGAGTGAAGAACCCAAAACAACTTAAATATGTACACAAAGGAACTCCAAACCAAAAAAAAAAAAAAAAAAAAAAAAAAAAAAAAAAAAAAAAAAGAAAAAAGAAAAAAGAAAAAAAAATGGTACTAAATGCAGAAATCAATGTATGGATCCTCTTAGCTGGCACTAACTCTTATGTAACTCTTACGTTACACCTAAGAGTTCAAACAGCTTACAAGTTAGTTAAAAATAATATACCAGGAATGAAGGCACTTCATATAGAAATAGTGTGATTGACACTGAATTTAACATGCTATATTCTTATTCTTACAGCATTCATATTAGGTATAGAACCTCAGCAAAATTAATAGATAAATAGAAAAAAATTATTATAACTGATGGGGGTCTTCAGTGAGCTTTTTCATGTTAATAGCGGTAACATACATAATGATATTACTGGAGCATTGCTACAATACCTGTTTTGAACAAATATTTAAAATTCCTAGCTATCATTTTCTCAATAGAGTGCCAGTGTTTCCACAAGTTAAATAATGGTATTTACAAATACAAAGAAATCAATGATTTAGCAGGGGATAATCCCACTAGCAAGGTACAACAAATTTATAAAATTTTGCACATTTAAAATCATGCCTCTCCAACCTCAAAACTAAGGCTCTCCAATGAAACTGGAGCTGGCAGGACAATAACACTCCTGAAGCATTTGTTGATACAATTATGTTGCAGCACTGGTGTACTATAAACATGGTGACTGCATTTTCTCTGCTGACGGGAAAGAGTGTAAGACAGGTAGAGCAAGTTATCTTGAAGTCAATGAACATACAGGAGGTCTCCACTTTTGAAACAAAGGTGGATATGACATCAACTAAATGAAAGGACTTCCACTTACTTTATTCCCCTGCTATGGCCAGGTGTCTGGTCCTCAGCATGGCTGAAAAAAGGATTAACCCAAGCAATAGGAGGGATTCAAGTTTAATTAGAATAGCTGTTATGTATTGGACACACCACAGATGTCCTCAGTATAAGGCCACAGAGGGGACCACTTCATTTTTGGGCTACCATGACTTTTGGCGTTTCTGTGGCTTTAGATACTCATGAGGGGAAAGCAGAAAAGTCTGTTGTCGATGAAATCATAAGGAACATTCTGCTTGATATGGTGTTAGCTCAGGAGATCAGAATTTGCACATTAAGAACAAACACACATCAATCATATTCATGTCCACATACATACCATCCAAAATAATGTCCCTGTAGCAAGAGCTGCATACTGCTCAATTGTAGAAAGCACGCTGAAGATAAGGCATATCAGCACAATAAGGAAGCTGTAAATAAAAAGAAATCAAAAAATGAAAATAATGTAATGCAGTGTAAAAAGAACCTATAGGGAGAACAGATAATTATGCCATCACAAATCATCTGTTTACACTGAAATGTCATTGGTTTTGGATTATCCCAAAACACAGCTGGTAACTTTTGCATGATCTTGCTTCCTATTGCATAGTTTATTTCTCTTCAGACACTAAGGTTTTGGGTTGGACATTATCAAGTGAAACCACATGGTAACACTAGCTTTAGCCTACCTCTAAGACTTGCTGTTTCCGGGCCCCTCATGAAAACATGATTCCTTGCTTTTTCCCATTGTAAGGATTACTATGGTTGAATCACCACACAGTCCCCAAACATATTTCAGATATATGCCTTTTTGCTGTTCCAAAGTCCAATAAACTGAAAAAAAAAAAAAAATCACAGCTAAGCCAAAGTTTAACAGGCTCTGCCTATACTGTCTTTTGTAACTGATTCCTAAAAGGGCCCAAATAAATGAACTTTGACATTTGGCATTTGAAACACAACCTAAGTCTGATTCCATCTAGTTCCAAACGTGTGCCATGGGCAGAGTCACCTGCCACTAAACCAGGTTACTCAGAGCCCCATCCAAACTGGCCTTGAACACTGCCAGGGATGGGACATCCACAGCTTCTATGGGCAACCTGTGCAATGCCTCACCATACTCACAAGAATCTTTTTCCTAATATCTAATATCTTAATATCTCTTTCAGTATGAAGCCATCCCCCTTGTCCTGTCACTACATGCCATGTCCCTCTCCCATCTTTCTTGTGGGCTTCCTTCAGGCACCGGAAGGCCACAATTAGGTCACCCCAAAGCCTTCTCTTTTCTAGGCTGAACAATGCAAATTCTCTTAGACTTTCCTCATAGGGGAGATGCTCCATCCCTCTGATCATCTCAGTGCCCCTCCTCTGGACTCACTCCAGCAGGTCCATGTCCTTCCTGTGCTGGGACCCCAGAGCTGGATGCAGCACTGCAGGTGGGGTCTCACCAGAGCAGCATCCCCTCCCCAGCCTGCTGCCCATGGTGCTTTTGATGCAGCCCAGGATGCCGTTGGCTTTTGGGGCTGCAAACACACACTTGTCTTTAGGGAGGGGGTCCTGGTTCCCAGCACAAGATCTGGGACAGCCACCGGGGAGTTGCAGGAAACAGCCCAACTGTGTGTAGAAATCCCAGAAATCCTCTTTCCCCATCTGGGGAGCAAGGCTGCCCAGCCCTGCAGCCTCTGCCTTCAAACCTCTTCCCTGAGCAGCTTCAGCCGTGCTCACCACCCACAGGACTGCTGCTTCCCCTAAAGGAACATAATCCATTTGGGAAGAAAATAATTTAAGATCCAAACTGGATGCTATCAACTACACACTAGGCATAGGCAGCTTCCAGTTCCCAAAGAACTGCATGTTTCTTTTAAAAACATGACATCAGCAATCAACAAGACTGAAAACATCCACTTGTTAAACACAAAGTTAGTTGCTAGGGCTGTTTCTCACAATTCTGTTGAGACAAGCAACACCAATCCTTTGCACTCAGCTGAAACTTGCTTCAAAATCCAGTAACTAAATCACCCACCCTGGTAGAGATCTCTAAAACAGTCAACCATTTTTTTAACTCAAAAAAACCCACAACAAAAAAGAATTGAGGTAATGAATAACACTGAACTCAAGAGAAGTATTAAACCAGAACATCAGATTGGCATAACTCAGCTGAGGTTGTGCGAATGAAGGTAGAGGCTCTGGATAAGTGAGCACTTATTTGGGTGAATCTTTTGAAAGACCAAGTACTCAAGAAAAGAAAACTGAGTTAAGGTTGACATGTGCTACACTGCTCAATGACTGCTTTGAGATACAGTCTGTGCAGGTCCAAAGCACACATAGAAAAATGATGCCAGAATCGCAGAACCATTAAGGTTGGAAAAGACCTCTCAGATCAAATCTGACCTTTGAGATTGTACTACCAAATAGTGGAGAGAAAGTTTGTAGGTAATCAGGCACAAAAATCAAATACATAATGAAATTAAGTTAATAGGATAGAGATTATCATGTATCAATAAAAGAATCCATATAAAAATATACTTTTACCTAAGCAAAATATAAGTATGTGGGTGTTTGATTCATCTCTAAAGTCTTCTCATTTTACCCTGTATCTCTACATTTGACATTCTTAAGCACAAGTAAGCTGTGCAGACAGGGCAGAGAACACAAAGGTGAGTCAGTCACTTGAAACGTAACATAAATGTTCCCTAAGTGTCCAGCCCTTCTGTCTGCAATATTCTCACAATTGCGTAAGAAAAATACACATGACAATGTGAACATAAATGGGTTCAGTTGCACAGAGATAGCTGAGGCTCTCTGGATACAAAGTCCAACATACATAGAATTACCAGTTCAAAGCAAACGAGTTGCAAGGGATGAGCAGTACCAATTCATATTTACTAGATCCCTTGATAGTAGTAGACATGTTAGAAAGTTTAACTCAGCCAACACATGAAACCACAAGAGGGCAACAAAGCAAAGACCATTCCATTTCTGTCCTTTTCCTAAACTAACACAAAGTTGAAAAGTGACAAAAAGATAAACTCAAGGTCAATCATTTGCCAAATCTCTTTGCTTTTTCCTATTGGGGAAATTGATGGCTGACATAAGAACTGCATCAAGTGCCATTCACCCCACTACCTACTTTTACTGGTTTTCATGTACATGAACCCATTTCAGTCTTACCAGTTAATTTTTTTTTTACCCCCAGAAAAGCTCTTTAATTCACTGATGTGCTCTTTACAGGCTGATGCATGAGACACCTTCATAACCACAAATACACATTATGCCAATCAAAATAAAGATGTTTGGTCAGATGCTGCTGCTTCTTGTGTGTTTCTTTGGCATGAGAGAGATGACACACACAAGGTACCAGTGCCAGCACCACAGCTGAGCTACTCACCCTGTTACACTGGCATTGCTATTTTGCTTAGATCAATTGCACATAAGGAACAGAAGGTGCAAAATTAAGACATTAAACAAAAATACATTATGTCCTCCTCTGCCATGAGCCTACTGTTTGCTGCCTTCCAACACTCAGCTCTTAGCCTGTTTTTGTTTTGGTATTAGTGGCTCCCTCCTCCACCTCTGAAGTATAAGAAGGGAGTTAGGCACCAGTAAAATAGAGAACAGGAAGTTTGGCACTTTTTTTTTTTTCTTTCTCTTTTTTGACAGTTATCTCCTCTTTCTTCAGCCAGAAGTGGAACACAGATCCTCAGCTACTGCCCAGGCAGCAGACAAGTCCACAGGAGTTAGTTACGAACAACAGTTGCAGGGACAGACTCTGCCTCAAACTTGAATTTGCTCATGCCAAAATCATCCTGGGACAACTCAACTGGCCAGCCTCAGAAATGCAAACAATTCAATTTTCACAAAATAACCTTATGACTCTTAATATCACTTTACTGTGATTGCTATTACTACATTTTCCAAAAAAAATTGCTTGTCTTGATACAGATGCTAAGCATGTAAACTCTTCATCCAGCCAGCAAGTATCAGACAAACTAATGGGCAACTGACTCCACTCCAGTATAGTACATTTTTCCTCTAAAGGAGCCACAGTCAGTAGAACACTGGAATCTGCTGAACTCTAGCAGTCAGACAAGGCTTCATCTCCTGGAAACCAGTCTTATCTCCTGAAACCCACTTCTTGTTTACCCTCTATGCACAAATGTGACCATCTTCAAGAAAGGAAGCAGAGTGATGAGTTCAGGCTCTCATCAGCTCTGATCTCACTCTGTTACTGGGGCCAAGCAAGCATTAGAGATGAGAAGATAGCCTGTGAAGTTTTTCAAATTGTCTCTCCCAGCTTACAAAGTAGCATCTGCTTGCATATAGATAAGTCACAGATACTGCATCAGAAGAAGCATTAAAAAATAGCTTTGTGGTTAAGTCACATCTAACAGTGCTATGCTTTTTTGACACCAAGAATTTTGCAAGTGGCTGATCACCTCTATACTTGTTGACGTGAAACCACACCACCACTGTCAAAGCAGCAGGGACATTACAAAGCAGCAGATGTTTTCTGTCATGGACTCAGTTTTTGGCAGACTAGTCCAAGGAAACCTGTGTCCTCTCAGACAGCACTATTTCTACTCGAAGCCAGTTTCTCTGGTTGTCTTTGCAACTCAGTTTTCCCAGGCACAGCATACCTGGTGGAGCCAGACCCAGAAATGGAGCTCTTGGCGTGCATGAAACAACACCGGCGTGCAGCACTCCAGTCACACTTTGAGCTCACACACATTCCAAGCCTGTAAATGGATTTGGGATGTGTGTCTGTGCTACAGTACCCTCTAGTAAGAAAAGCATGAGTACAGACACAGGTGTATAGAGGGTTACACGAGGCAGTGTCTGCACAGGCGCGTGTATGTGGGCAAACATTTAATAAATAATAGATTTTGTCTAGCTTCATTGTGTCAGTCAGACAATTCATGCAATCTTTTGTCTCAAACAGGTTTGAGAAGCCAGAGCACTTCCACAAAAGAATCATTCAGCAGACAAGGGAACACGGCCAGCCAACATATGTGGTGTCTTTAGCAACAGATAGGAAATATATTAAGAGCTAAAGGTAGATTTAATGTTCTCTGACTGTTCTAGGATATATTTTGACTTACGGAACAGACCTACGGCTTTTTCTCTGACCTCAGTGGCAGCTGCAGGAATTTGACATATTATAGGTAGCTATCGGTACTCTGCAGCCTTCAGCCCTGCGCTGATGAGTTTTTTTCTATATTTAACTATGATTTTTGAACATTAGCATGTCTTTTTTGTGGGTTGAAACAATGTGTAGAATGATCAAAGGAACAATAAACCACTTACTGAGAGATAACCATGCTCATTTAGTGAATGTCACAGGTAGGAGAACTGATAAAGGTTTATAAAATATGTCCAGTGATATGACCAGGAACATTTTTAAAAAGGTGCATGAGACACGCTGGAAGTACTTACCAGATTAATACAGTCTCATGCACATGCAGCTGTTATCATCAAAAACAGCACTAAAATGTGGGTAGATTTCATTCCTTCTTGCAGTGTTTCTTACACCCTCCCAGTGGGAGTCTTTCCATAAACCAGGAAAAGGTTGTCATTAGGCTATAAACTGGGCTGAAACCTTAAAAACACTTAATAGAGGAGAAGGGACATGCAAAGTTCAGCTCAATTTATATGAACTTGAGCTCTAACCAGCCTGGAAGACAGACAGTTTTTCCTTGTTCAATGTCATTTACAAGCTACCATAAGTCTGGGGTTTTTAACCATTTTTATTCATTACAGCTATCAATCTTGAAGGTATCCAACTATCAGTGCCCTTGCATACAGAGAATATCATTTTAGCTGGTAACTGCTGGATCTGTGCTCTTTTTTTGTTTGGCATGAGTTGCAGTTCATCCTCTGTCTACTGGAGAAAATGACTGTAACTAAAAAAGAAATACTCTTAAAAGAAAGAAAAGGTCTTTTGTGTGCTTCTATGTGCTTAACACTCTACCTAAGGCCCCTCCTTGAAGCTCTGCCCTTATTTTTACACAACTGGATTGTCTTTCTTTGAATGCACAGCTGTGTTCAGTAACATACATGACCAGTCATCTATCCTATAACTCAAGGGTGGTTTTGTTTTGTGGGATTTTGTTAGTTTGAGGGTTTTTCCTACAGAGTAAATAACTTGTTTTTGCCATTTAAGCTTCTAACTGTGACAGGTTTCATAAGTAAATGAAGTAATATAAAGTTTAACCTCCTCTAAGCACAGAGCTTTACAAGGACTGGAAGAATGACATTGAGAATGAACAACACAAATGTGCGGATTAAATTTGGGCAGATTCTTATCTCGAACATCGTAATTTGTAAACTATAATGCTGCTGCATATCCAGTTCACATTAGTTCATTAAAACATATGACAGCATCATTATTTCATCTTTCATCCCCACGGCTTATACATACTGACACTTTTCAGACTGTGAACTCAAAGGTCAACGGTATCAGAAAAGGACGTTTCCATGCAGCTTTCCAGGTTACAAACAGAATTACTGCAATGAGGTTTTAGACAGACAAGTTCAGGTAAGAGACACACTGAAGATGCTTTCATTTTGTCATACATTCTGCTGCATTCCATGCCAGCAAAGTAACTCCTTACTTAATTTACATCAGGAAAATCCCCATGAAAAACTTCAACAAGTTTATATTTCTACAAGTCAACATAAATCCCTGACTACCTCACACAGTACTGCATAGTCCTTTCCCCAGACCAAACAAGAAAACATTCAGAACTAACCCATATCAAGTAATTCTTACTGCAGTGAGGCACCAGGTCTTTGTTCTTTCACTCAAGGTATTTTGGGATTGCTTGAGAAAAAAAAAAAAAAATCTAAGAAAAGGTAATAGAAGGGGAACAGGTAGAACTTGTAAAATAAAGGACAGCTGACAATAAAAGAAGAAAGAAGTCTATGAACATAAACAGCATTGCTAGGAAGCTAATACAGGATGGTAATTTATTTTATGGGATCATCATCAAAGTATAGTGTCAAGTACAAATACCAACCAGTGCTTTTAAAGGTGAGAAACTCAGGGCTGTTTTTTAAAAAAGAAGCAGGATTTCACCAGGCAGAGAAAACTTCCATCCTTAATGAAATTCACGCAAGTAAATACCCAGTATGTGTAGGTCTTATGCTGAACCCTTCAGCAAGTCTAAACTGAGTACTCAAAAGACACTAATCCTGTCATGACTATGGAATACCAGAGCACAGTGCCAGGCTACTAACAGAAAGCTAAATAAGAATTTAATTATCCAGCTGGTGGACACCAGAGGTCCTCCATCACTTACTCCATTAAAAATAGAAGTTTGTTTATAAGAGAATGGTCTACTGAAGGTACATTGTTAGAAAGAAGGAGCCCTGTACTCAATTCCTCTTTGCCCGTATCTTAAGCCAACTTTAACACTTCTAATAATGCACTAATTTTGTCAACTACAGTAGCTGTTCATGCATTAGCATGAAAAAAGGAGAAAAATCACTGTAGGATTTAAGGAGTTAGGAGACCAGCAACCTACACAAACCATACCTGAAGACAACAAGTTTGAAAAAGAACAAATACACAAGAAAATACCTAAGGGCCAATAAAAAAAAAATTAAAAGTAGGGGTCTAAATCTCTGGCCATGCAGGCTCTTTGCATGGTTTTCTTCTAAGGATTTGTCTTCTCTTCTTCTGTTTTGTTTTTGAGGCAGGGGAAGGAAGGAGGGGTACAGCCCCTCCCCATCTTCCAGCTTCTCTGAGGCAGGAGGATGCCCAGCAGAAGGGGAAGTACACTTGCATTCATGCAGAGAAGCATGATTCCCTCCAGGAACGGGCTACAGCAGTTTCCTGTCCAACACATGCTTCCTCTCTGTTACGTCCAACACAGGTCAAGCTCGTAGACAGGTCACTGTTCTCAGCTGTCACTTGCCATCAAAAACCCTTCAACAGACCAAGTGTGAATGCTCTGTTTGTGTCAGCTGAGGCCTATCAGATGGAGCTTCCTGTTAATATGTATTTGTTCCAACTCCTAAGGCAAAGTATAGTTGGAGCTTCCTGAAGGAAACAATGCCATCATTTTTAACCAGCTCCATGACTCCTTGTCAAAGAAATGCTGTCTTCTGGCTCCCGTGTGAGAAAGCAGCTTTATTGTATAAGAAAGATCATATACAATACAGGCTAGTCTGATACTACGAAAAATAGGTTAACTATACAGCTAAACAGGCAAGGCTTCTCTCACACTTACCTGGCTCTCCTGGGAGGTTAAAGTCTGTAAAAATGATTTAAATTACAGGCAGTGTACCAAAGCACAAAGCACACAATGAATCAAAAGTAATTTAGGATACAGCACCAGAATTATTGCAGGAAAGGCCTGTAAGGTCTTGGCAAAGGGTATGATTGCAGTAGAAATGCAAACCAGACGTCAAGATGCTTCAAGAGGAAAGGTTAACTACTCACAAAAAGCACAGTTATTGCATCCTGCAACGAGGTATTAGTTCCTTTGAGAACAGGCATTGATTAAGAGGACAAAGATGATAGGTACTGTGCAAGAAAGTGGAAAATGAGTATGCTACATTTAAAACAAGTGCATGACCAAGAGATGTGAACCACTGCACTGCAGAAAATCTATCAGCACTCCCCAGATAGTTCACAACAAGCTTCCAATATGCCTCATCATTAACATGAAACCCCAACACAGCAACATGACAGCCATGGAAGGAGTGAGTCCACACATGCAGTAAAAGGGCATCACCCAATACTAGAAATCAAAAGAATTTTTGCAGTTTTCTTTACATCAGGCTTAACTAGGGAAAAACATGTCATTTTTTATCAGCCAGTTCTGGAGTTGTGTTCTTTTAATGGGGGAAGAAGAAAAATGTCCTAGTAACTGAGTGCCACAATACAAGTAAAACTTGTTTTGTAGTTGGAGTTTTATACAGTTGGTCTGTAATTTAGTATCCAAATATTAAAAGAAAATTACTAAAAGTTCTCAGACTATAAAGAGCAGCTTCTGAAAAATTGCCAAGACTAGACTGTTCCTCTGCTTTGCTGTTATCAAACCTAAATTAAATAAATCTTTCTAAATAAAATACTCTTTATTAGAACAAATACTTTCAATAATTACTTTCCTTAATACATAACATTTCTTTAAACAAGTAACAACATTTACTTCCGATGGTTTCACCCGTTTGGCCTGGCTGAACACTACTTTGTTAGCTTCCTCTGACAAAGCAATTCAAGAGCTCTATGTATTACCTGGCTTTTTGGTTGGTTTTTTTTTTTTTTTCCTTCTATTTACTTTCATCACAGCAGTACTGCTACAAATCACTCTGCCTCCCCTACTAAAGATCAGAGAACATTGTATTGTGACCTCTAAGGCACATGCATCTTATCATGCCGCAGAAAACTGGACCTGGTCAACCTTTCAGCTCACAGACTTCTTCCTTAGGGAGCAGCTCCTGGACACTGCAGGTAGCCAAGTAATTAAGTATCCAGCCCCAAAGAAGCAAAACAAGGTAGAAGAAAGGAAACATTGCCTCCACACCAAAGAAGAAGGGCACTATCCCACAATCTTGTACACCTGATGTACTAATGCATGGAAAGTTGGATGCTAATTGTATGGAAGTACCAATCAGGGCTACGGTTCTAAATGTTTCCTTCATAAAGAAATACCCACATTTCTAGCTCTCTAAAAGCCCCTCCACGACAGGGAAGCAATATTAACATTTTTGACAGCATCCTTTATTCTTCAATTGTTAACAGAGTGAAAAAGCGCAAGGGACTAAAAATCAACAGATAGATAAATATACAAATGGGGGAGAAGTAATCATAGATTGAGCTACTGACCTGGACAGATACTTAATGTGATTTATTCCAAATGCCACAAAAGTGGTACCAGACCTGAGCAACTCTGGCCTACGTCCTCACCTGATCCCCCCAAATGCCTTTTTGAGCTCCTTTCTGCTAGAACCACTGTGTCTGAAAGGCACTTTCATCCATGCTGGCAAGTAAGATGAAGACTGTGAGAAAGATCTGAAGCTGGGATAAGTGCTCTCACCAGGGTTTCCATTATGACCCTCTGCCTTAATTATTTAAAGGTATAGTTGACAGATGCTTTCACAGAAATCAGTCTTGTCATCGTCTTTTGAGCTTTTCCCCATTCAGCTCTCAGCTGCACTTTTCTAGGGGCACTGGGGGGAGAAACATGGCACCCTTAATGTATTATAGCTTAGAAACAAGGAAGAGAAACTACATAACAGGTTAACATTCCTAAGATGAAAGCAGAGGAATTTGGCAAGCAGACATATTTCCATTTCTAGGGGGGAAAAAGTATTTGCTGAGGGAAAGATGTGATGCTTGAAAGCTATGGCAACTTGACTTCTTAGTTTGCTTTAAGCATGATGGAAAGTTCAAGTGCCCTGGAAGAAAAGAATGAAGAGAGTCTAGAAAGCCACAGGCAGCTTTTAATTTTATGGTGACAGAGCCTTTCTGTAAATACAAAATTCTCTATAAATACATGCCATGAAATACAGGAATGCTCAATACACCATTTCCTCAAAAAAGCCTAAACAGATTAAGTTTCCAAAGCGAAATCCACGCTATGCTTAAAGGGCTTTAGCTTTGTGCCCTCACCACCCAATAGACAGTTTTCCAGGCTGAAAATTATGAGGAAAATTATTTCCATTATTCCAGCAGTCAAGTTAGCTGTTTGTGGAAATTCCAGTTGTCTATCACAAGGCTAAAAATTCTACCGTATCACTTGAACTCACCTGCCCTGTATCAAACAAGGTAGCATTAACAGAAAATGGTTTAAGAAAGTTATAATCAGTTCTGAGGCCTGCATCCAAGAGGCATTTCAAGGTGGTTTAGTGATCAAAACACATTTGAAAATGGGACTTCAAACTTGAGCACTCAACTAGCCAAGAAGTTCCTTGTAAGAGAAGTTAAGACAAAGTAGTAACAGATGTTAGATGCTTCATACACCAAACCTTACAGGAAGGGCTCCTAATCAGGAATACAGTGGCTCTACGTAACATTAAAAAAATATAATCAACTATTAATTGGACAACCAACTCTGCTGTGGGTAACAGCCCCCAGGTGCCAGACACACGCTTCATTTTTCACCTGCCCACACGCTTCCAACTCTAAAAGCCATGAGGCATCTAAACATTTCTGGGAATGGTCTTTTGATGCTGCAGGAAAAAGAAATCCTATTTATCTTGTAGTGAAATCTCAGATTCTGTTAGGTAATTTCCAGAACAAGGATTTATCACAATTCATTAGTGAAAAAGACTTGAGAGATGGTAACATTTTGTGGCACATCTGAAGGCCACAGCCTCAGGAGGGGAAAGCTACCATAGTACCATAATTCTGATGTATCATTGCAGGACAGCATGAGGAAGCAAAAGTCCAGTGCCTGAGAGCACACTGCATCACCTGCTATTCCAGTGTTAATACAGACATAAAATTATTTGTGTTACAGCTCTTACTAGGGCATTCAAACTGTATGTAACAAGTGCTTGCTAACAGCATGCAATAGATGCCTGAAAACAGTGGCAGAAGTCAGAAAAAGGCAAAACAATTGTTTTGCACATTGACTTGAATAATAAATTAAATTCCAGTTAATTATTAATGTTGCAAGGCCCAACATTATATGTAACAGCTTGAATATTAAATAGTTTCAATTACATGGAGGAAAGCACACAATACATCTACAACATTAAGGTATCAAAAATATTAAGTTACACAAATTTAGGAATCAAAAGAATTCCAGAACTCCACCTCCTTTAGGTTTTATAAATAGCAGAAAAATTTAGGGCATTAAACCATAACACATATATCTTCTGCATAGTCCTTTCTGAAAGTGCCAATATTTCTGTGTATGTATTTAGTTTCATTTGTGGTGCTGTGCAGTGAACGATAATAAACATAAACTCATAACACATAAAGCTAAGTACAAGGGAGCAAGGCTTGATGAGAAGCAGACCTTGAAGGGCTCTCTTCTGGAAGTCATCATTTCATGGCAAAACTACCAGGAAATATTAAATGATGACTTTCTGTCAAAGTTCAGTGCCCTTGAGATTAAGCTGCCATTTCAAGTGAACGTTTAGAACGTGTCTAAAATGTATTGATATGATCCGCCAACATATTAACAACATCCGTTCGAGTAACATATGACCTCATGGCAAAATTATACTGTAAGGTACTACTCCTGGCCCTGAACCACCAGTCAGTTTGAAGGGGTATTAACAACATTCCAGCAGCGTCCAAAAACCTAAGGAAATCATGGGGTCAAGTCCAGCCACCTGTGACACTGCCGTAATGTGTGTCCTTCCACCTACACAACTGGCTGCCAGCCTCAATGCTCAATAAGAAACTCTCTCATAGTCATTTGCTTCTTGGGGTCTACTAATTCTAGCAGCTTACTTTTCAGTCATGGGAATTTATAGTTTAGGAGCACATCCTGTAGGTTTTGGTAGCACTGCACTGAGAGAAAAAAGCAAAGCTGGAAGATGCAGAGGAAACACCATGGAATTACCCACCAAGAACACTGAACTTTCTGCTTTGCTTCTTAAAAAACAAGGATTTGTACAGTTACAACAAAAACTAGTAGAGGCAGTCTAAAATTTTGAAGGCACTTCTGAAAGTGCATCATAATTAAACCATTACACTTCACATGCATCAAGTAATCCATAAAATCCTTCAGTGTAAGGATCAGATTTGCAGGTGTGCTCTTCATCCAGGAACTTGGCCATTATTCTTTTTAATAGATTTTTAAGTTAAAGCACTGATCCCTTTTGAACATGTAGTTCAAGTTACAGATACTAATTGTTCCTGACCAATCAATCCCTAGTGAATTTATAAACTACAAAGTTAGTCAAGTAGAAGATTCAGGATCCTTATTCTGTGCTAACTGACAAATTTCACAGAATCTAAAAAGAGGCAAAAATTGTGATATGGAGGACATACTAGTCACCTTGCAAGTCACAAGACAAATAAAAGAAAATGACACAAGATAAAAACAGTTTACCTCCCTTTTGAAACTGCATCTTTAATGAAACATTTACTTCTTATTTCCAAATTATGCTAGAAACAGGCTTTCCCAGATTAAAGCACAACTTCATTTTTAATGCAATTTTTTCCAGAACGAGCTAAGTCCTACGGAGTTCAGAATTTCAGGCCTGACCATTAAGAGGTTTTTTTTCTTGGGGAAAAAAAGCCTAATTTCCTTGAAGTCTTCAGTACTAATTGCAGACAGAGGGGTCAGAGGGATCACTCCTTCTGTTTATCAGTGTTAAGACCCAATCTGCAATGATTAATATTGTTTTTAAAGATGCAAAGCACTTCAAAAGCTGCAGAAGACTGAGGAACACCAAAGTCATCAGTGCAGTGTAAGCCTGAAGGACACGGTTTGATTACAGCCATTACTGAAACGGCACCTGTGCCATTGGAGAATACTTTTCTCTGCAGTTTCACCTTCGTCAGTACAAACAAAAGCATTGTTCTACTTGGAAAGTCTTTGGCAGCAGAATGGGGAAAATAACAAATTATCTCTAATGTGCACAGCACATAACATTTGTTTCATAATCTGATGGAGCAAATTAATTTCTTGACCAGCCGACAGGATATGCTTAATTAAAAGAGAAAAAAAAAAAAATGTGTGGAAGGGAGCTTTCTTAATCTATGTTCTCCCTTTTTTCCTTCTCCAAGGAATTGCTGGGCAGATTCCTGCTCTCTGCAGTCTGCATGTGACTTTCACCTGAAGCAACCCTGAACGTCAGAAACTCAGAACCAGTGAAATCCTCTTGCTTTAATGCTTCTTAGATACTGTTTATTATTTTTTTAATGTTTCTTAGATAAATACAGTAGATGGTGACACACATTTTGACTATCTGCTGCTCAAAGGGCCACAACCATAAAAAAAAGGAAGGAAAAAAGTAAATACCAAGGTGTCTATCCCATAAAACAATTTTTGAAACAACAGTTAGCACCACTGGTCTCAAATAAAATTTAAAAATGGACCTGAGGACTACCAGTTTATAAAGTTTTCCAGATTTCCTTTTATATACTATTTCTCATTCCTCAACAAATACCAAAATCATGTCATGCTACTCTGAAATATCCTAATCAATTTTTAATTGGGAAGAAAGATGTAATTTCACATCATTCATCTTTGACACAGACTTATGGGAAAAGAGTATTCGTAATAAAAAAACCCCTATTTTTCATATGACTCTGGCTCCAGACCTACATTTGAGCTCAGAACAATCTAGTACTGCAGATCCATAAAAAGTGGTGCACACCAGCAAACAAAATATTTGCATTTGAGCACTGAACTCCCTCATAATATAGACTTCAACACAAAAAATCAAAAACAAAATAAACCAAAGAAAAACCCCACAAGTATTCTGAACAGTGAGAAGCTTCATTATCGGAAACAACAGTCTCTGAACTTTTAGAAGTCATCTATGAAGGTTTTGTGCCTTGCTCAAGTTGGCAGAGATGTTTCTCATTCACCTCAGCCACTTAAGCATAAGTTAAAACAATATTATGACTCCCACAGTAGAGAGTTCCAGAAACAGGCTCCTTTCTAACCAATTAAAATCCCCTGTTTAAAAGGCTATTTTTTTTTTCCTGAGACTGACTCCTTTACTTAAAAGTAAATCGTCAGATAAATTGCTGCTGCTCCCTACCACCATTAAGAGACAAGAGCACAGGAACAGTCTGGGGATGGAAAGTGCCTTCAGTCAAGCATTCATAAGAGTCGGGGGGGAAAAAAAAAGGTTCACTGCAGAAACAAATTATGCCTGCCTGGAGAAACACAGCTGTGGGAGAATCGAGGCTCCTGAGGGAAGACTCCAGCAGATGGCCCCAAAGCAACAGCAAGGCTCAGCACAGCCCTTCCCAGCAGCTTTCTGTACACCCAGCAACGGCAACCTGAACCCCAACTCCGGTTAGGTCTGCTGGTACTGATGCATTTAAGAACTCGCAGTTGTTTTATCAAAATGAGTAAAAGCTTTATTTAATTTTGTTAGTTAGTCAAGAACATAAATTAAGACACAAAACTAAATCTGGGCAAAAGTTGTGATCACTTAGACGTCTATTTTTAAAGTTGATTTTTTCTAAGGACAATATTTCTATTTTTTATGGTTACAGAGCTGCACAGCTTTTCAAAAGCGCCTTCCATTGTGATTAAAAAACTTCAAATCATTGTAGAAAGTATTTTAGGCAGACATTTCCAGTGTATTTTAGGAAGACATTTTCCAGTGATATAAAGTCAGAAAAACGGTAGAGCACATATTTGATTACATGTCATTACTCACACACTTCCAAACTTAGGTGTGTCAAAGCCCTTTTAAGAAACTTAGGTATGATTTCCCCTACCAGAACATTTAAAAAGCACATGCTCAAAAAGCAATGATTTCTGGTTAAAAATTACTGCATTCTGAAATGGGACTTTCAGGCCTCACATGCAAATGTCTTCCTTGAATCTATTCCTTCGAAAATGTTCCACTAATCACAACTGAAAAGTCAAACTGGCCTTCCTCTGTATGCAGGAAGGTGTGCTTGGACCAAGGAGATGTGCTGATTAATGAACTTGCTGTCTAAGTTAATAAAAAGATAAAAGGAAATAAGATTCTCACTTTTCAATTTTGTAAGTGAAACAATGGGATAAAGAGATCAGATCATAGAATCATAGGATTGTTTGGGTTGGAAGGAACCTTAAACATCATCCAGTTCCAACCCCCTGCCATGGGCAGGAGCACCCTCCACTAGACCAGGTTTGCTCAGAGCCCCATGCAGCCTGGTCTTGAACACTGCCAGGGATGGGCATCCATAACTTCTCTGGGCACAAGATTTAAAGAAAAACAGCAGTACCTAGTTCTCTTAGTCTGCTTCTGCCTTAAATTCTACCACCTTCTTATTCGCCAGCTATGAACTTGTCATGCATTAAAGTCCGAGACTTAAAAATTATGTTACAAACCAAGAAGTTAAAGTTCTGCACAACTTCTACCCCAATATTCTTCCTGATCTCACACAGCTCCCTTGCTCTGCCAGACTGACCTTAACTGAAAGCATATTCCATGCTATGTATTGCAAGTCTGCAGGCACAGAGCATGTGCTTTGGTCAGGTTAACAATCAAAAAGAGAAAAGAAGTGGACACCAGCTACTTTCTACTTCCTAAGTGCATGCAAACTTCCCCTGCAGTGACCCATGGAGCACTTATCATCTTCATTTGCTAGCAAAGAAAAATGAACAGCAGGGAGATTAGGTGACTTGTACAAGGTCATGTAGCACACGTGATGCAGAGCTGAAGACAGATCCCCAAGGATCCGGCTTCCACAAGCAAGTTTCACACAGCTGGGCCCGCTCTTTGCACTGAAGAAGCCAGCAGGCAAGGGGAGAGCAGCCTCCTACCTTTGCCCAGTGTGACCTACATTTAAGTCAGCACCCCTGAGCCATTCCCCAATTCCAGTACAGCCACCACCAAGCCCAGGCATGGACACTGCAGATGTTGGCAGAGCAGAAGGGACAAAGCTCCTGCATGCCAAAAAATCCAGCACACCCACCAGCTTGCTGGCCACCTCCCCTGGTGCCTAATGCTGAGCACCCTGCTGGTCAGCCAGCTCAAGGGGGAAGGTCTGAAAAACTGGGACCACTGTCAAGAAAGACCCTGACCCAATCCATACATATCCCTAGTGCTCTCTTGTCTTCTAAGGAAAGGCTCCATAGGGGGAGGGCAACCTCTGCATACCCCACCTCAGCAAAGGGGAGACATCCTGCCTGAGGGCCAGGGGCATGGAGGACGTGGGATGAAGATTGAAACTGCTTTGGCCATGCCAAAGGTTCTCACCTTCATTTTTAACACCCATCTCTGTATTTTCCTGTCATGACAAACTACGTAGGTGCTTAAGTAGTAAGAAATTTGCATCTTGTAGAGGAAGTTTACAGAGAGTCACTCACAATCATGGGGAAAAATTATTCGCTTGATAATTTCACTTGAAGGAGGGAAAGGAGAAAGAAAAGTTGGTAAGAGTACCTAAGGTGGCCTTGTGGCATTGAGAAAATTACAGAGTGGATAAGGTGAAGGCCTTAAAAACCAAAGTCATCTAGGTTATACCTGAGACTAACTCAAAGGGAGAGACCACTGGTAATGATAACTGAACACAAAAAGGGCAAAATCATCCAATTTAAAAAAAACCCCCGAGGAACAATGGGCTTTATAGCAGCAGCATGTATGTTTACAAGCAGAGCAAGGCTGCATTTATCAAAGATAAAACAAAGTAGTAACTCAAATACAAGATGGTAATAACTTATCTAAGTTTCATGTGCCAAAAGAGACCCAGAAATACTAAAAAAATAAGAATCTGTGTTGAAGATAAAACCCCGTGTAACTATCTGGAGCATTAGGGAAGAATCACTCCTATCAAAGACAAGTGTGTAGCACTGTAGCCAGCTGATTTTTTGCTTTATAAATACGCTGAGATTTAGCTAACAAAGGGTTGAAATGCACCATTCTTTGAAGAAGCAGTTTCTATTCCAGTAACTTCCCAAATACCAAGAGTGTGTTAATTATGCACACAATTTTGCACACAAGCCCATTGTTTGATTCAGGATTTTGTGTAAGGAGAGATCTCTACTTCCACATACGTGAGGAGTTACACCACTGCAGTGGGCACACACACAGATCCCTTTGCACCGCTCAGTCTCTGCAGCAGGACAAGTCCTCACACGAGCATTCTGGACTGAGATAAATTAATTTCTTCCTATTGCAAGGCAGCAAACATCTGCTGAGGCTTCATTTGCTTATTACAAACCTGTGTGACCTTTTGAATGTTATGATGGGCAAATCTTCCAGTATTTCCTTCTGGCCTTGTTAACATTGACCGAGTTGTGGAACTTGGCAATGAGGAAATGAACATTCGAGCAGTGATCAAGCCCAAAGACATCCAGAGTGCCAAGATCTTCAGAGCTGCACACAATAAATCAAAGTGTGAGCATGAAATATCAAAGATGTTTTACTTCATGCAAAGGACAGGAAGATTTGGGTTTCCAATTTTACATCGGGGGAAAGGGAACAAAGGAGAGAATCTAAAGCAATGACACCAGTGCAGATATTTTACCCAAGTCAGCAATAAAACCATCTTTAACCCAAAGCAGTACAAATACAGATTCACAGGTATTAGTGCACACCAAACAAAGAGAGTGACTTGAAATCATTTCAGTGTATATAGCATTCTAAGTTGTTACCACATCATGTAGCATCAATACAGAACAATTAGCCACTGCCTTGTCATCACTCAGAATGATTTTTAAAGCTAAATTAGTTATTTGTTTAAGAACAGAAGAAAAGCAGGATTAAAAGCTTTATCCATACAATTTGTTCCATCAAAGATTAAGCTCTATAGGAAATTACTTTATACCACTAAATTTATGTTAAAACTTACAGATCAGTGTTCCAAGTCAAAACTTATCTTTTCTCAGCTACACACCTCCAGTCTTAGAAGGTGAAAGACACCTTGGTTTGTGGAACTCCACAGAGCCGGAATGGGAAACCACAGCATAGCTATATGCGGGCACACACTTCCCTTAGAAGCTGTGGGATCATTTTATTCTCTGCAATCACAGAATATTCTTGAAGTTTTACCTCGTGGTCCATTGTCACATCACGACATCACCCTCAACACACTAGCTATCAGCAGCCTTGGAAACTAGACAGGGTCAGGCCCAGTTACTCTGCTTGGACAGGAGACAGCTTGAGAACATCAGGTGCCATAGGCTCCCAAAGCTTGACTAGAGTTGGCACTTAGATGCAATGCCAAGGGCATCCAGAAGAGCTTCTGCTGCTACATCAGTAGCAGAAGACTAAAAAAGGGAAACACAGGCTTATTGCTCAATGGAGTGGGGGATTTGACGGCATAGAGACAGATAAGCCAATGCACCCAATGCCCTCTTAGCCTCACTCTACCAGCAACATCTCCCTGACCTCTGTGCTTGGAAGCAAGGTTCAAGGAGGAGATACACTACCAGGAAGAAAACCAGACAGAGTTAGGGATGACTTGAGAGAAGTCATCCTATACCAGGACATGGGACCAGACACATTGTGTCTGAGGGTGCTGAGAGAGGTGGTCTATGTCACTGTGATTTGTCACTCAGGTAAAGAGTCCCCCTGACAACTGGAAAGAGATAAACGTCACACCCATCTTCAAAACAGCCAAAACAAAAGAATACAGCAGAGACTTTTCTCTATGCTACAGTGAAAAAGTCACAGCCTACATCCCTATTTTCAGCGTCCTGCTGTAGCTAAGACTGCCACAAACTGCGCTCAATCAACTTCACTGGAAGTTCACCCACAAAAGTACATCCACCAAGCCACAGATATGAGGGCAAGAAGCCAACAATGGAGCAATCAGGAAAAAGGAAATCCCTTGCATCATCTGTCTGAAACCCTCTGGAAACTGACTCTTCAGGATATAAAGTTCACAGCATACTTTCTAAAGAAATGCAAGCAAAAAAGATTCACGAGTTTCCTGGGCTTTGATCCAGAATAGACTCGAACATCCTTGTCTGTTCATACAGTTGTTGTATAGAGTTCAGAGGAAGATTTAAGTGAGAGGTAAAAATTTTCCACACTAAGGACAGGCAGCCCCTTCCTCATCCTTCTCCAACTTGTCCTGCTTAATCTTCTCATTTCTAAAGGAATGAAATCCTGTTGTTTCGTATTTCTGGGGTGACATGGTACAGAACAGAATTCCATGAATCCAAAAATCAGGGAGAAAGATACAACAGCTACTCCCTTCAAATCAGACATCTGAAGGAATCCTGTGAGTGACTTATCAGTCACCACGCAAGCCAGAAGATGGTTAGCCTGAATGATCCCTGTTAGCATTCTGCAGCTTCTAACATTTTTTTTAGCATGAAAGATGCAGAGGATTCAGGGTGCAAGACTGATGATGTCAGTCAGGTCCCACAGAATCCTAGCAGTCTTTTCCCACAGATTTTGGGATCTGGTAAAGGAAATTTATTTCCACCAGGAGAGAAATCCCTGCATGAATGAGTCCATTAGATTTATTATGAGAATAAAATCACTGGTTCTTTTACTTCTGTCCACAACCCTGACACAAATACAGTGTGGAAGTGATAGTCACTCCCTTGTTCTTCCTGTGTGAAACAGTCTTTGTAGGTCCTCATAGGGACCAGAAAAGAAAAAATATGCATTAATTTTGTAAGAAGCAGCTTGATATTTTTCTTAAAATAATTTTCCTCATCATTTGTTGATGGCAACCCATCACAATAATTGCCACCCTGAAACTTAAGAGGGAGGAAAAAAGTAAAAAAAGAAAAAATATACTTAAAAATGAGATCATACTTCAGACTAAAGAGAAGAAAGTCAATATAACGTGCTGTAACCAGCAGGCCTCACAAAGTGTCTGAGATTAAACAGGACAGACTTGTCAGGTAACTTGCAGGGGTTAAAAAAATTGCATCAAGAATTTCCCAACTACCAGTTATTCTTCCAGAGAAGATCAGCCTGGTTACTGTCAGGCCACAAACGTTCCAATACACACTCCTTTGGCAGCAGATGCTACCTAAAGATCTTAAAGAGTAGCTCAGTTTCCAGACTTCCATGGACTGCCCCTGTCACATTTTGAGATATTCCACCACACACTGTGATCAAATCCTCAAATCCTATCCCAAGAGACTTACAGCTTTTCCCAAAAAGCTGTGGAATTTAAATTCTGTCTGTGCCATAACTTTAGGGGGAAAAGGTTGGTGATAATGTTCTTTTCTCCCTCACTCATTTTCTAGTCTTCTAAACTCACTTTTTTCCTTTTTTTTTTTTCTCCTGATCTGTTACTGCTGCAAAAGGAACAACATGGAAAAAGGCAAGCATGGAAGAATGTCCAATTCAAAATATTTTTTATGCCCCATGAAAATACAGAAAAAAAAAAAAAAGAGAGAAACAGAATTTTTCAAGAAGAGAATACTCAACAGGGGGATATTTTGAGGTTTTCGGTATGTCTTGAATTTTAATGAGCTCTCTAACAGCATATTTTAGAGTTGGGTAGTCTTCAAGAAGGGTTAAATAAATGCCGACAAAGTCCAAGGGGGTACCCACAAGTGATCATTGTTTGGTATCTCTGGAAAAAATACCCAGTATACCTGGGGAATTAATGCAACTTTTGGGCAATAAAAAAAAAATTCATCTAGCTTTGTCTCTTTGATATGCTGTTGTTTATTCAGTCTCTCAAGCTGTCTTCATTGCAGTTTTGATTCTAGGTCGAAGAACTCATGGGCTTAAAGCGAGTTCCTCTTTTACACAATTGATCAGCTGCAAAGACACTGTGTACACAGTGGCTGGGAGAAGAATGGGCTCAGGTACACACCGATCCACCGTGGTCACAAACTGGCAAAGACAGCAACCATGGATCACTCCACAGCACACTGGCAGCTGTAGTCGGCTCTGAGGTCTTCAGATGCAAATGGCAGAGAGCTCACCATACTTACAAGGGGCAAAGGATATCAAAAAACCCCTCCAAGCTCACAGAGTAACACAAGAGCACGTCCATTTGCAGAATGCCACACATCTTCTCCTCCCAGGTGTGTTGACAGCACTCCACAACAATCCAGGCTGATGAGCACACACCAGATGAACAGCCCGTCCGATCCCCACGTGCTATTGTTCACGCACAGGACCTCGTCCTCGCTCGGTTTAAAAACACAGCATGGGAACTCTGGACGCAAACAGCCTTTGTTCCTTCGTCACGACATTTGCAACATTAAGTCATTAGCAGTAAATACGTGAAGTGCAGCAGGTAACATTGTTTCCCCTAGATGCCTACAGCGCTTTCTAATTTGTGTTTTATCTGAATGGCTTTTTACCAGCGGCTCCCAAATTAAGCAAGGAAGCAAGTCCAACACATTCAAGGTCACTGTTTGCATGTCCGATTACATTGATGGTTATAACTGTTGTGGTTTTCCACCCTGAGAGGGCAGGAAACTAAAGGTCTTCTGGGTAATCAAATGCACATGTAGAAACAATAAAATACACCCATAAAATGATGAGTGCCAAGCTTATAATGCAGCCTGCCCTGCCAGGAATGGCAGCTAGTTCTAAGTGTTCTTAGACACCTTTTGCCTCTTTTTTTCTGTTTGTTTCTTTCTTTTTGGTAGTTTTCTTGGCTTCTTGGTGGGCTTTTTTAAGTGCTACAGGGGTGCAAATGATCAATGTCCCTAGATGCCACCACAGCAAAAAGGAGAAAAAAAGACATCTGAAATTATTTTCAATGTGATACTGCTATCTGCAGGCACTGCATTCTTTACTCATTCCTGGAATATTGTGTTTAACACAACAACAGATGAATAATGTCATTTCTGCCTAACACTTGTTAAACAAAAGGTGTTACCAACAGGTTATTCTGAAAAACTGGCGTGCCAAATCGAGCAGAGAAAAGCAGAGCATCTTTGAAGGACAGTTTATCCATTTGTCACATAGCTGCCTTCACAAAATACCATCTCATTGTTGCTGTCATCTGAAAAGACACTTAGAAACTACAATAAATTATTTGCAACCACAGAGAATGGCAAGAAAGCACGGGGACTCCACTGAACTAGATATACTTCAAGCACACCCAGATTAGAAAGATATGCTCTCCTTTGAGGAACTCCGAAGTCTAAGAAAAGAAACAACCACAAAAAAGAAGGAAATAGGGAATTGCAAAGCAACACCATGCTATTTGCTAGGGATTGGTGGGATTTCTGTGCCATCAGGTCCTCTTCTAGGCATCACAGAACAAAATACATAACAAGGGACTTGGACACTAAGGTAGGCTTGGGAAGAAAACATTTAACATCCCACTTGCGTCAAGAAAAATTGACTATCTGTGACCACCCCTCAAAAAAGTTCCAAATATATTAAAAAAAAAAAAAACAACCCACACCAGAAAAAGTCTTTCTATAGATTTTCGTCTTTTTGAGGATTGGGTTTTGTTGGTTAATTTATTTTGATCATTATCTGAAAGATACTAGAATTGAACTTGAACGCATACCCAGAAGTCTTCAAAGAGATGAGCACAAGTATGTACAACTTACCTAAGGATGATTTTCAATTGTTGAACAATTTTCCTTTGGCTTTTCAACCATTAGCATGCATTTATTTTGTGTTGCACATTTCATTAATAGAGAGAAAATTTCACAATTGCTTAAACTGAGCAGATTGTTCTAGAAGGTCTCATCACAAGACAAAAGCTGCTAGAAAGAAAAATGGATGCCAAAAATAGAAAACAAAAGGTAAGCAAAACTTGATTTAGCTTCTCTGGCTCTGGTTTTACGTTATTCTAGAAAAATAATTTTTAAAAACTCTAACATTTTGAGTCAGCAAAACTGTCTTTACAGGAGCCTCAATAGAGTGTTCTGGTTCTAAACACCTGAAGAATACCAAACCATAGCCATTCAGCCTAGATTATTTCAATACAAGTTTTTCTTCGTTCCTCCAATTTTCTCACCTTAGCTACTGTACTACTTTAAACTAGATTTAAACACAAATGTTTCCCACTGTCTCAAACAAATGCGAAAAATAAATTATAGCTGAAGATTACATGATGACAGGTAACCTTGAAGGTTTCAACTGTCAGGATTTAAGTCAACAACGTCAATGATTTCATTCTCAGTGCAGCTTGGCAAGAAAAATCACTATGTGGCAAAATCAGAACCTTCTAGATACTTAGTATATGCACTAGAGAAGCCATTAATAACTAAAACATTTAGTTACTTTCCTGTATTAGCTGCAATGCTGAGCAGTGAATACAAAGGCAAGGACTTTAGGCATTTGCCTTGTTTTAAGCTTCATTTTTTTTCCTCTTTAATATTTTAGCTTTGTTGGGTTTTTTTACGTTATTCAGGATGGTTTTTTCTCCCAAACTCCTAAGTGCACAGATATCTTTAACTGCCAGCAAAACTGTGTTGTCTAAGCAGCAATGAAAATGTCACCCACAGCTTATAAAAATCAATTAGAAAATCTGTCCAGTATGCACAACATATTATTTATACTCTAGATACAAAAGTACAACTACTACTTTAAGTTCATTTGTTACCACCACCTGAAGCCTTGCTGACCCAAAAGCACACCAAAAACCAAACCTCTGGCCATTCTTTGCATTAGGCACCACAAAGGATCTGATCTTTGCCTCAGCTGACACATTCTCAAGCAAAAAATTTGGAAAATATTCCTGATTTAATAGTATTTCATATTCATGTTGAGTTCCAAACCCATTTTTAGTTTGACCCAAAAGGAAACACATTGCTTTCCTCCGTTTCTGGGCACTTTCTTTCAAACAAAGCAAAGAACAGGTTCACAACAGGGACTCAAACACTGTTTACAGACAGGAGGAGCTAAGGTGTAGTGATGCAGACAGCAAATTTAAGCTTAGGAAGCTTTGTGTAATGGGAGAGAAGGGGAGGTGATGATCAACCTAGTTAAGAGTTCCACTGCAATTGCATGCATATGCAAATCTATCTGCCAGAAACTTATAGCACCGAATTCAAGCTGAGTCAAGAAAACCCTCTGCCAGCCAGCAAAAAGTTAGCCATGTGCCATTCTGAGCACACAGAACACACACAATGCCCAGTCACCAGCAAATAAATGAACAGTCACTGTACTATAGGGGCACAGATGTTTTAAAGGGATGTGAGAGAATGTACAGGCAAAAATTAATGATGGGTTCTTGGCTTCTTTAAGGTCAACCTTGGCAGAATATTTTTCTTGGAGGAGGAATTAGTTTGATTTTTGGGGCCTCTTATTTACTGAAACTTTAGACTTACCAGAGAGATGGCTCCTGCCAGCTGCCTGAAAACTGCATAGTAATAGATTCATAAAAGCCTTCTTCACACACCTGAAATCACAGCTTTTAAATGGCTCAGGAGCTAGAGGATTATAGAAGAATGCAGACAGCAGTCTTTAGGTGTGGTAGCTCCATTCAGCAAACACCAAGGAGGCTTTCCAAGCTTTTACACCCCTGCCTCAGCCTCTAATCACACACTAGAGACTTTCTATGCTGTGGAAACACATAAGGGGATGGTAAAGGAAGAACGATAAACAAGTGCTTCCCAGTGTGTTACTGCAGTTATCTGGCCAACAGTGCTTTGAGAGCTTGGAGTGCTCTTCATTAATAACCTACCTGTTGGGTTAATTTCATCACCATACTGATAACTTATCTGTTTAACTTCACTGCTTTAGCTGGTACTACACAAACCTCTGCTCCTTCTTCACTCTGTATTTCTCCTCCTGTTTTTCCTAACAATCAGAGAAAATGTGCACTTGGCAGGCCCTTGACTCACAGGTCAAGATGATGAAAAACAAGTGAGAGTGCATCTCACCAGAGAATAAAGTATGCTTAAGTACTCTCTGAATGAACACTTATACAGCAATTTTTTTATTACTTTTTTTAAGTACTTGGCATTTCAAATATTATATTACACTGAAATCAGCAAGACTTCCACCTACAGAGAAGAATTAAAACTGAAATACAAGTTAAAACAGAAAGAAAAAAAAAAATCTCTAGAAGCAAAATAGATTGTCCTTCATAACTCCCTGGAAGAGCTCAGAAGCAGAGTTTCTCAGAAGCCCCATCCTGGTGGTTGGGCTATTGGGCTGCAGGGCTACACATTGCCCAGGACTGGGGCTTCAACTCCCTGGGCTGAGTTGAACCAAACAAGGTTCCTTTCACAACCACCCACCACTAACATCTTTTAGTTGCTTATGATACCTTCCATTCCATGCACTGCACTGTTTTGAAAGGATGCATCCCAGCCTTAAAGAGTTCTGCTTGAGGCCAGCAAAAGAAGAGCAATTACTGTGGAGGCTGTCTCATGTTACACTGCATCAGAAGACTCCAGCAGGATCCCTATTATTTACTGTTTGCATTGCCCGAGTACCTAGCAGCCTCCACCATGCAGCCGTGTGGTTTTTTGGTAAGCACTGCGCACACACACACACACAAAAAAGCAACCTGACAGTACAATTGTTTAAAAGATAGCTGTGCTCAAAGCAGATTACAAAATATCTAATATCATTGCAGGCCTGAAAGACTGGGTGCCTTTCAGTAGGTGCCAACATTCACCCAAGTATTCAAAATAGGTATTCATAGCTATGTGCACCATACCTTCTACAGAGCTCATATTCCTTGAATTCCCAACAAGTCTCCTGGCTAACAAGGCTGGGTGTGTAGATGCATTTGTATTACACACTGGGTTTAAGTAGAGTTTTTCCAATCCAGAAAAAGGGATGCATTACGTATTAAAGTTTGCTCTTCAGAATTTATTTCCACACCAGAGCTTACAAGCAATTCAAAAAGCATTTGGTTGTCAAGCTGCTCACAGTACAGAATTACTGCACTGGTTATTTTATGGTAATTGCACAGCAGAGATCTGGCAACTTTCTTAAAAAGCCACTTCCGTATCATGAGTAACAGGAACTCCTTGCTGTAGACAAAACTGCAAATCCATTCCCTGGCTGGAATTGTGAATGCTTAGAAAGATTTTTTTTCTTGAAAGGTAAACATTTCATGAGAAAAAGAAAAGCTAACAAATATGAGGAAACAGTAAAGAAAAATCAAGGCAAGAAGTGAAAAACGCCACACCTTCCATCCATCTAAGCAAAGGCAGCAGCATAGTAACACCACCAGGATACTCTGAATTAAAAGACTTGAACTGGTGACCACTTGAAAATCGACTGATTCCAGCTCCTGCTTCTGTTTAATCTCACACAAGTAGCCAGCCAGCAGTAGCTTGGCTATGCATTATTCCAGCAGGAGTGTTCCTCTCAATAAGCTAACTATAGACACATCAATAGCTCAGCATTTCATAAGCCAAGGCAGTTTCAACTATGAAATTCCTCATGCAGGAGGAAAAAGGAAAAAAAAAAAAAAAAAAAAAAAAAAAAAGACAAAACCAACACAAATCCTGGCAACTGGCAACAAGGAAAAGCAATTTCCTTCCACTTCAAGTGTGGACAGACTAACACAGAAAGTAAACAACTGCTCTAGCTTCTCATTGCTGCTTTTCCTAATCTAATACACAACTGCTCTCCCAAGAGTCTAAAGAAGTTCAGACACACACACAAAATACAGAAACAAAAATGCTGAAGAAAAAAGAATTTCAAATGAAGACAGATACACATACAACAATAACAAAAATAGAAAAATTGTCCTTTCTTTGCTACTTCACCTACCAGAAGTGTAGGAGTTTCTAGGAGAGGCAATGGTATCTATTCTCTACATTTACATGGGGGCCACCAAAATGAGGATGCCCTTTTATCAGTTCTTGTAAGTGCCACCAGGACTGTTCTACATATTATTTTTGTTCCCCTTCCCCAATTTCTTTGGCAATAAGACAGTTGCGAACAAAATACCCATCAAAACAAGGGGCTTCCTTGACCATCTTAACAAAAGGATGAAAAATTAAATGCAAACAGCCACAGTCACACTCCTAGAATCGGTTATTTCTGGTCAAGTCTCATTTCAAGACTTTCAAGCTGCTACAGAAAGCAAGTTAATTCAGGCCTCATTCCAAGTCAGCTAGGGACATTCCAACATACCTTCTGTAGCCATGTGTGAAAACCACAGCAGAGACAGATGGGATACACCTGCTACTTAAGGAGTAGACCTGAGATCAGAGAAGTAGTTCCCATTGCAGCTACTCCTGATTAACTAAGTGCTGTCAATCTGCTCCGTGGCAGCTGCCATAAAATACACTTTTTTAAATATCAGCTTCTTATTTTAAAGTTGCAGTTCCAGAGTAATCTGCAAGCTAATCCAAGGAATTTTCTTACTACTGTTTTTTTTTAAAGTAGCTCAGATGCACTTTTAATTGCATTTAAAATGATTTCTTCACATCTCAAAAACCTGCATGTCTACCAGTTTGTACTGATACTGTTGTAGACCACCATGGAACCTAATGCCTGCTCAAATCCAGCAGGCTGACTTCCAAAACAAAATCTCACAGCCAAAGCCATCTACAAATGTTGATGCAACCGTTTGAAGTGATTTTATCTCTGGCCCAGTTCCCTAAAGGTGGCATGAATTTTAGCTAAGAGTGTGTGCCACGAATACAGGACCATTCACTGAACACTAACTCTCAAGTTTTTCTATTTTTAGCATAAATGCATAAGCACTACTGCAACGTTTAAAAATGCAATCTAACAGGATTAGGTAACACAGAACCTAGTTTCAAAAGCAATGAACTATTGTTGAAAAACAATATAGCAGCATCTATACTACTAAACCCCAACTTTCTAAAATTCAACATCTTCACATTGTCCTATGCACCTCCAGTCAATCTGTTCTTAACACTCCATTTTGCATTTCTTTACCTGTTGGATTCAATTGTCCTGACTGAGTTCTTCCTGAAAACAAAGGATTTCTGCTGAATTTAATTTTGCATTCAGCAGAATGTTGCTCACCAGAAACATCTCTGCAACACTGTCAGAGTTGCTAACACAAGATGACGTTAAACAAACGGCAGCCCTCCACTGCACAGCAATTAAAATTGATAAGCAGCCTGTGTTCTTCAGGACTTCTTTTCAAGTCAAACAGAAAGCTCTGGAATTGCCAGCCACTGGAGATTTTTATGGCTTTGTTTTTATGAATGCACAGCCTAGCAGGCGATAAGCGCTTTTGTGCACTTGGCTGGTGTTTGCCCATGATCACGACTGTTGATGGGGGTTTATTGGTGTGAAAGATGCCAACGCCACCCCAAGGACAGACTGGGACATTCCAGCACTTGTCAGAGAGGTGCCAATTTGCCCCTAAATCAAACATGCCACAGCAGTGCTGATAACAGCTTTAGACGTGGGTGCCAGAGGAGAGAGCACTCAGATTGTGTTATTTACCACATCTAGAACAAACAGCCTCCAACTTCCATTGAACTTGTGACTCAGGGGGTAAGAAGGCTAAAAACCTTATTTATGATAGAGTTGTCAGCCAGTCCCTGATGCCACTGCATTCACACTTATCCAAGGGTGCTGAAAGCAAAGCGCTCCAAGGTACCAGAGCAGTACTGGGGGTAAACTCAGAAGCACAGACTGGCTACCTATGTGTACTGTCACTTCATCCTAGAGGCCATCAATATTCCCACAGCACTAGATGATGTAAGGACGCACAAGGCATGAACATCCCTGCTCTAGAAGGTCATGCACAGCACATCGCAGCGTATCTACCCAATTAGGTGCAGTCACAACCTCTGTCAGGCTTTGGTCCCAGCGCCAGCTAGGATTGTTGGTGCCTACCTATGCTAATAAGCCCTTTGCCAGCACAGGCACAACCGTGCACTGCTGCAGCTATCGAGCTTTTGGGCCAAAAGCAGCTCACACCCCATCAGCTGGGACAAGTGCAGGGCTTGCACATGCATTCCCTCTGCCTCCATGCTTAACACAGCTTTATCCAGGCTGATCTAGCAGGCACAGCACAGTCATAATCCACATCTAGGTCTAGGAGTGCAGTGGAGACACATCCTTAAAAACTATCTGGATTAGTATAAAATATGGTAGAGATATGAAGTGGAGAGAAGGTTACAGCCAGTAAATCTCACTGTTTCATTCAGGCCCATGGGATGTTGATGCAGCTTGTCTTGTCCACTCCTCTTCTATAAAGAGAGACAAGGCAGCCAGTAACACTCATTTGGAGGGGTTGTGAGGAAGAAGTGAATTTACAGGTGGGCATTCTTCCTTACTGTCTAGGCTATTTTCCTCCGTTTCATTCCATGAGTTCAAACTTATTTCAGCTCATTACTAGAAAGCAGTCATTTTACACTTCAGGAAAGAAAGCGCACATTGCCTGGCTTTGCCATGACTATTTATGTTCCCTGCATTGCAATAGCAGTGTTGTTCCTACAACTATCCTGTAAAAAACATTTCCTTCTTCCCTAAATTTATCACAAGATAAGGAAAAGTGAAGGAACTACTTCCATTACCATGCCATATTCTAACCATATTAGGAAAACCACTTATTCAAAGCAGCGTTCAATTACTAAATACCTTTTAAAAGACATGCCCTATAATACCAGTTTTATTTTACAAGGTATTGAATCAGGGGGATGGGGAAGCAGAGATTAAATGATTTACTAAGAATTGCTTTGTTAGAAGCAATGCATACTGCTTGCCCAACACTTATTGTGCCTACCAAAGCAGGATGAGAAGATATGAGACTATTGATAAGGCGAAGGAATCTTGACCAAAGATCCTGGTTTTAACCTAAAGCTAACTCAAACCAGTCTTGACGTTTGGACTTAGCCCAGGGGTATAAAGAGCATGCGCAGGGAAGAAAGGTGAAAAGTTCAGGATGAGGAAGACCCTTTACTTCATCTGAGGAAGACTCTTATTTCATCCTGGAGACCCCTGCCCACGACCACCAGACAACACTGCGCAAGCACAACGCAGATATAAGTGACTTTTGGGCTCATTGTAATACGAGGCGAGGCTGGGCGGGGCTAGGCAATGAATATGTATAGGTGTATTGGGAAACTTAATGAATATTGAACTTGTAACCCGATAAATACCAAGCTGAATGCAGCTGTGGGCACGCATGGCTTTGGAGGAATTATCCCCTTGGCGTCCCAGCGCTGGAATAAACATACCTACTTTACTACTTATTCTGGTAGTGGAGTCTTTCCCGCTCATCAGTATGTGCTAATCTCAGCGGTGAAGACAAATTTTATTCTGGTTAATCATTTGCTGGCTATGGGATGCTTACTTCAACTGAGTTAATTTCTCCCTTCAGTTTCTGTCCTAAACTGGCACAGATTTCCCACGGCTTTGGTATTTGACAGCCACTGGTGACTCAAATCCAACAGAATACAAAGTCTCTTCTACACACCAAAAGGCCTGAGACACAGGGAGGGTGGGGAGCCGGCAAAAGAGGCACCATATGAAAAGAACAGTGACAATGAAGTCTGCTTCAAACTAACAGATGTGTTTGAGGGGGGTGGAGAGAGACCGCAATTCCAAGGAACACACAGCACTTCACTTTAGCAATCAGACAGAAGCATCATCAGATTGCATTTGTTACAGGGAAGTGGAGGAAGCTAAAGATACACATGGCTGCGGGTTTTGAACAGCTTACATTGACTGCTAGCACACATTACATAAACAGACTGATTTCCTCCAAGTTCTTAAAAACAGTTTGGTTACTTACCAAGTCATTTCCAGCAGAATTCCTCAAGAAAAGAATCCCATAGTATTTTGCATATATTGTTTCAATAACAACACAGATCATATACAGGTTTCCTGAAACAAGTGATGTTTCTTTCAAGAGAAATAAACATCTGATATAAAAATCTCCTGAGAAAAAGCAGACAGCCTCAGCAGAAGCTAACAGGTAGCACCAAAATCTGCCTGAATGCTATCTTCACCCTTTCATGTAAGAAGTATAAGCAGGTGTCCCTTTACTCCTACAGATACAATCCACTGAAAATTTCTAGAGATTATGCTCTCTCATAGTACATCACATTTTTGCAGTCAGTCCAATTTCTCTGTTTCACTTTACAGTGAGACTTGATGGATGAATAATGTTTTCTATTAAAGCCACACAACAAAAGACTACCACAGAAGTCATGAAGAGATAACCTCTGTTTGAAAACCAGAGTGCAATAAGCAATTCACACTCCCAAGAAGGGTCACCATCAACAAAGTACACCTACAGCCTTGCACGTACTGCAAAACCTGCAGGATGTCAAAGCCCTGCTTCTCCCTCATTCTTGAAGCATTTTTCTCATTTCTATGGTTCGAATATGTAGTAGCCCAAATAAGACCATGTCAGAAAATTAAATAAAATCTACAAAGAGCTGTGCTGAATGAACAGAACGATGAAGGCACACAATTGACATGACTGTGCAACACTCAGGTATCTGTGCCTGGCATACTTTACACGCTGGTGAAACAGGATGCTCAGACAGCTTAGTGCTCGGGTGCTGGATGACCTGTTGACATAGAAAACATCAAGTGAGCAGGTTTATTTTGCGTGACGTGCTGAGATAACCAATTATCAATACTTTCCAGGTCACAGCTAAGACAACAGCATACAATCACATGAAATTTACTCACACTACAATAAAGCAATACATGTTTAGTTCTTTACTCATTGTCAGGTTTGACCACATTTTAGTGTCTTCTAAGACAGGGGTGAAAAACACACAGCCTCAACTAGATTTATATTAGGGAAAAAAAATAGGACCTTATTTGCTGAAGTTTGTAAAGACCAGATAAAGCCATTGTACAGAATACAAAGACCACTGCTTCTTAACAGGATCAGCGCAGGACATTCTCTACTTCTTGAAGCCACAGGATGGAAGATCTTTGCTCTTGTCTCTTCCCCTATCTCCACTGCCCTGCACAAATAATTGGGCACAGGCATTTGAAGGGTGTAAGAATGAGATTAGCAGCAGCAACCATTCCCTGCATTCATTCTCCTTTGCTCTACTTGTCAACATCCGCACAAGAGATGAGGGACCTTTACTTCAGCTCTGGTGCCCTCCAGCTTATCGTGGAAAAGAAGGCTCTAGTCAATTCCAGCTCATTTTTAGATGACGTGGGGAAGGTGATAGCTGCTGCAGGAACAAACATTCTCTGGAGGCAATTCCTTACTCTGCAGAAATAAAATATATTCCCAAGGACCTCAGCCTTTTTTGTACAAGGGATGAGCAAGAGCTCTGTAATCCTTGCCTCTGCTATTAAACCTGGTGTCTTTGGAGAGAATCCAAGGAAGTTACCTGGTGGGTGATTTACATTCTGTCCTCAAACTGTGACCCAATTTTCTGTACTATCCAACCCACATTAAAAATATGCAATATTAGCACTGCAATGAAAAAATATTGTAAAAAACTGAAATAATTTAGAAGTATCCCTACGATTTCAGGAATTCATTGTAGGGTTGCAGAGGAAACCAACAACTTCTGAGCACTGGATTTCTACACATCTAAGCCTGCCCAGTCTCCTTGTGTCAGCTCCAGCTGTCTGACAGTGAGCAGCTTATTGCAAGGGTGACCACACTCTGGTCTAAACAAAGGGGACACGCCTGTGTTCTTGCCCAGCCTAAAACACATGCACATAGGGAGCAACAAAAGGAAGACCACTAGTTTTTAGAAATCTACAACAAAACCTCTGGCGAGATGGTAAAAAACCTGCATGCAGATGTTATGTGATTTAACATATTTACTACAGACAAGAGACAACAGTCACCTAGACAAAGTAAAAGTTCATATAGAATTAGCACTGTAAGATGCTTAGTGTTTC
The DNA here is from genome assembly GCF_020740725.1 of Corvus hawaiiensis. Taxonomy (NCBI): domain Eukaryota; kingdom Metazoa; phylum Chordata; class Aves; order Passeriformes; family Corvidae; genus Corvus; species Corvus hawaiiensis. Next base: position 48,773,319 of record NC_063218.1, on the reverse strand, counting down.
AGGAAAAAAAAAATAGCCTTATTATAAATAAAATAATTTTAAATTATTTTTACACATCCTGTGCACAATGCCTGGCAAGCAGTTTTAATTGCCCTAATTTCAGAGATGAGTATATGCAAGTTTTTCTCTTTACTAGTTGGTCCTTACCTTTTGTCTTTACTAATTGCTCCCACTAGAAAGCAAATAGCTGTTCACACAGCTAAGTTAAACACATGATGATAAATTCTTAAGAATCAAACCAAGTATTACTCCAACAAATGTATTATATTTTCTATTATTGCAAAAGAAAATGTCTGCTCTATTTTGGGGGGATGTGTTAAGAGTAAAATTAATAGATTATGATCAAGAGCACAACTTGTTAGGATAAACAAAGTTATTTTCTACTATTTCAAGATCTTAGTTCACTAAGAACAGTATATTTCTCATTTGAAGTAAATACTAGTGTAGTTATACAACAAAGCATTTACTTTTTAAATAACCTCAGCAGAATGCAAAGAGGGTTTTTACAGTTAAGAGTGAAAAATCCAGTTTTCTATTAAAAATGTGACAAAATTGTGTTGTCAAATGAGGTCTCATAGGTCCACTGGCATTAGAAAAACACATGTAAGATGTATGTTCCTACTGAGAGCTTTAATACAAAATTCAAAGATCCACAGCAATATTTGCAGAAGCAGAAGAAACTTAAAAGGATCCAGAAGCCCTGTCATAGGCTTATTTTGACTTTGGTTAACATTTTTCATAAAATATTAAATCATCACATTAATTGTGAAGAACACATGAGAGAAAACAAAAATACGTATTCTGGGCACCTTGCTAAAAGTATCTAAAGGCCACCTAAGAACGTGCAGTATAATTTCCTATTTCTGGCAGTTTATCACTTTCAAAATGATAAAATTCCAAGGCTGCAGACTTGGTGCTTGATTTATTCCTTGCAAAAAGTACCAGACTTTTTTTTTCTTAACCTCAAAAGAGATTCAGTCAGTTTTGAGCAGATGTGTGTTCGTTATCTCACTCAACTGGCAGTTCTGACACTAAAGCAGTTCAGAGAAAAAAAAACCTGGCTTTTGTCATAGTGGTTGTACTAAGCTTTAGTAAATCATTGGCTTCCCCTGTGCCTATGTTTTATTGTAATGTTTCCAGGTTGCACGTTTTCTGTTGTAACGTGTGGTTATTAAGGAGGGAAACTACCATTTAGGAAATGTGGGACAGTATTTCAGGGGTTTGTGGTGTTTTGTTGTTGTTTTGGGGGTTTTGATTGCGTTGTGGTGTTGGGAGGTTTTTTTTAATTTTAAACTACTCACACTACACTTACACACTTACTCAGGCCCTGCTTTGCACTGTGTGCAATTTCCTACAGCTCCTTGAACATAGAAAATAGCTGTTATTTTACTATTCTATACCATGAAGGAGGGAAAAGACGAAGAAAGTCCATATATCCTCAAAAACTGGTCATGCCAGGCAAGGGAAAAGCTCACACCAAGCACCTCTCTGGTCCTCCAGGTATGCAGAGTCTGGAAGCCAGAGAAAACTCTTGATTTAGAGCAGCTTTAGAATTTTCTGTATCAAAAAAAAAGAAGAAAAACTGTCTAAAAACACACAGTAAAATTAATATTAAATTTGATTACTAAAGCATTGAATACTCCCAGTGTTACTATAGACAGAGAGATAAATATACTCTCACATATATATCTTCCTGGTAGGGGGTAAAAATACATCAGCTACTCCTGTAGCAGAGCCTTGCAAATGCCTGTGCTCTCCCATTACCATGACTGGTATTATAATGGTTCTCACAGACCATTATGCCAGATGAAGCATGACTGCATGAGAAGGGTTAGTACCTCACCTAAAAACTTGCCAGTCTCTGCATTCTGCTGTAACTCAGCCTCCCCAGCAGGTTTATTTGCATCTGGCAACTCTCCAAGACATTTGAAACACGTTGGACCTCTTGTTGGCAGGCAGAAAACACCTTGCCCCCAACAAGACACTATTTTCCATCTGGAACTGAATGAGCAAGTGTTCACAGCTTTTGTGTTCAGCCACTAATGCACATCAAACAATCTATTAACACACCAAATTAGTGAGGTACTGCCAAGTTTAAAGTCAGCTAAGCATTGTGCCTGTGCACAGCTCCCTACAGCATATGTTGGCACCGTTGTTTGTAACACATCCAGCGCTCAGGCATTTGGAGCTCAGCCTAATTAGTTCCCTGCAATTGAATCTCAACTCTAGCCTTGATTCAGCTGCAATGAAAGTTTTGAAAGAGGCCTATCTACACAGCCTTGCACGTTTTTTCCCTGGCACTTGAGGAGCCAGGGCAAGGAAGTGTGCCAGAATTGCCCAATCAACCATTTGACAGAGACACAGAAATGTGAAAACTGCACTTACTGGTTTTCTTAAGATCATTAATCTGCAACTTTTAAAGGTAGGATAATTCTTTTCCTTGGAGGAAAGCAAACATGAGAGAAGGACTAGAAATACCATACTGGAAGACTGATAGGAAAAGAGAGAAGGCCTATCCCAGGAAAGCCTGCCCAAATTGAAAAAAATGCATAATGTATGCATTTCACACATTTCACAGCTCTTTATTTCTCCACTGCACACAACCTGTCTTCACTGAGCATTAGTGTTTGCCACTTTACAGCCTTCTGCTTCCATTGGCTATTAGAAAACCTAAACATCAGTACAATTACAAAGTCTTTCTCCTCCCCACAGAACTTCCTTGACTCCATGAATTTTTTTTCAAGTAGCCAACCATATCCAACTACGCATTTCAGAAGAGAAATTGGATTTTCCCAATTATTGCTAGAGGCACCTTCAAAAGGGTTTTTAGTTAGAAGATACCTAGCTTTTCACCTACCTTCCCATTCATCAATCAAAATACATTTCCACAATAATTTTCATACAGCAATCACTGAATGTGACAAATAATGCAAAGACGGTGGTTTAATTTTGATTAAACCAGGCATTATCTACTAGTGTTGGCATTGAGAGGATCTGGTTTCTCATGCTGCTTTTCTTTCTGATGACAGTCAATTACTAAGGAAACTTGGATAATTTTTAAATTATTATTCTTAGCCAATTACACAGCTATTTGTATCTGCATTTTTTAACCTAAGAACTTCTACTGTCCCACTGGGACAAAGAAATGGGGACCCCTTCTGATCTCTAACTACACTGCCACTCAAGGTCTTCATGGCACAAACTTGGACTGGTCTCAGTCACAAGACAGCCAGACAGCACACAGCAAAAATGGAACTTCTGACAAGTTACAGACTGGGAAACAGGGCAAGAGTGGGAAGCTCTGTTCTGGCCAACCCAAAAAATACTATTTCAATCACACAGGTCACAAAGAAGCACCTGCTCACAATACTGTAGCTAACGGGCTGCACTGCAGCATGCAGAGAATAAGGAGGGAACAACAAAACCCTTATGTCACTTCTCAGTCTCACCTGCAACCAAAAACCTGCCAAGAGCCCAAGCTTCAGTACCTGGCTGATCAGCAAACAGGGCTGCTCCTGCAGCAGCAACTCCTAAACGTGAGCACACTGTCTTAAACGCACAACCAGCTATGGCAATGGGCAGGCAAATGATCTTCCCTCCTTTCTGGGAAAACTTAAAGTCGGCTTTCCAAGCCCTTTTCCTCTCAGATAAAACTGTTACCAAGTCCATTGACAGACACACAGTGTTAGGTTGCAATGATGCTCCCTCTGCTGCAAATTGGCCTCAACTAAACTACCTCAGTCTTAATGAGACACAAAAAGCTAAACCTGGGTATTCCTGCTATTGACAGCAGCAAAAAGAATATGACCATGATGAAATCGTATTTCTTTCTTTCCACTTAGAAAAGCCATGCTGACTTTGGAGGATTTATGTCTCCATTTTTAAAAACAGAAGTAATAATCTGGAAATGTGATTTCAAGCCACAAAAATCTCTAAACATACAAATGTTCGTGTCAAAAACACAGCACTTTGGTTTGCAACTCTTTTCAGTCTCAAAGAATAGTGTGTGCTTACACATGACTTATTATTTTATGGATCTTTTTTCCTCAACAGTTTACACAACAAGTATGAACCAGTAGGTTTGCAAGTATGTTTGCAGAACATCTGGAAATATGGCAAAACCAGGATTTTAAGTTATGCTTTTTTCTCACAATGTAATGTATGTAAAGAGCCCTGTGTAAACACTGCATTGCCTTTAATAATTGATTACTGTGAGTCCTGATTCAGGCAGCTGGAATATTCTATCTACCCTCATTTCCTATCTTTTGTGCACACACATGCAGCCATGCTTCTGAGAGTTCGCCTGCTTCCAGAGACGAGTTTTCCAAATCCCAACCACTGGCCAGTGCAAGCTTATGTAAACAAGTCGGGATTCGAACAAACTCAATGACAATCATTGCTGATTAAACCAAACTTATACAAAGGCAAATTAAATTGAACCAGGTACAGGCATGCAAAGATAAGATAGAAGCTGATTATCTTACATGGCAACAAAGGAAAGCTGCAACAATAGAACAAACCAATGGTCCATCAGTTTCCAAACTGTTCCCTCTGCTTACACCCAACACTTCAAAGAACGCAGGGAGTCAACACTGCCAGAAGTCATTATTTGCCATACCAAGAACAAGAGAAATCAGTTCATAACTTCAGTTTCTTTAGGCACATTTTAAGATACTTATTTTACAATTAAGAGGGCGAGAAAAAGATCTTCCCTTGAGCACTTAAATCTAAAATAATTATTTTTAACATCTGCCAACTTCACTTATTCTTTACAGTCATTTCCAACACTGAGACAGCACCCAAAGATTTCAGCAGGACACTATGAGGGCAGAATTTAAGTTTCTTTTTCCACCTGTCCTCACAGAAGCTGAAAACCTGATTTGTTAAGGCTGCAGAACATTTCACCTCTCAAAGCCGCTCTCTCAAGGTGCACTGCTATGGTAAGTGTGATAAGATGCCCTAGCCTGGAAGGTCACTGAGAACAGTGGCGCTCAGTCATTCCCTCACTCTGACAGCCAAGGCGGATTTGGTGGCTCTGGCAGGACATTGCCATCCATACAGCCGTGCCACAGGGCGAGCTCTTGCCTGCAAAGTCCGAGTCTCCAAGCAACTACCAACTGTGTTTGCAGAAGCCTCATGTAAATCCTCAGCCATCGAGCACAATTTACTTGCCCTGGTAAAATTATGTGTATGTATACTGCATGCTTCATCTATTTAAATGACATTTATTACAAAATCAAACCAAGTCAAGTAGCTGAACTAAGAGGTTCTATTATCTTTGCTAGTACTTCTAGGCAGGTTTTTTTGAGTCATAAATTAACAGCTGATTAGCTGTTCCTTCTCCCCACAGAGGCTATTTCCCCAGGCTTCAAAAATCTAGTATAAATGACGCACAGCAATTCATTTCCTGTTCTGCTCACTTGAGATGTTTCTCCTCTTTGGTGTGAGCAAGTAAGAAAAATTCTTAGAAAAGACCTGTCTAGAATTCAATTGATTTAATCAGCGACTGGGGTGTCAAATTACTCTGGAAAACTGAAAACATCAGCAAGAGAGAGAATATACATTTTGCATAGTGGAAAACAGGTATTTCAGACACCTTTTGAAAGAAATAATTCAGAAGAAAACAGGTCATTGGCCTCATCTGTGCAAGACAACCAGATTCCACCTTTTAAGTCGAGGGTACATGAGGGCTGTATTTTGCTGTCCTTTGCTGCTCACCAGAACATACAGCAACCAAAACAATATGAAACAAACATACCAACCTAGAATCTGCAGATTAAAGCTTGGTGTTCAACTTCTCTTTCCTAAATATACAATATAAAACCGAGGGAAATCAATCCTGAGTATCAGTTCTTAGCTATTAGTATTCTACATACCACTGACTAAGATTCCTGAGCAGGAAAAGGGTGTGACAGGCAATCAGTAGATGTAGCTCTTATCACTTGATAAACAGTGTTTTAACAACCAGCCAGAGATACAGGTCCAGAGCAAGTTACACGGACTATTCCAGCAGTTGTTCCTAATTGTAATAATTCCAGCATGTAATTAACAACACAGCCACACACTCCACACCATGCAGGAAAGACAAAATTAAGCCTCCAGTGCTTGTTGCTCCCATCACTGGGCTAGATCCTGGCCAAGGCTCTCTACTCAGCTTAGGTCTTTAAGCCCCGATTTAACACCACTCCCGTTTCCTTTCCTTCCCCTCTAAACATTGAGGACAGCGACCGAGACCTGAAAGCCCCCGGAATAAAGCAGAAGGCAGACAGCAGAGGGAGTCAAAAAGACAACAGGCAAACCAGTTCAGTTTCTTGAACTCGTTTGGGCAGGAGAGACAAACACCAGGGTCCTTGCACACCCCAAGGTAAAACGCAGCTCAGTGTTCTATGAGTGACTTGTTTGTATGCTGACAATAGAACAACCAGTTGCTTCCTCCAGTGGTAAAGAAGAACATGCACACCTCTCCGTGTGTGTCCTATGACTCCAAGTCGTTCCCAACTCTGCACCTCATCTCTTGTATCTGCACAAAGCAGGTCCCGTGCCTCCTCCCGAGGAGACGCTGGGACACAACAGCTTCTCTGAATCAGACAAATCTGCCTTGTCAGTTAATTTTAGCAACAAACTTCTGCTCCGGAGCAACTATTCATCTGCCAATACTCAGCACCTGGCTGGCAGGGATTGTACTCCAAACAGAGCATTCCTTGGCGCAGCAGAAAGTTGTTTTGGGAGCTCAGAAAGAGAGTAGGAGAAGTACGGGCCAAAGATCAGTAACTTAAACCATGATTTAACGGGCACAAAAGCTTATGTTCCACAAAAAGAAGGAGAAAGTGGGATGGCTGAGAACAGTAAAGCCTCAATTCCCTCTGCTGGTGGGAATTAGAGTGAGGCTGCCTAAACGGTACTTGCAGATTGCCTTGCAAGAAACACACAAGGGTGTCAGTACCCTCTTCTGTCTCTTCAGCGCCCTGAGGAATTTGAACAACGCTTAGTATGAGGCTTGAGAATATTTACTGCCACTGTCATTCGTCTTTACATCAGAAGAGTTCTGGAAAGAGGGGAAATGCTGGGGCTAACGCTTACACCATGGGTGTGTCTTGTGGGGAAAGACAGGCAATAACTTACACATCACAAAATGTTAATTCTTGCACAGGTAGGATTAATCCACACTGCTAACACTCGCAAAAAAAAAAAAAAAAAAAAAAAAAAAAAAAAAAAAAAAGTTAATACTCTGGCTTGAACCTTAGGTAGAAAAAGGAATATAACCTTGTTTTTTGTTTTTCAGAGTTTTCCTAGACTCGCTGTTAAGATTCAGAGAAGATTAGTTAAGATATTGAACACAGTTTACTGCCCCTTCTATACATAATTTGAGATACCTGAAAGGTCAGAAACCATAAGAGATGGCTGCCTAAAACTCCTTTTGAGGGGAAAAAAAAGGAGCTCCGATTCCTGAAAGTGTTTTACGTTGTTCAACCACAGCTATTAGGCACTTCATAATTATGGCCATTACTCATTTTCTCATCTGATGGCATTATAACACTAAAGAGAATGCAGCCCACAATTATCTCAGCAGTTGCACACAGTCATCCCCCAATTACGTACACTCAGAGGACAGCTGTTTCCCCTCCACTAAAATAAAGTTGGTACCACTTAACCTGAGGACCTTAACACTCAGAAACTTCAAGTATGGAACAGAAGCACAAAATCCTGAAGTGACTTTAGATAGCAGCTACTTAGAAATAGAACTTAAAATCAGAATACAATAACAAAATCATAAAAACTGACTTTGGTGTCTTTTGTCTTAGGATTTTGACCACAAAATGCCTTTCCCTCTAGCTGTTGGAACAAGCATGTATATGTGTAATGGATATATGTACACATGTGTGTTTGTGCATGAATACAACAAACACACACCACATTCCTACCTGACCTTCTTACCTACATTTAACACACGCCAATTGCCCAAGGGTCACACAAGCCTTCAGCAACACCTCGATGGAAAGGCAACGATTTCTCACGGAGGCGCTTGTTGGGATGCTCATGCACCACACACCTACCACTTGCTAGCTTAGGTTTGACACTGCACTCCACAGACAGCATTATAGACAAAGCAACTTTCAACCTGCCCGCCGTTAAACAACACGCTCCAAACACCATCTCCTTCCTGTCGTAATGGGTAGCACACGGAGTTAGAGCCAGGGGCAATAAAAGGGGCGAGGAAAAGGAGCATCACCTGTTTCTCATCCTCCCCTGACACGGCTGCAACACTGATAATCGATAGCACCTGTTCAAGTAGAAACTGCTGCTGTGCAGTGAGCATCGGCATCACACAGATGTCACTGCATATGAAAGCAGGAGTCATGCATCAAAAATTAATAAAGAATGGATGACACTGCTGCCTACTTCATTTCCAGTTCAGTATGAACAACTTATTTCAACTCCCCAGATAGCCTTCTGAAGAAAATTGCCTGAAACCAGCTCCTGCTCTATCTGATAGCTACACCTTAGGGCTCCTGACCTGAGATACAGCATTTCTCTTAACTAAAAAGGGAAACTTTCCCCCGGAGGGTGACTTTTGTTTTACTTCACACCTGTGGGGAAAAAAAACCCGCAAACCACCCACAGCCCAAAAGAACCCTATCTGACGATGTCCAATCCCGGAGCACCGGGCTGGTCTGGAAGGCTCCGCGCTTGAGGGGCCGCCGGGGCTGCCGCTGTGCCGCCTCCGGGGGGAGGACGAGCGGGGCGCGGGGAGGGGCCCGGCGGCAGCGGCTCCTCAGGCTGCGGCTGAGGGCGGCCCCGGCGTCCCCGGCACCGCTGGGGCAGCGCTCCAGCGGCGGTAACGGGAGCGCGGAGCAGGTGCCCGGCGGCAGCGGGGCGCTACTCACACGGTGAAGTGGTACACGAAGCACTTCCATCCCGTGGGCCGCTCTAAGAAGTTGTAGACCCTGCCCTGGACGCTGCTGCGGCTCAGCAGGGGCTTGCGGAGGCTGTAGATGGAGACGCGGGGGTCCAGGCTGACGGGGGGCCGCGGGCAGTCGCCGCTCACCACCACCACCTCGCTCCGCAGGCGCGGCGCCCGCTCCCGCTCCGGCGCGGGGCTGCACCCCGCGGGCGCCTGCCCGCCCTGCGCGCCCGGCAGCGGGGCGTAGTGGGCGTTCGGGGTGCTCTCGGCCAGCTCCAGCGCCGCCGCCTTCTTGCCGGGTGTCATGCTGCCTCTCCTGGGCAGCGACAGCCGGCCCAGGCTGCGGCTCTTGGGCTCGCCCGGCGGGGAGCTGGAGGACATGGCTGGGGCGGCGCGGCGATGCCCCGGGAGCTGCGGGCAGCGCCGGGCGCCCCGTCCCGCCGCCGACACCGCTGGCCCGGCCCCCGCGGGGCGGCCCCGGCCGGGAGAGGTGCGGGGAAGCGGGGGCGGGCCCGGGCACAGTCCCGGTGCGGCCCAGCGGGAGGCGCTGCCCCAGGCCGGCACCTGCGGGAGCTCCGCGTGGCGCCTGGACCCTCTCCGTGTCACGCTCAAAAGTGTCACTGTCCTCATTGCTGACCTTCGCCTGCATCACCTGTGCCCTTGTCACCGGTATGGCTGCGTGGAGGTGGCCTCGCACCTGTGTGAGGAGCTGCCAGGGCAGAGAGCAGCCTTCCAGCAACCCAGAAGCCCAGCAGGCCTTCTGCCTTCTTTCTCAGCCACTCCGGTGTTCCCCAGGACTATGGCATTGGGTGGCTTGAGATTCTCGGGTACAACCCCTTACTTCAGATTTAGGACCTCCAAAGCTTTCGGGACCTGCTGCTCCATTCCTTTTTGCAGAATTTTAGCACCTGGGAGCAGCAGAGCTCTGCCAGAGTCAGAATCCTCCAAGAGGCTCTTTTTTAAATGAGTAACAAGAAATACGAGCCCAAACAACAGGTCTTGCAGTCCTTCGTGTTATTGTAACTAAAGGGATTGAATAGGTGAGGAACGGGGAAAACTGTAGAACACAGCAAACACCGTGCTGTGGAACTGCATCCTCTACAAGCTGGGTCCCTCACCAGTAGCATTTTGGTTTTTGTGGAAGGTTGCATTTGTTTGGCCATTAAGAACAGGTCATTTTGAGGCCTTGGATAACTCCTGTGTGGTGGAGTAAGTTACGACTTCCTTAACTGTGGTGTGAATCGATTTGTCATGGCTTTTTGCACCAATTAGTTAACGATTTCTATTCCCAGAGCGAAAGGGAAGGTGCTCTTTGATCTGGACTGATGGGGTTTTTCTTCCAGCTCAAAATAGAACAGCACTAGTAAGTGCTATGTTGAGTTCATGGTTGATTCTGGTACTCGGACAAGAATGTTAAAGGGAGATAAGGTGCTAAATAAAGTTAAATAAAAACAACCCTGCTAATTGCAGTTCCATTCAAATGTCAGGCTGCACGAATTGTAGGGGAACAGGGCAAGATCCTTCACTAGTGTAAACAAGAAAGACAGGTGGACTCTTGTACTGATTTACACCCGGGAGGGATCTGGCTCCATCTTAGGGATAAAAAAACAGAAGTGTTAAAATGAGACTTCGCAGAGCTTGTTTCTAAACCAACAACGTCCTAACCTGGCTTTCCCCCGCTCCACAAGAGCATGAAAAACAAACCAGCTTAATAAAAGCAGCATTTCAAAGGAAAATTTTCCTCTATCTGGTCAAAATAGAGCCCGGTTTGTCTATTTTGAGCAACTGTTCTTTCTTGCAGCAAGCCTGCAAGAAAAATGGCTAATGGAAGAAAGAATGTCATCGCTACCCTTGAAGGCTCACTGTTTGAGGGCCAGCCTGATAAAGTCTTGATATCAAAGTTAACAAATGTGTTTCTTTATATAAGTGTTCCACTTTGTTTTATAGACCAACATAACATTGTCTGGCTTATACAGAGCCGTATCCTGGAGCCAGCTGCAAAACATAACCTACAGAGTTCAGCCAAACAAGAGGCTGTAGGTTCATATGTAAATGATGTTGCTCTTCATAAAACTTCTCAAAATCTTTAAAAAGTATTGTGGCATAATGTTGCTACTTATCCACTGATTAACAAAACGGAGAATAGAAACTCCCCTCTATCTGAACCTAAGAAAATGGAATTTCTGTATTACTTACGCAGTTTCCTTGCAAAAGAAAAGTTAGAGAGGTATTATATACTTAAATGGCTAAGAAGGGAAGAAAATTAATAAGATCTAAATTTGATCTTCAGTGTTCCATGAAAAACTGTTCCAAGCAACCAAAGTTTATTTCAATAAATGTTTTACTGCAAAACAAAATAAGTCTCAAATATATTCCATGGCCTAATATATTGAATTGTTTTTCAGAACAGAAATATTTTCATAAGGCTTTAGGTTGGAATTCCAGTGTTGGCTAAATCTTTCAAAAATCATCACAAATAAAGGAATTTTAAAGTATTTCAAATTAGTATTTAGGTAATACCTAAACACTTTTACCCTGGAGTCAAGGAATTAATAAAAAATCTACATTTTAAATGTGTTACTGATAAATGATAACATTTATTCTATATAGCAAAAAATCATTTTGTTAGATGATTGCCAGCTAGTTCAAGGTACTGAATGGTAAAACATGTCGGGCATAAGTGCAAGCATGAGCATACTTGAATAAAAGCGTCACTACTTAGTGATGAGAATGCAGGGAATAATCACCTTTAATGTATATTAAGTTACCAAAACCATATTATAATTTGCATCATTTTCAAGATGAGTACTTTAATGTGGAAATAGAAATTCCCATTTTTCCCCTTCTTAAGTAACCATGTCTTGATCTTAATTGTGTTTATTTTACAAAACAACAGAATTATGTAAGTGGAAGAAGAGAAAAAAATCCAGAGAGTGTGGTGTATGCATGAAAGAGTTAAAAATGGGAAGAGGAGGGAGATGAATGTTCAAATATATTTATGGAGCCGGGTATCTAGCCTTTGATAGTGAAGAGAGTAGGAAGATACACTGAATAAAGAGGACATGGGTTTTAAATATTAAGGTGGAACTACTATGCTGGATTTTTTCTTAAAATAATAATAATTTAATCTACTTTGAATATTTACAGAATTGCAGCGAAGTGAGTAACAACCAGGATATTTTAATTCACAGCTTGCAAGTACTGTTTTAAATCTTTATGTCTTTAGAAGGACTGTGATTCTGAACATGAGATGTCATAAGTCACTATAGTATGATGATAATACACCAATGAAGCTGATGGTAAAGCTCCCAATTCTAGTCATTTAATTGGAGCAAGACTAATAAATTATTTCTGAAAGCCCCACCGTTGAGCTACAGTAAATAAAAAATGTTTGTACCATCCTGAAGCTCTGTTTCTGTTATCCTGTACCAAATTATGGCTGATATTATGCATGCAGTGTCAGATATGCTCATTACTTGTTATATTTTCACTTTGTGCCTGCCAGAATGCTATGCAAGATCACACTGCTAAATCACTGATGAATGTTTACAAGCAGGAATTGCTGCAGCCAGTTAGAGACACCTTGATCTTTTGCCTGATTACTTCCCTGTGGAAGCTAAGACTCAAACAAGCAGTTTGTATCTGAATGTTCTCTGTCTTCTGAAAGCCTTTAACACTTAGGTTGCGCTTACAGGTTGCGCCAGTTCTCCTCTGGCATGGAAATCATCTTGTTTGCTGTTAGATTACTTTGTGGGATGGTTTTTGTTTGAATTAGGTTTGGGGGTTTTTTTCAATACCGCTTCCATTTCTGCCCAGCTACAGTAGGGGACATGTTAAATAACAGTTTTCAAGGACAGGAAAGCGAGAGTTGTGTTGTCTCAATTTTTAAATTCTTTTTCTCGAATTAGAGCAAATATTTTGTTGTGTTCTGTTTCCTGGAGAATCCACATTTGAACTGAGTCAGTAGATCATTATAAAAACACAGTCAATTATGAAGGTAAATGTCACTCACTACTGAACTAAGAATCCTATATTTTTTATATATGTTCATATAGCCATGCATGACGAAAACTTTTGAAATATTCTCTTATCAATTAAAAAATTCTGCTCACAGACTCATCATAACTTTAAAAACATTCCTAATAAAAGCTACAAAACTACTAAGTACTTAGACCTCAGACACAAAGAACAGTTTGAAAACACAACAATAATGTGTTGGACAAATAAACCTCAGCTGTAAGATTCAAAACAAAAGCAAGTGGGAATAGACACCAGGGTTTGCTTCACTTTTTAAATCCTGGGAAGACTATAGCTTAGCCAATTCAGCAGGGAGATGGGGAGATATAGGTAAATTTTCATCCATTCATCAAGTTTCAATTAAGAACAATTTTCTGAGTACATGTAGACATTTTCCATTGGACACCTTGATAATCTTATTTGCCATTATTTTTAACTAATCCAAATCTATTAATATACAACTCAGATGCTTTTATGTAATTATCTTTAGGTTTTAAATTTAAGCAAAATCTTTGTTACAGGCTCTTGAATACATCCATGCTTCTCATGTATAAATCCAGCAGGTTTTCCCTGTTGGCAGGCAGTGCTAGTCAAACAACTTAGCACAGCAGCAGAAACTCCAGATGCAGAAAGTGTAATGTATTTGGAGCTGCAGCATGCCCCAAAACACTGACCATCAGCTTCTTCCTTGCAGTGAACTTCCCCCAGCTTTCTTGGTCAGTAAGATCCACAGTTGCCTTGGCATTGCTCTACCTGCAGTTTGGGTTAACCATGGCTATCTAGGCTTCCTGGGAGTCAACAAAAGCAGTGGTATCATCATGAAGTACGAGGGAAGAATGTCTAGGGAATGTGACACCCTTGCCAATCATTCAAAAAGCCCCACAGTACAGTGCTGGTAGTTAGGAGAAGTGCTGCTGTGAAAGACTCAGGGCATGTTCATCCTTAAGAATTACAGAGATCACAGCAGCCTGGTTGATGGGCAAAGTATGTCCTGGATCATATCCTCAGTAAATTGTTTCCTGAAAACTGGATAATACAGCCTCAGCTATTCTGAAATGCTGCCTTCAGTGGCAATTAAATATCGACAGATAGAATGGGATGTGGGAAAACAAAATGAAACCCATGTTCCTCCACTTGAAACAACTTCATGAAGGAGGAGAAATCTAACCAGTTAGTTGTTAATCAATCATAAGTCAGAGATCACATTAATTAATCACTTCTTAGTAGACTAATCACTGTCAAAAAAGACACACTTCAACAGGTGTTTATGCAGTCTGCTTTTCTGTCAGTCACTTTCAAGACAAATGGAGCAGATGGAAAAGAGCAGATAGTATTCTGTTCAGAAAGTTTAAAGTGTCCTTTAATTCCCTCCCTTCTTTACTGTGGGGTTATTTTTAACTGTGGATGCAGTATGTTCAGGAATCTGGGCAGCAGAGAGAAATAACGCTGCAGGAGATAGTGAGTGGCACGCACCAGATATCCTGCGTATGGAGGCTATGCAGTCCTGCTGACAACCCTGATTAGCATTATCTGTTTGAATGCTAGCCGAGTGGCATGGTTATGCCTACATTTATATTATGTGTTTACATTGTTTTGTGGGATTTTAAAGCATATTGGTGCTTTTCTGGGAAAGAATGTTACTGTCCACCAACGCTCAGGTTTGAAGTCCTAAAGTGAAGAAAGTCTCTGAGAATATATTTAGGCTTATCCCTCACAGGTTTTTTTGTTTTGTTTTCAAACACATTGGGAACTCTGAGCTATTGATCTCTACCCTCTGGATGCAGCTATCCGGTAAATTCCTTATTCACCTCACTGTCTATTCATTGAATCAGTCTCCAATTTAGAAAGAAGGATGTTGGGGGGGACCATGCCAAAGGCTTGACAGAAATCCAGATAAATGACATTCCTTCATGTCAAATGATATCCTTGTATCCCTTCCCTTGTCCACTGGTGTGGGCACTCCATCACAGAAGGCCATTAGGTTGGTCAGGCAGGATTAGCCCTGGGTGAAGCCATGCTGTCTCAAACACCTCCCTGTTCTTCACCTGCCTTAGCATTGCTTCTATGAGGATCTGTTCCAGGATCTTCCCAAGCACAAAGGTGAGGAAAACAGGTCCCCCCAGGGTCCTTCTTCCTACTCTTTTTAAAGATGGGTGCAATATTTCCCTTTCTCCAGGCATATGACACTTCACCTGACAGCCAGGACTTTTCGAGTATCACAGAGAGTGGCTTGGCAACTGCATCAGCCAATTCCCTCAGGACTCTGCGATGCACCTCATTGGGTCCCGTGGACTTTTGTACATTCAGGTTCCTCAGGTGGTCATGAACCTGATCTTTATTACAGTTCGAGGGACTTTGCTCCCCCAGTCCCCATCCTGATGTCCATCCACTCCAGAGCTGTAAGAAAAGAGGTTACCATTGAAGACTGAGGTAAAAACCTTAGTAGACTCTTCATTTTTCTTGTTAAGGAACATTAATTTATAGGAAATGCCAGTACCAGCCAACTGGAATTTTGGTTTCTGTCAATAAAGATCAGAATTTTTTCGACAATGTTAGCCTGTTCTATGTGCTCTTGTTGCTGGCTGACCGAGATCTTCCATGTGTGAGTCTGAAGAATTCAGGTCCTAAATGTTTACTTGTTCAGCAGGGGGACTTCAGGGTAGAGCCCTTGAA